>NW_006408706.1:2185017-2188524 GCF_000296735.1 Chrysochloris asiatica
ACAGGTAAGCATCTTTCTGATATTCTCTGCTTTCAGCCAAGATCCATCGGATATCAGCAATGATGTCCCTCATTCCACGGCCTCTTCGGAATCCTCCTTGAACCTCTGGAAGTTCTTCTGAAACCTGTCCACCATGGGTGACCCTGCTAGTATTTAAAATACCGGTGGCATAGTTTTCAGAACCACAGCAACTCACAAGCCACCACAGTACGACAAACTGACAGACGAGTGTTGGGGACTCAGGATTGTTGTTGTTGTTAAGTACCACGGAGTCAGTTCTGATTCATAGTGACCCTGCACAAGGTTTCCGAGACTGCAAATCTTTATGGGAGCAGAACGCCTCATCTTTCTCCTGTGTAACAGCTGGTCATTTCATACTGCTGATCTTGAGGGTAGCAACCTGATTCGTAACCACTACGCTACCAGAGCTCCTGGGGACTCAGTCTAGGAACTCCCATATTCACACATGAATAAAGAATAAGATTTTAAAGTATTGATTCTCAAATTGGCTGCTCATAGGACTTACATGGGAGATTTAAAAAATGCTGATATCCAGTCTCCAGTCCCAAAGGTTCGGCTTTAATTTGTCTAGCAACTCAGTAACTACATTGTTTTAATGTGTTTGGGGTTTCAGAACATTGTTTAAGGATTACATTTCACTCCCAAGTTGCCACTTATAAACCTGATATGATTGCCTTTTTTTTCCCAACCAAAGACTAAGCATGTATATATTGCTTACTATGTGTGGTTACGAGTCCAGCTGCTAATCTTACAGTCAGTAGTTTGAAACTACCAGCAGTTTCATGGGAGAAAGATGAGGTTTTCTGTTCCCATGAAGATTTACAGTCTTAGAAACCCTCTAAAGGGTTGCTATGAGTCAGAATTGATTCCATGGCACATAACCACCACCATATATATACATAAGGGAGTCCTGGTGTGGTGCTGTGAGTTATTGCACTGGACTGCAAGGTTGGTTTGAACCGCAAGGTCTATGGTTCAAGCTCACTTGCCTCTCCTTAGAAACCCTATACAGGGTTGCTATGAGTCGGAACCAACTTGACGGCACTTCACAACAATAACAACATGTATATATTGGAGTCCTGGTGTGGCACTGCAGAATAAGCCACTGGATCACAAAGTTGGTTTGAACCCAGCAGCCACACCACGGAAACCCTAGATAGGGTTACTATGAGTCAGAACTGACTCGACAGCACTTAGCACAATGTATATGTAGTTTGATATTATTTTAGGCACATTGTAAATAATAACAAATTTAATCTTCTCAACAATGTATGAGGTAATTATGATGATGATTATCTGTAATTTACTAAAGAAGACATGGAGGCATAGAGATGTTAAGCAATTTACTCACATTTCTCTAGATTTTCTTCAGCCTTAAAAGAGAAAGTAGAAAGGGGCAGGAGAGAAATAAAGAATTTTTTAAATTCTTACAAAAAAATTTTTTTAAACTATTAACATTAATTATCAACCATACAGAAAAAATAAAAGAAAACCATAGAAAGACTGCCTATCTTTTCTTAAAATTAACTGATAGTGTTTTTTTAGTTCCTATTTTTTTAGCTTATTATTATGAATTGATTGACGATTAATGACAAAATCATCAGCTTTACATTCAACAAATTATATGCTTTATTTCATCTCATTGATTACAACCTCCTTCCTGCAACAACTTCTTCCCTGTGGCTTCCTTTTTACATCTTATATTTCACAAATGAACCATGCTAAAATAGTTGACGTACACATACAAAACAAAAAACATGTTTTTTCCTTTAAAGGCCCTAAAGATGTATTCTGCAAGTCAGCTTCCTATCAATAGGTACAGTTCATGGGCCTAAGAGCCATGCCATCTTCTCTGCTGTTGCTCCTTTTATTAGCTCTTTTTTTAAACATGATTTTTTATTATGAAAAATTTTCTATGTGAAGAAAAGTAGAACCTGAGAGTAGATAATGGCCAAATCCAGAAAGATTTTAATGTTATAATTAAAAGTAATTAAAGAGAACATTTATCAAAATGTTAAGTTGAATCTCTAACCACTATCTTAGTCTTACCAACTATTAACATTCTGTCCTGCTTGCTTCATCTTGTACTTTTTGATGAAATATTTTAGAGTTAATTACAGACATCGTGTTTGTTCACCCCTGAATATTTTAGTATATACTTCTCAAAAACATGAACTTTTTTTTTCTATATAACTATACTAAACAAAATGGACAATTCCTTAATATCATCTAAGATCTAATCCGTATTCAAATTTCTTTAACTGTCCTCCAAATGTCTTTTACAGTTACTTTGTTCAAATCAACATTCAACCAAGAACCACTTACTGAATTTAGCTGTTTTGTTTCTTCTTGCTGTTGTTATTAAGTGCCGCTGAATCAGTTCCTGCTCATAGCTCATAGGTTTTCCAAGAAGTGTCTGGTGAGTTTGAATCAACGACCACCTTGCAGTTCAAACCAACCTTATGGTCGAGTACTTATCCTACACTGCCGCAATCTAAAAAAGTCCTCACTGTCTTTTACTGATCTTGCTTTGTTGAAGAGGAGGGACAATTATTTGCAGAATACCCCACTTTTCAAATTTGTGTGATTGAAACTTTATCTTACTTTTATCTTATTTCGGATCCAGGTGACTTTAGACATTTATGTTTATGTGTTAGTTCTTAATCTAAATTTGTTATTTTGTAACATTACTTGCTACTCAGCTTGCTAGCTGTTTTAACTTCTGATTTTAGATACCACTCTGTACTGCCTTCTGGAACAACTTTCTTTCTCTGTATTGACATGTCTTTTCTATGCTGTGTGTCTGACAACTCTTAGTTCTTTGAAATCCTGGTATCTTTGTTTTTTTTTTTCAATTTATTGTTGTTGTTAAATGTCATGAAGTCAGTTGTGACTCATAGTGACCCTGTATGGGGTTTCTAAGGAGTAACTGGTAGATATGAACCACCATCATTGTGGTTAGCATCCAGTATTTATCCTACAGTGGCACATGAAAACTCCTGCCTTTTTTCACCCTCAATTTAGTGGTGGTTAATGGTGGGGTGCTGTAAGATAAGCACTCAACTATAAAATTGGTTGGAACCCCAAAGTTGGCACTTCAACTCACCAACTGCGCCTTGGAAATCCTATACAAGGTCACTATGAAACTGAACTGATTCAATGGTACTTAGCAACAACAACAGCAATAATCAGGGAAACTTCTGCAAATGTGTGCAATTTGACTGTCACAGTGCCTGATGGTCCTCAGCATATATTCGCCAGCGGCCAGAAATATGAAATGTTCTTTACTACTTGGGATAATTCTGAACAATTAAGAATGAGCTTTAACAATGATGCCTGAGATGGCAGCAGAGATGATGATGTGGAGAGATGGAGCAACTGGGAACTTCAGACACAGAGAGGGAGAGGGGCTGTGTGCTGACGACTGGGGGGCAGGCTTGTAGTGTATACCCTTTGGTTGGTTGATGATGCATGGAGGGGATTGTA
>NW_006408706.1:2188734-2190826 GCF_000296735.1 Chrysochloris asiatica
GTACCATGGACTGCCAGAAGAACAAACAGATCTGTGTTGGAAGAAGTGCAGCTAGAGTGCTCCTTGGAAGACAGGCTGGCCCTACTTCGTCTTTCATACTTTGGACATGTTGTCAGGAGGGACCAGTCATTGTAGAAGAATATCATATTTGGTAAAGTGGAGGGTCAGAGAAAAAGAGGAAGACCCCCAATGAAGTGGATTGGGCATAGTGGTGGCAGAGATAGGCGCAGATGTAGCAGTGATTGTGAGGTTGGCCCAGGACCGGGCAGTATTTCGTCCTGTTGTACATAGGGTCACTAGGAGTCAGTGCCATCTTGATGGCACCTAACAGCAATAATGAGCTTGTCTAAAGTACTAATCCTCAGAAACCTTATACAAGGTCGCTATGAGTTGGAACTGAGTCAACGACACTTAACAACAAAAACAAAGTGGTAATAGTGTCTGTGCTGAAAACATTATACAGCTGGTTATTATCATTGGCTGATGGTAATGTATCAGCAAGTAGAAGGTATTCAAGAAATATTTGTTGAATGAATGAATAAAATTTGAAATTTGATCTTTTAAAGCAGACTGTTTTGCCACAAAAGACAAGTAATTACACAAATGGAAATACTTTTCTAGCACTCTTTTCATTGCAAAGGAGCCCTGGTGGCACTGTTCTCCTAACCACAAGTTGGTGGTTCAAATCCACCAGATGCTCCTTGGGAGAAATATTAGGGTATCTGCTTGTGAAGATTTACGGTCTCAGAAACCTTTTGAGGGTCACTGTAGTCAGAATTGACTTGATGACATTGGACTGGGGCTTTTAATTGCAATTGATAAAAACTCAGCTCAGTGGATTATACAACTGAAAAATCCACGGATGTCTGTTTTCAGAAATTGATGGATTTGGAAGGTCAAAAAATGCTATTGGAACTTGACTTCTTGTCATCTTTTGACTTTCCTTCCTTGGCACTGGCTTCACTATCTGATGTGTTGTATCCCCAATGTGGTGCGCTATAGCTCAAGATTTATATCCTTCCACCCTCAAGGCCTGGTGTGGCACTGTAGGGTAAGCATTGGACTGCTAACTGCAAGTTTGGCAGTTCAAATCCATCAGCCACTCCTTGGAGTTGGAACAGACTGAATGGAACCAATTTGACAACATATAACAACAACATTCCTCCAATCCAGCAAAAAATAATTCCAATCCAGTATTCAGATTTATTGGAGTTATGTGTATCATGTGCTCTCCTCTGTGAACCAAATCAGTATGACCAGAAGAGATGAGTATGTTGACAGTATGTCTTTTCCCTTACCATGTGCAGGAATAGGGAGTCCAGGGTTATGTGTTAGACTGTTAATGGTAAGGTCAACAGTTCAAATCCACCAAATGCTCCAGGAGAAAAAGATGAAACTTTCTGTTCCCATAGTGATTTATAGCCTTGAAAACCCTATACAAGGTTGCTATGAGTGAGAATGACTTGACGGCATACAACCACCACCATCATGAGAAATAGAGTCAACCCAGCTGAATGAGATGCTTGTATCAGAAGAACAGATGGGTGCTGATCAGGAAACAAACAGCAACAAACTTCTTCTCTAAACAAACCATCACCCATTATAAAAAAAAAACAATCAAGTATTTATTCAGACTTTATCATCTGTGCTAGCACTGATTTTTTTTCCAAATGTAATTGTTGTTGTTAAGTGCCCTTGAGTTGATTCCAACTCATAGGGACACTTTGTAGGGTTTTGAGGCTACTTATCTTTAAAGTAGAAAGCTTGACCTTTCCCCTGTGAGTTGCTGGAGGACTTGATCCATGCACCCTGTGGTTCACAGCCCAGTGCTTATCCATCTCACTCCATAACAGCAAGCGATAGGGGCTATATAAATAGTATTATTTCCATTTAAAAAAACACAAAAAACTTCATGACACAATGCATCATAGATTTCTTACCACAATACTTGGATGTAACTTAAAGAACTATTCTGAATAAAGTTGAAATTTTCAAGTCAATTCCATATGTATTTATGGAGACTTATTTTGTGGTGTTATGAATTGGGCTGCTAACCTCAAGGTCGGCAGTTAGAAACTACCAGCCATTCAGC
>NW_006408706.1:2191946-2192513 GCF_000296735.1 Chrysochloris asiatica
CTTCCAATTTCCCTAGATTCCTACTTTGTACATTCTGTATTCTGATTATTAATGCATGTTTGCAGCTGTTTCTCCTCATTTTGAGTTGTTCCCCAAAAGCTTTACTCCATTCATTATGGTCATCTCTACTTTGAGGAGGCAGCTCTTCCCAGATCGTATTTTGAGTGCCTTCCAACTTGAGCGATGCCTCTTCTGGAATTGCATCTGACAATGTTCCACTACTATTCATAAGGTTTTCAGGGCTAAAAATTCAAATGTAGTCTGTTTCTCCTGCTCCCTAGTCTGTCATAATCTAGAAGCTTCACTGAAACCTGTCCACCATGGGTGACCCTATTGTTGTTGTTAAGTGTCATTGAGTCAGTTCCAACCCATAGCAACCCTGTATAAGGTTTCCAAGGAGCAACTTGTGAGCTTGAACCACCTACTTAGCTGTTCAAATGACTTTGTAGTCCAGCGCATCAACCCACAGCATCACACCAAGACTCTACCATGGGTGATCCTGTTGGTGTTTAAAATACTGGTCGCATAGCTTCCAACATCACAGCAACATATACAAGCCATCACAGT
>NW_006408706.1:2194343-2198608 GCF_000296735.1 Chrysochloris asiatica
TTTATTATGAATTGGGAGGTTTACAGATAAGACCATCAGTTTTACATTCAACAAATCATTCACTTTGTTTCGTTTTAATGATTGCATCCCCTCCGTGCAACATGAGCTATCCCACTTCCTCCATGTGGTTCCTATTTCTGTTCCACCCACCTTCCTACCCCTTCTCAACTATATCCTTAGGTAAATGTTACCCTTTTTATTTTGAATAATTGACCATACCATTGTGACACCTGAAGGGTGGTGAAGGACCACAGTCTCAGATTCCTCCAGTCTCTTCCTGTAAGCTCAGACTCTTTTTTTAAAAAATAATTTTGAGCTTTGTTTCACATTTTCTCCTACTCTATCCAGGGCCTTCTGATGTGATCACTTTCAGAGCAGTTGGTAGTGGTAGCCAGGTAGAGTCGTGGAAAGTGACGGTCACAAATTCCACTAGTCTGAAGGACTAATTGATTCCAAACATCTTCAATTCTCTTCACTTTTCTTTCTTCTGCACATGGAGAGACTAGTAACTGCACTTTAGATGACCCCTCATGAGCTTTTAAAATCCTAGATGCTACTCACCAAACAAAGAAGTTTTTGTCATTTTGACCTCTGTATGCTCCACCACATTCATAGTTGTATTTGTCATTATTGCTGTTGTTAGGTGCCATCAAGTCAGTTCTGACTCATAGTGACCTGTGCACAACAGAGTGAAACATTGCTCAGTACTGTGCCATTTTCACAATCATTGTTAAGTTGGCGCTCACTGTGCCAATCCATGTCATTGGGAGTCTTTCTCTTTTTTCACTGATTTTCCACTTTACCTAGTTTGATGTCCTTCTCCAAGAACTCTCCCCTCCAGATAATACGTCTAAAGTATGAGAGATGAAATCTTGCCATTCTAGCGTCTAAGGAGCACTCTGGCTATACTTCTTTTTGTAACTGTTTATTGTGAATTGGGTGAAGGTTAACAGACAAGATCATTAGCTTTACATTAAACAAATTATACACTTTGTTTCATCTCAATGATTACAATCCCCTTCCTAAAACAACAGTTATCCTACTTCCTCCCTGTGTTTTCTTTTTTACATCTTTTTATATTTTACAAATGAACAAAGCAAAAATATTTGATGTACACACATACAAAACAAACAAACAAAAAATATTCATTTAAATGTCCAAAGGGCATATTCTACAAGCCAACCTTCTGTCTGCAGGCACACAAACTTAATCTACGGGCCTAGAGCCTAGAGCCGCTCTAGCTCTCCATGCCATTGAATCTGCCCCTGTCTGCTTGTCACTGCCTTTCTAGGTAGGATTTCATGCTCCACTCATGCTTTCTTATTGATGGTTCTGGGATCCTCTGTTCTTGAAATGAATGATTAACTACGTCCCCCTTTTAGTTACACAACTTCTACATTTACAGTTGTGACAATCATAATTAATCCTGCTAGCAATTGCTCACAATTGAATCATAAAACCCTATTAGCATCATTCCCCATCCCCTTTCATCAGATCCATCTGGAGAAGAGGAAAACTATTCAGTGGTGATTCTGCCTTCCCTGCTCATTCTGGCATATTAATGAACTAAGCATAATAATGAAAGCTTGTAAACTAGCCACTTCATGCTTTGTTGTTGTTGTTAAGTGTCGTTGAGTCGGTTTTGACCCATGGTGGTGGTTATGTGCCGTGGAGTCAGTTCTGACTCATAGTGACCCTGTACAGGGTTTCCAAGACTGTAAATCTTTTTATGGGAGCAGAAAGCTTCATCTTTCTCCCACGAAACAGCTGGTAGTTTTGAACTGTTGACCTTGTGGCTCGCAGTTCTATTTGCAACCATTACATTACCAGGAAGCAGTTGGTGAGCTCAAACTGCCCACTTTGTAGTTCAAAGTGACTTTGTAGTCCAAAGCATTAACCCATAGCGCCACACCATAGCTCCCCATTTTTGATGGTCAATGTCTAGATTGTACATCCTTAGTCCTGGTGTGGCGCTGTGGGTCAATGCGCCAGACTGCAAAGCCATTTGAACCACAAGGTCTGCTGTTCAAGCTCACTAGCTGCTCCTCGAAAGCCCTATACAGGGTTGCTATGGGTTGAAACCAACTCAACAGCACTTCACAACAACAACATCAACCTATTGCACTGAGGAAATAAGATTGTTCTTTGATATGAAGAATTCTTCTATTTCAGTTGGAATTTTGAGCAACTTCATCCATAAGCATAGTGTACAATCATTAAATTGTAGCATTTATACTTGCTCACAGTATCAAGCATCTTTATATCTTTTTCTGGTAGAGTTCTGGTCATCTAGCCATCCAAGCAAGTTCAAATGAGTACCAGCTGCAAGTTGGGGAGTTCACACATGCCTCCCTGCATTTCAGACCAGCTGACCACTTCTCTTTCAGCTCTCCTGGCTATGCGTCTTCCAACGCAGATTTGTTTGTTCTTCTAGCAGTCCAGGGTGCTTTAAATATTTTTCTCCAACACTGTAACTAAAATACTTCGATTCTTCTACATTGTTCCTTATTCACTGGTGAATTTTCACATGCAAATGAAGCTGCTGAAAATACCATGACACCTTAGTCCTCAAACTGACATCTTTGCTCTTCAACACTTTAAAGAGATCTTGTGCAGAAGATTTGCCTAATGCAATATGCCATTTGATTTCTTGACTGCTGCTTCCATGAGTTTGATGGTTGATTCAAGGAAATGAAGTCTTTGACAACTTTAATCTTTTCTCCATTTATTTGGATGCTATTTACCAGTGCAGTGCTGAGGATTTTTGTTTTCTTTACATTGAGGTGCAACCCATACTGAAGGCTATGTGTGGTCTTTGATTTTCATCAGTAAGTATTTTAAATCCTCTTCACTTTCAGCACACAAGGTTGTATCATCTGCATATCACAGATTGCTAATGGGCTTTTCTCCAATCCTGATGCCACATTCCTCTTCATATAATCCAGTTTCTAACATTATTTTCTTAGTGTATAGATTAAATAAGTATGGTGAAAGAATACAACCCTGGCACACACCTTTCCTAATTTTAAACTATTCAGTGTCCCCTTGTTCTTCTTTAACAACTGCCCCTTGGACTATGTGCAGGTTCCTCATCAGCACAATGAAGTGTTCTGGAGTACATTCTTTGAAATGTTGTCCATAGCTTGCCATGATCCACATAATTGAAAGCCTTAGTATAGTCAATAAAGTATGGTGCTGCAGGTTAATGCACTAGACTGCAACATCGATATGAATCAGAGTTAATGGTTCAAGCTCACAAACTGCTCCTCGGAAACCCTATACAGGGTCGCTATGAGTCGGAACCAACTTGACAGCATTTAACAACAACAACAAAACATCTTTCTGGAGTCCTGGTGTGGGGCTGTAGGATAATGTACAGGACTGAAAGGTCAGTTTGAACCACAGGTCTGTGGTTCAAACTCACCAGCTGCTCCTCAGAAACCTTGTACAGGATTGCTATGGGTTGGAATCGACTCGACAGCACTTAACAACAATTTCATATTTGAGAAGTAACCATTATAGTGATCTAGGTGTATTTTTTCCAGTCTCATATGCCTATAAAATTGAAATTAAGAAAATATTTATTTTACTTTTGCCCACTCCCCCCCCCCCCACTTTATTATAATGTGGCCATTTGCCATGTCATTAAGTGTCCTTTGAAAACTTAATTTTTATTGGTAACCCTGCATTGTAAGTATACAATTGTATCAATTCATTAGACTGTGACTCCAAGTTGTTAATAATAATTAAAAAAAAAATTTTTTTTATGTTGTGGGGAGTTTCCACTAAAATGTCCTAACCAGGAATCAAATTTTTGGCAACTTTATCTTTGTTCTTTAGCTACATGATGGTATTTAATTTTATTCTAATAGATGTATTTAATGTTTAAATATGCTTCATAGTTTGCTACTTCAAAATATTTTTATAAACAGAAAGTGTATATACACCTATGTTTATATTGGAACCAACTCCACGGCACTTAACAACAAACAACAACAACATACTGGAAAATACTTTTGTTATCAGGTGCTGTTGAATCAGTACCAACTCACAGTGACCATATGCACAACAGATTGAAACGGTCCTGTCCTGCGCCATCCTAACAATCCCTGTCAACCTTAACTCTGTTGTGGCTGCCACTGTGTCAGTCCATCTCATTATGTTGGGGTCTTCCTCTTTATCACCCTGATATCCTTCTCCTGGGATGGATCTTTCCTGATAATATGATCAAAATATAAGACAAAGTCTCGATATCCTGGCTTCTA
>NW_006408706.1:2199393-2203941 GCF_000296735.1 Chrysochloris asiatica
ATGCAGTATATTACGGCCTTCTTGGCTGAGATGTTTGCAATGCAGGATCTGCCTGATGCCAGTCCTGCATCCACTCTGGTTTCGGGGTGTCTCTTTGTCTCTCTCTTTGTGTCCTTGTGTGTCTTTCTATATCTTTATCACCGCCAGATATCCCCACCTCATGAACCAAACACCTATGTCGAGGCAGGTTCCCGACACCTTAACTCAAATATATCAATTCTATGCTCTTCCTTATCCACAGTTCAACTTTCATATGTATATGAAATTTTCATATGCTTAATGAAAGTACCATGGTTTGGGTCAGGTGTACGTTAATTCTCAAACTGACATCTTTGCTGTTGAACACTTGTGCAGCAGATTTGCATAATTTTGATTTCTTGGCTTCTGCTTCCATGAGTGTTGATTGTGGATCCAAGCAAAATGAAGTTTATGAGAACTTCATTTTTTTCTCTAATTATCATGATGTTATTATTTATTGGTTCAGTTGTGAGAATTTTTGTTTTCTTTACATCAAAGTGCAATCCATACCAAAGGCTGTAGTCTTTGATGTTCATAGTAAATGTTTCAAGTCCTCTTCACTTTCAGCGAGCAAGGTTGTATCATCTGCATATCACAGGTTGCTAATGAGCCCTCCTCCAATCCTAATGTCCTGTTCTTCTTCATATAATCCAGTTTCTCAGATTATTTGCTCAGCATAGCGATTTAATAAATATGAAGAAAGAATACAACCCTACAGCACACCTTTCCAGATCTTAAATGACTCAGTATCTCCTTGTTCTATATGAACAACTGCCTCTTGGTCTATGTACAGGCTCCTCATGAAAACAATTAAGTATCCTGAAATACCCTTTTTTCACAATGTTTTTTGTAGCTTGTTATGATCCACCCAATTGAAAGCCTTTGTTTAGTCAAGAAAGCACAGGTAAACATCTTTCTGGTATGCTCTGCTTTCAGCTAAGATCCGTCTGATGTCAGCAATGATATCCCTCATTCCATGTCCTTGTCTGAATCTGGCTTGAACCTCAGGCAGTCCCCTGTCAATTAATGTACTGTCAATGAACCACTGAAGTTGTATTTTAATTATCTTCAGCAAAATTTTACTTGCATATGATCTTAATGATTTCCCCATTCTGTTGGGTCAACCTTTCATTGGAATGGGCACAAATATGGATCTATTTCAATCATTTGGCCATGTAACTGTCTTCCAAATTTCTTGGCATTGAGTACCTCTAGTGCACCATCAGTTTTCTTGAAAGATTTCAGTTTTTATTTCATCAGTATCTGGATCCTGGTTTGCCAATGCCTTCAGTGCAGCCTGGACTTCTTCCTTTAGTGCCACTGGGTCTTGATCCTATGCTGCCTCTTGAAATCATTTCTTTTTGATACAGTGATTGTGTGTATATCTTTCATCTATTTTTTGGTATTTTATTGATTGTTCAGTATTTTGCTTATAGAAGATTTTGCTATTGCAGTCAAGGCTTGAAGTTTTTCTTCAGTTCTTTCAGCTTGAGAAATGCTGAACATGTCCTTCCCTTTTGGTTTTCTTTTCCCAGGTCTTTGCTTATTTCATTATAATACTTGATTTTGTCTTCTCAAACTGACTTTTGAAATTTTCTGTTCAGCTCTTTTACCTCCTCTTTCTTCCATTTGCTTTAGCAACTCTATGCTGGAGAGCAAGTTTCAGAGTTTCTTCTGACATCCATTTTGGTCTTTTCCTTCTTCCTTTATTTATTTATTTTTTAAGTTTTTACTGTGAATTAAGTGATAGTTTACATGGGAGAACACTGGCCTTACATTCATCCTATCATATTTCATTTCATTGCAATGATTACAATCCCCTCCATGCATCATGAAACAACCAAAGGGTACACCCCACAAGCCTGCCCCCTGTCTGTCAACACACAGCCCATCTCCCTCTCTGAGTCTAGAATCCCCAGCCACTCCATATCTCCACATCATTGTCTCTGCCTCTATCTCTGGCATCACTGCTTCTCTGGATAGGGTCCCACACTCTGCTCCTCTCCCTTGATGGCCCCAGGGTCCTCTGCTCCTGGACTACAAGATCAACCACTCCCCTCCTTTTGTTACAAAATGTCTATCTTTACATTTCCAACACTCACACTCAGTCTTGATAGTAATTGTTCACTATTGAACCACAAGAGTCTTATCCCTATCTCCTTTCATTGGCACTGTCCAGACAGGATGGAAATAACTCAGTGGAGATTCTACCTACCCCACATCCTCTGGAATTAAACCCCCTCTTGAAAGTTTGTCAGCCAGTTAATTCTTGCCTTTGTAGTCCTCCGTTTTGGGTAGCCAATGTCTAAGTTGCCCATCTCTGTCAACCCTGTGTACTAAGGGGGTGGGAGTGATCCTCGCTGTGAAGATTTATCCCCTCGTTTGAGCTACTATATTTATAAGCATTGGTCAAGTTCATCAAATTGTAGCAGATTACTCTTTTTTTCCTCTTCTTTCTTCTTCTAGTTGAGTTCTGATCATCCAGCCATTGAAGCCAAGTTAAGTACGTATTATCTATAAGTGTGGGTGTTCTTGTGCATATCCCTTCGCTTCCTATCAGCTGGACGCTTCATTCTCCACTCTAGTCCTCTGTGGCTATGTCACTGGCTCTGGGCCCAGGAGTCCCCAGGTCTGGCCATACTGCTGGCCAACCACGTCTCCAACTGGGTTCACAGAAGTCTATTGAATGTGGTTGGACTTAGCTCACAACTTCATTGCTGTTTTTCCCCCACTTCCCCTTTTGGGTGATCAACGTGGTCACCAGGAAGACCACATGCCCGCTCGTGTATTCCCCTTGAGTCTCAGTCTTGGAAGTGGGTTTGCATTGGGGAGACCAAACCGCTTGCTTTGATGGCTCCCAGGCAAACAACTTGCTTGTTCTTGTAGTAATCAATCAGACTGCCATTATTGTTTTGTTTTGTTTTTCCTGCTGGTCTTTCTTTAGAGAAATATCTTCTGTTCTTCTAGCCACTCCAGGCTGGTCAGCTTGTCCATTCAAGTGGAAATTTCCCACCTCAGAAGATTCTGGATGGGGATCAGGATTCCACCTATGGTCTTATGCAATGCAAAGGCTCCTCAGCAAGCCTCCTTCACTAGGCAATTTCTAGCCCCATTTTAGGTATTCCAATCAATTATAGGCTGAAGATGGACTTATAAGCTATATCTATGGTGATGTTTCTGGCTATTCCTTTCTCTTCTCCTCAAGTGTCTATTTTACAATAGTAGACAAGGGAAACCAAGATTTAAAAGATAGCCAAGCATCTTAACATTATTTCCCTTCTTTTACCCATTCAAACAATGCCTCAATCCCTGTATCCCAGAGCCCTGTTGTTACAAAGTTGTTAATTCATCATTATTTACCTCTGTCCCACTTAGCCCTTACAAAACTGGGTACTGTTGTCCCATCTGCCTTGTTCTTCCGTTCTCCTCCCCATTCTTGTGTATTGCCTCCCCTCCCCCTCAGCACCCAAACTATCCTGTATCTATTCCCTACTCTGTGCTCCACTTTTCACTCCTTCCCCTCCCTCCACCACATACACCCTGGTAACCAGCAAATAATTTTTTCCCCTTTTAGTGTGAGTACTTTTTCTTAATCTTTTTCAATAGTGGTCCTATGCAGTATTTCTCCTTTTGTGAGTGACTACTTTCACTCAGCATAATGTCCTCATGGTTGATCCATGTTATGCAGTGGGTTGCAGCTTCCTTGTTATTCTTCAAGGTAGCATAATATTCCATTGTGTGTATGTACCAAAGTTTGTTTGCCCATTCTTTAGTTGATGAGCACTTAGGCTGTTTCCATCTTTTTGCTATAGTAAATAGTGCTGCTATGAGCAATGGTGTGCATATATTCTTCCTTGTTTTTTAAATGACCTTTTGCTTTCTTCCTGTATGATGTTCTTTATGTAATCCCACATCTCTTCTGGTCTTCGGTCTTTAGTGTCTAATTCATTTAATCTGTTCTTCACATGATCTCTATATTCAGGTGGGATATGTTCAAGATTGTATTATGGATCTTGTGCACTTGTTTAAATTTTCTTCAATCTGAACTTGCATGTGAGCAATTCGTGGCCTTGTTTTGGTTGATGATATTGAACTTTCCCACCATCTCTTCCCAAAAATGTAGTCAATTTGATTCTTGTGTATTCCATCTTGTGAGGTCTACATTTATAGTCACCTTTAATATTATTTTTAAAAGGTGTTGGCAATGAATAAGTCATTGGTCTTGCAAAATTCTATCATGCTATCTCTAGCGTCATTTCTGTCACATAGGACTTATTCCCAACTACTGATCCTTCCTCTTTGTTTCCAACCTTTGTATTCCAATCACCAGTAATCATCAATACATCTTAATTGCATATTTGATCAATTTCAGACTGAAGAAGTCCACAGAATTCTTCAATTTCATCATACCTGGCTTTAGTGATTGATGTGGAGATTTATATAATAGTGGTATTAACTGGTCTTCCTTGTTGTTATGTGCCGTGGAGTTAGTTCCAACTCATAGTGATGCAGTACAGGGTTTCCGAGGCT
>NW_006408706.1:2204701-2209036 GCF_000296735.1 Chrysochloris asiatica
GTGAGATTAGCAGCCCGATTCGTAATCACTACGCTACCAGAGCTCCTTACTTAAGAGGTTCCCCTAATTTAGACCTATTCTTTTGACCCTTTAACTGCTTTCCTCTAGTTTCTCTCTGGTCCTGCTTATCACTTTCAAGCAAATTTATCTACAAACTGATAATCTACACACTGGTGATCCCTAGTTCTCAACAGAAGACAATGAAAACAGTATATGCTAGTCTGGGTCCACTGCTAATTCTGGGATCATCAAGACAGTTGATCTGAATCTTGGTAACAAACAAGATCAAGGTCCTACTAATAGCACTGAGATCTTCAAGCTATAGAGTGGCTGTTGCCACTCCTCTGTGGTTTCTAGAATTTGATAGTTCAACAGACATGTGGTGTGGGGACAAGAGTACTGGATATAGGGTAATGAAAAAGTATATTTTTTGCTGTTTAACTATCTTGGTTAGGAAGTCTTGTACAGTTTTGGCCAACTTTTGTAAATCGTGATAATAAAACCTATTCTAGTTACTAATCAGGATTGTTTTGAGAATGAAATCAGCTATTCATAGGAAAATCCTTTGAAAAGGTTTGTCGAACAAATAAACATAAGTTAAAATTTCTCAGCACCCTGCTGCTACAGGAACTTCCTAAAGGCACATCCTGAAATATTATGACTTCTATTCAGTGGTTACTTGAATGAGCATCTATGAAGGATACAATGAATTTACATAATGCTGGGGACTGGGGAAATGGTACAGTAGAATGTGGTCCCTCTTCTTAAAATCTACATTAGGTCTCTCTCCCTTGTAGCAGATACTCTGTGCCTTATTTGTCCCTGGAAGTAGCTCTGTCATGGGATTAATTTTTTGAGACGAAGTTACCTAGATCATTTCCAAATTATTTCCATCTGTGTTTGGGTGGTTGGAGCAGGAGATGGGAGTGCTGACTATCATATAATCATCCAGCACACTGTTGCTTGGAATTGCAATCATTTGTTTATTTTATTTTTTATATAGGGGAATTGAATTTAAAATGATCTTTAACTTTGCAACACGGTCATTTACAGGCAGCACCACTATTTACTGATTTGCTGAAGTAGCTTTAGCTGACTGTTCTCTACATCATAATGGGCCTTGAAGGAAATCTAATTTATACTAAAACAAAAATCCAACAACAAAACAAACGCCAACAAACAAAACAGAAACCCCAAACATGTTGCCATGGAGTTGATTCCAACTCATCGTGACCCCATTTTGTCAGAGTAGACTGCTCCACTGGGTTTTCTTTCCTGTAATATTTAGAGAAGCAGATCACCGGATCTTTCTTTCAGAGGCTGCTGGATGGATTACAACAGTCAACCTTTAGGTTAGCAGTCAATCACAAGCCGTGTGTACCACCAGAAAGAAAAGCTTGCTCATGTACAAGTTTGTTCTGTTTGGGTGATTTGTGAGCCCTAGTTAACAGTACTATCTTGTAGGACCTGTAGAGGTACACTCTTGGTGAGATCTTAGTATGCTCCCCATAACTATGCACAACTTAAGGAACCGTTATGTGACACTTTAGGATGAACACTGAACTGTTAACCACAAGTGGTTCAAACCCACCAGCGGCTCCTCAGAAACCCTATGTAGGCTTCTGTCAGAACTGACTTGACGACACTTAACAAATATAACATACACATCTTATAATATAAATGTGGGATATTAAGTAGTACAGGGTAACACAACTTCCTCTAATTTCTTTTTCTTAATTTGTAAATTATTCTACTTTTTAAAAAATAAGCCTTTTTACTCCTTTTGACAATGCAGTATAATAGTACATACATTTCTCATTTGCTTCTTATTTACTCAGCTAATGAATCTCATTTGTACAAATGTTCTGATATTTACCATCAGATTTTGAATTTTTCCTCAAAGCCCCTGCATGAGGATTATATTAAATGGCTGTTTTTACATAAATTTACATGCATTTTAATTGTAGACCTAGTCACAATTATTTGATCTGACAGTCTTATCTTACCATCTCTGTAGTATAAATCTAAAGAAGAAGGAAAATAAAAATTATGTGATCTAGCCTGACTTTCTGTTTTCCCAGCCCAAGAGGTTTGTTGCAGAGCATCTTTCTCCCAGGAGCTCTGCCAGAAGATGGCAGTGTGCTCCCAGAGCCCCCTCTCCTCTGCTTCTAGTCTTCAGAAGCCAGTGAAAACCCAGTGAGACTGACGGGAAATGGATTTGCTTCTGCATCCATCTTCATTCAAGGACAATACCATTAAGGTCTGCAAAACTGCAGTAGCCCAGACTCAAATTCTGTTACTGGCACACCAATATGACATTTTCATTTTAGTTTGGACTTGAGGGTTTGATCAAGTAATAAAAGAACAGTAAGTAGTTAAGATAGAAATCAATGGTGATTATCTAAGAAACAAAGGAATTATAAAGGGACTATATATTGATTTATGTGTAGATCATTTGGTACATGTTGAATCTACTTTAATTTTTTTTTTTAACTTAACGGTTTTCATTGTGGATTGAGTGAAAGTTTACAGGGCACATCATCAGTTTCACATTCAACCATTCATATAACTTGTTTCAATTCATTGATTTTAATCCCCTCCATATACCATCAGTTAAAAGTAGTTCTCTATCCACTTTAGCTTTTTAAAAAACACACAATTAAAAAAACCCACTCAGGCATATATAATAATTTACATCTCCAAAGGGCACATTCTGCACGTCTGCTCCTGGCCACCAGTTCTTAGTCCTTCTCTTCTTAGTTGATGAATCTAGAGTCCTCAGCAGCTCCCCCTCTCCATGTCCCCATCTCTGCCTCCATCTCTGGTGCTGCTGCTTCTCTGGATAAGGTCCCGCACTCTGCTTGTGCGCTTTTCTCTTGATGGTCCTAGGGTCCTCTGTTTCTGGACTGTAAGATTAACCACTCCCCTTTTTTGTAACAAAACTTCTACCTTTACAAGTGTGACAATCGCGATTAGTCATGATAACAGTTATTCACTATTGAATCTTACGAATCTTATCCCCATCTCCTTTCACCAGACCCATCTAGACAAGATGATAGCTATTCAGTGGGGACTCTTTCTTTCCCCCCACCCCCTTAAACTAAGCTCTCTCTTGAAACCTTGTAAGCCAGTAACTTCATGCCTTTAGTGCCCTGTCATTTTAGGTAGCCAATGTCTAAGTTGCCTGTTCCTGTCTACCCTGTGTACAGAGCGGATAGCATTGAAGCATGATTTGAAGACTCTTTCCCTCTCTGTTGGTATTTAGAGTAACTGTCGCTCTGAGTATAGGTCAGGTTCATCATGAAGATGTATCTTCTGTCACTGTAGCTGTTCAAGTCTGCTTGTCCTTTCTATAGGGAATGTCTCACCTCACAAGGTTGTGGATGGGACTCAGGATTCCACCTAAGGTCCTATATTCTTTAAAGGCTTTGCATGAGGCCTATTTCACTGGGCAAGTTGTACAACCCCTTTTAGGTATTCCAGAATCTACTTTAATTTTTATTTGCTTAAGTTTAAAAAAAAAATTTTTTTATGGTAATTCTGTAAAAAGACTGTATAGGAAAGATTCATGCTATGATTTTGTTGTTAACTGCCATCAAGTTGGTTCTGACTCATAGCAACACTGTATAGGGTTTCTGAGAAGCAGCTATAGATATAACTGCAGACTCTGCAGTTAGCAGTCCACTGCTTATCCTACAGCACTGTATCAAGACTCTAGGGATGTCCTAGGCAGCTTTATTTAGTTCTCATCTTTGTTGTTGTTGTTGTTAGATGCTGTTGAGTCAGTTCCAACTCAATTGACCCTGTGCACAACAAAATAAAACACTGCCAGGTGTTGGGCCAGTTATTTTTTTAAGTAAGCTTAATACCAGTATGTGCATATGGTAACACTAAAGAGTAAAAAATGAAAATAAAACTTGCTGTATTTAATTTTTGATTTTTATTCCCCTCTCCCTGCCTTGCCCTTGGTAACTAACAGTGTCTTAAAAAAACAGAAATGGACTCATTTTCTTCATAATTTTAATGTTAATTAAAAACTGGCTTAAACTATTGTGAAAGAGACTGTCAACCAAGTGATCTTGTTAAGTGCTCTGAAGTTGTTTCTGACTCATAGTGACCTTGTATAGGTGACTTTGAACCAGGACTTTGTAGTTCAACCCAACTTTGCAGTCCTGTGCTTATCCTACAGTACCACACATAAGGGTCCTTATTTGAATCAAATTATTTAAAAAAAAAAAGTAAAGCAAGTGCTGTTTCTTCCAGGTAGGCGTTACAGGGATGTGTTCACTTTGTAAATTTCTTCAAGCTAAATTCTTATAAATACTGCAACACAGT
>NW_006408706.1:2209136-2209982 GCF_000296735.1 Chrysochloris asiatica
TATTTTGAGTGCCTTCCAACCTGAGGGCCTCATTTTCCAGCACTATATCTCACAGTGTTTCTTTTCTATTCATAAGGTTTTCAGTGACTAAATATTCAGAAGTAGTTCGTTACTCCTTCTTCCTAGTCTGGCTTCATCTGGAAGCTCATCTGAAACCTGTCCACCATGGTGACTCTGCTGGTATTTAAAATAGCCAATGACATAGCTTCCAGAATCGCAGCAACCCACAAACCTCCACAGTACGACAAACTGACAGACGAATGGTGGCTTGTTTTGGGTGGGTAGTTTTAAATGGAAGGCAAGAACTTGCTATGTTATCTTGAATCTGTCATGTGTCTAAGGCATTTTTACCTCCATGCTTTTGCTTACAGTTCTTCTCTTATTTAGAGTGTGCTCCCTACTAATTTACACGTATTCTAATCCTGTTCACCTCAATCTTAGTGAGTTAGGTGAAGCTTATCCTAAAGGCAGTCTGCTGCCACTTCCCATCTTTATCTTTTAGTGGATCATCTCTGAACACATATTGTGTGCCATCTAATGGTTACAGTTATGTGCCACCAAGTTGGTTCTGACCCATGTTGACCCTGTATAAGGTTTTCAAGTCATAAATCTTTACAGGAGCAGAAAACTTCATTTTTCTCCCATCGAATGACTGGTAGATTTGAGCTGCTGACCTGTGGAAAGCAGCCCAGCTCATAGTCCATTCTAATACCAGGTTTCCTTTGTTGTCTAATATTATCTGTTAATTATTAAGAGTATAAATTGTATCACTTCAAGTAGAGTATAAACTCTTTGAGGGTAGAAGTCATGTTTTACTTATACTTATTTTATCCAGTATGTTTAGGG
>NW_006408706.1:2210082-2212470 GCF_000296735.1 Chrysochloris asiatica
CTTTACCTTCATCCTACCATATATCGTTTCAGTGCCATGGTTACAATCCCCTCCATGCATCATCAACCAACAAAAGGGTATATATACCCTGGAAGCCTGCACCCCAGTCATCAGCACACAGGCCCTCTCCCCCTCTGGATCTAAAGTCCCCAGCTGCTCCATTGCTCCACGTCATTGTCTCTGCCTCCATCTCAGGCATCACTGCTTCTCTGGGTAGGGTCCCACTCTCCCCTCTTCTCCATTGATGGTCCCAGAGACTTCTGCTCCTAGACTGCAAAGTTAATCACTCCCTTCCTTTTGCTACACAACGTCTACCTTTACATTTCCAACCCTCACAATTAGTCCTGATAACAGTTATTCACTATTGTATCATAAGAGACCTATCCACATCTCCTTTCATCAGCCCTGCCTAGACAGATTGAATACTACTCAGTGGAGATTCTACCTTCCTTCACGCCCTCTGGATCTAGGTTCCCTCTTGAAAGCTTGTAAGCCAGTCACTTCTTGCCTTTGTAGCCCTCTATTTTGGGTAGCCAATGTCCAAGTTGCCCATCCCTGTCTACTCTGTGTATGGAGGGGGTGGGGATGATCCTCTCTGTAAAGACTTTATTCCCTCTTTTGAGCTACTGAATCCATAGGTGTAGGTCAAGTTCATCAAATTGTGTCAGATTACTCTTTTTTCCTCTTCTTTTTTCTTCTGGTTGAGCTCTGATTATCCAGTCATTGAAACCTGGTCAAGTGGGCATTATCTGCCTTCCATCTTCTTTTGATGCTTTCTGCATCATTCAGTGTTTTACTGATGTTATTGTTGTTGTTAAGTGCTATCAAGTTGATTCCGACCCATAGAGACCCTGTATACGGTTTCCGAGGAGCATCTGGTGAGTTTGAACCATTCACCTTGCAGTTCAAATGGCTTTGCAGTCTGCCACATTAACCCACAACACCACACCAGGATAGAGTCCTTCAATATTGGAAGTCGTGGCTTGAAGTTTTTCTTCAGTTCCCTCAGCTTAGGAAATACTGAGCCTATTCTTTTGGTTTTCTAACTGCAGGTCTTTGCACATTTCATTATAATATTTGAATTTTTCTTCTCAAATTTTATAGCCATTTATTTTATGTGTAAATGAACTTATTTAACCAGTTCCCTAATGATGGACTTATACGCTGTTTTCAGTCTTTTCTTATGACAAGCAGTGGTTCTACAAATGTATATGGCATCCTTTTATGAATATATTAAAAGAATAAATTCCTATCAATAATGACATCTTAATAAACATTTTAATATTAATCATCTCCTTTTGCTTTGGGAGCAAATTTGACTGGATTTTATTTGGTCCTCACTTAAGATATTCAAGATGATTCTCACTGCTTATTATACTTCATTTAATGTTCTACACTTCATCGGTTCTTACAGAACAATATTATTTTCCTTAAGAACAACTACAAATGTGAATAGAGAAAGTAGATTATGTATTGAACTGGAAAATGTTTACTCAGTTTGACATTGTGAGCAGTGAAATAAAGCAAGAAGAAAAGAACCAGAAATATGGGGAAAGAATGAGTTTTGAAACTAGTAATATCTTATAGTAAACGAAGCTCTGGTGAAGTAACTGCTTTCTCTAGAGGGTTTACTTGGAAGTTTATGTGAGCTGTGTGTGCAAATGAGGGAAGAGTGTGTACATCTGGATTGTTGGTGGGCAGATTTATCCTTTCTATTGGCCACACCTGCATGCTTTTATTACTGCTACCTCCCCTGTTTCCTTAATTTGTGTTTGCCTCAATTTGAATTGTGAATTACCTTTCTGGTTACCCTCACTGGTTGAGGCTCTTGGGAGAAGAAGCTTTTTATCATAATCAAACCTGAAAATGTGAAGAGAAATATGATACCAGGCCTAAGATTTTGTTTTCTGGTGTCTTTCTGAGTAACTGTGCTATTCTTTCCTTCCTCCTGTTCAATTCTCTTTGTAGTCTCTGGGGAAGATTCTTGAGCAAGCTGGTCTAATGGCCTGATAAGAGAAGACGACATCAAGAGATGGTGGGGCTGGGGAATCGGGATCAGGAGATGGAAAGGGGCTGAGGACTGTCGTGATGGTGGGTGTGTGTGTGCAGGCTTACAGGGTACACCCCTTGGTTGGGTGACGATGCATGGATGGGATGGTAACCACGTCAATGAAATGATGGATGATGGAATGAATGTAAAGTTGATGTTCTCCCATGTAGACTATCACACAATTCACAATAAAACATTAAAAAAAAAGAAAGAAAAGTCCTCTGATCCAGGCCGCCTCCCGGGTCAAGAAAGCCAGTCTATGAAGGAGCTGCCCTTGTGTTAGCCGCCCCTCCTGGTCCAATTAGTAGACACTCTTGATTTGGGTTGTTGTTGTTGTT
>NW_006408706.1:2220358-2231268 GCF_000296735.1 Chrysochloris asiatica
CTTCTTGACACCAATTATTGTTGTTGTTGTTAAGTGCCTCCAAGTTGGTTTCCAACTCATAACTACCCACTTTAGGGTTTCCAACGAGTGGTTGGTGAGTCTGAACCACCGATCTTGTGATTCAAACCAAACAATCATTATGCCGTGGTAAAATGACACATTTAGGAAGGATCAGAAGGGGTTTGAGGAAAAAAACAAAACAAATGAAAGTTAGATGATCTTTAGTCTGGAGTTCACAGTTTAATAGAAGACAAGAAGATAAAAATTGGGAGATAGGCATTCAAAACAGGAAGATCAAAATGGAGATTTAGCCAAGGTAATAGTTAATGACTGAATTCTCAGGGATCTTTAGAGGAAGACCACCCTTCAGATTGGCAGGTCAGATGTCTAACAGAGAAAGAATTGTGATTTGAGATGAAGAAAGTAAAGGATCTTCTAGAAAGGAATGCTTTTTCAACAGGCTATAGAGATACAAAGGTGAGAATATTTTTATAAATGGTGTTTAGAATTGAGTGTATGGGACATTGATAGTCTTGTGTTAGAATTTTCACCTTCCATACTAGAGACCTGAATTTGACTCCAGGCCAATGCACCTTATGTGAAACCATCCCGTATCTGTCAGAGGAGACTGGCATGTCACTGTGATGCTGACTCCATCCCCCATTTCTTTGGGGCAGAGTATTGACTCAGTGTGTACACTTACTTTGCTATCCTGTCCAAGAGCCCAATGATGAACTCATTTATCTGACTGTTTCATCTTGAAATCTACCTTGGTTTTTGAACCAGGTGACAGGATCCCCTGTAGAGTAAGGGGTTGCTGATAGAAGGTCTTTCTAAGTGGTGGCACCATTGATGCTCCTTCCATTTAGAAGCTTATAAGGGTGGACCGAAATAACAAGTAGCTTTTCCTCAAGCAATGTTATATAGGTGGACTAATTATGTAAGGCCATGTTGTTGTTGTCATTAGGTGTCCTTTATAGCCACATTATTTGTTGTTGTTATTGTTAGGTGATATAGAGTCAGTACCAACTCGTAGTGACCCCATGCACAACAAAACAAAATACTGCCTGGTCCTGTGCCAACCTTACAATCGTTGCTAAACCTGAGCCCATTGCTTGCTGTAACTGTTCTAATTCATTGCACTGGGGGTCTTCCTCCTTTTCTCTGATCCTCCACTTTAACAAACATGGTTTCCTTCTCCAGGGACTGGTCCCTCCAGATATGTCCAAAGTATGAGAGATGAAGTCTGGCCATCCTGGCTTCCAAGAAGTATTCTGGCTGTACTTCTTCTAATACACATTGGTTTGTTCTTTTGGCAGTCCATTGTACTTTTAATATTCTCCTTCAACACCATAGCTTAAATGCATCAAATCTTCTACGGTCTTCCTTATTCATTGTCCTGTTTTCACATGTATATGGGGTTAATGAAAATATCATGGCTCAGTCAGGTGTACCTTAGTCTCAAACTGACATCTTTGCTCTTAAACACTTTGAAGAGATCTTGTGAAACAGAGTTGCCTAATGAAATATATCATTTGATTTCTTAACTGCTGCTTCCATGAGCATTGATGATTGATCTGAGCAAAATGAAGTCTTTGACTATGTCAGTCTTTCTCCATTTATGTGGATATTCTTAACTGGTCCAATGGTGAGCATTTTTAAAGGTGGAACCCCTATAGAAGGATGTGGTCTTTGACCTTCAGTAGTAAATATTTTACATCCTCTTTGCTTTCAGCAAGCAAGGTTGTACCATCTGCACATGTCAGGTTGTTAATAAGTCTTTGTCCAATCCTGATGCTATGTTTTTCTTCATATGATCAAACTTCTAGGATTATTTGCTCAGCATACAGGTTGAATAAGCATAGTAAAAAAATACAGCCCTGACATACACCCTTCCTAATTTTAAACCATTCATCGTTCCCTTGTTCTGCTTGAACAGCTGCCTCTTGGTCTATGTACAGGTTCCTCATGAGCACATCTAAGTGTTCCAGAATACTCATTCTTTGCAACATTATATACAACAGAAGAAAACATTACTTGGTAGTATGCCATCCTCAAATGTCTTGTCCTTGTATAATTCAGATGTATAGAGTATCTGGGGTTCTTGGTGTGGCATTTTAGGATAAGTGCTGGACTGCTAACCAAATGGCATGACTCAACATTTAGCAATAACAGTAGTAATAGAATATCTGAGGGATTCTTTCTGGGAAGAGTGGTTAAAATACCTGGAAATCTTTCTTTCAAAAAAATATTTATTTTATTGAGATGAAGGCTTCAATTTATTCCATGTAATTCTCTAGAGGGTGGAATTAGAATTTTGGGTAAGCAGATTTTTGTTTAAAATACAAATTTTCTAACACTTAGCTCTGTTTGAAGTGGAATAGGTCACCTCATGAATCAGGGAGAAATCTGTGATTCATATGTTTAAGCAGCTGCTGGTTAGCCATCTGTTATAAATGCTGTCCAGAGGATTCCCTACTAGGAGTTTGATTGGATCACAGGACCTCAAAGTTTCCTTGAATCTGAAAGAATAAGGTGATGCTGTAGATTTTTTTTAGGGGGTTTGAATGGAGGAATATACATATATAGGGATATCCATTTGTAACAGGCTTCATCCTATTCTGGGAACTCCTTAGGAATCAAGATCATGTTTTTTGTTAAGTGCCGTTGAGTTGGTTCTGACTTATAATGACTCTGTATGGGTTTCCAAAGAGCAACGGGTGAGTTTGAACTACTGACCTTGCAGTTCAATCTGACCTTATAGTCCAGTGCTTATCCTGTAGTGCCACACTTAACTCAGGTACTGTATAATCAATGTGGTGGTAAAGAGAAACACTTGCTACCTCCGCTAAAGACGAGAACTGAAAACATTAGACTCTACCAAATATAATTTCCAAACACCTTAATTTTTATAATTAATGTAAATATATATGTATATGAATTTGTTATATAGTTGGCTTTTTATAAGACACATTTTATGATAAAATTATAGATCTGTAAATGAGCTCTGGTGGCATAGTAGTTAAGCACAGGGCTGCTAGCTATCACATCAGTAGTTTGACTCCAGCAGCTGCTTTGTGGGATGTTTGTTTTTGTTAAGTGCTGTTGAGTGGTTTCCGACCATAGCGACCCTGTATAGGGTTTCCAAGGAGCAGCTGGTGAGCCTGAACCACCAACCTTGTGGCTCAAATGACTTTGCAGTCCAGCGCATTAGCACCACACAAGGACTCCACTTGTAGGATGTAGCAGTCTGCTTTTGTCAAGATTTAGAGACTTAGAAACTCTGTGAAGCAATTCTACTCCACCTTATAGGGTTACTATAAGTCATAATAGACTTGGAAGCAATTTTTTTTTTTTTATAAGTGTGTAATTAAGTCTTCCAGTTCCAGTTGCTATACATTTGATTCTGACTTATGATGACCCCATGTAAGTCAGATTAGAATTCTGCTCCATAGAATGTTCAATGGCTGATTTTTCAAAAATAGATGAACTGGCTTGTTTTCTGAGGTGTCTCTGAGTGCGCTTGAACTTCCAACATTTTAGCAGCCAAGTGCATGCATAAATGTTCGCAGAGACTCCATTGTAATTATTAGATACCCTGTATAATAGATACCAGTAACTACTTTTAGAGAACATATACCACATTTTGGTCCTTTAACATATTATAAGACATAGTTACACTCCCGTAAAGATTTACACCCTCGGAAACCCTGTTCAGGGTCGCTATGGGTCGGAACCGACTCGATGGCACTTAACAACAACAACAACAACAGTTACTTCTTCAGAAGGCAATTAAGTAAATTTTGCATCAGGCATGTTATCAGAATTGGGCTTAGTAACTACTAACCTTTGAAAGGATTTGTAAACATTTTTATTTACACATAGTGTTACAGCTGAACTTTATTCCTTATGCCATTAAAAATCAATAATAGTCTACATTAAACAGTGTAGTTGTTAACTATAAAATGGCTGCTAGTAGAGGAAAGTCATCATTTTAGGTGTTTGATATTACCTGCTGTTGTTGTTAGGTGACATCGAGTCGGTACCAACTCATAGCGACCTTATGTACAGCAGAACGAAACACTGCCGGATCCTGGGCCAACCTCAATATTGTTGCCATGCTTGAGACCATTGATGCTGCCACTTGGCCAATCCATCTTGCTGGGGGTCTTCCTCTTTTTCTCTGACCTTCTACCTTACCAAACATGATATTCTTCTCAAGCAACTGGTCCCTCCTAACAATATATCCGAAGTATGAGAGACGAAGTTTGGCCATCCAGGCCTCCAAGGATCATTCTGGCTGCACTTCTTCCAACACAGATCTGTTGGTTCTTTTGGCAGCCCATAGCACTTTCAATATTCTCTTCCAACACTATAACTCAAATGCATCAATTCTTCTACGGTCTTCCTTATTCACTGTTCAGCTTTCACATGCATATGAGGTTATTGAAAATACCATGAGGTTATTGAAAATACCATGGCTTGGGTCAGGCGCATGTTAGTCTTCAAGCTGACATCTTTGCTCTTCAACAATTTTAAAAGGTCTTGTGCAGCAGATTTGCCTAATGCAATAAGTGTTTGATTTCTTGACTGCTACTTCAATGAGTGTTGATAGTTGATCCAAGAAGAATGAAGTTCTTGACAACTTCAATCTTTTCTCCATTGATAAGAATGTTGTTTATTGGTCCAGTGGTGAGGATTTTTGTTTTCTTTACATTGAGATGCAATCCATACCAAAGGCTGTGCTCTTTGATTTTCATAAGTAAATATTTTAAGTCTTCTTCACTTTCAGCAAGCAAGGTTGTATCATCTGCATATCGCAGGTTGTTAATGAATCTTCCTCCAATTCTTATGCCATATTTTTCTTCATATAACCCAGCTTCTTGGATTATTTCTTCAGCATAGAAGTTGAATAAGAATGGTGAAAGAATACAACCCTGTTGTACACCTTTCCTAATTTTAAACCATTCAGTGTTCCTAAATTCTGTTCAAAAAACTGCTTTTTGGTCCATGTAAAGATTCCTCATGAGCACAATTAAGTGTTTCGGAATACTCATACTTCACAATGTTGTCCATAGCTTGTCATGAGCCACATAATCAAAAGCCTTTGCATAGTCAGTAATGCACAGGTAAACATCTTTCTGATATTCTCTGCTTTCAGCCAAGATCCATCCGACATCAGCAATGTTATCCCTCGTTTCATGGCCTCTTCTGAATCCGACTTGAGCCTGGGGAAATTCTCTGTCAATGTATGATTGTAGCCATTTCTGTATTACTTTTAGTAAAACTTTACTTACATGGGATATCAAAGATATTGTACAATGATTTCTACATTCCATTGGGTCACCTCTCTTTGGAATGGGCACATATATGGATCTCTTCCAATCAGTTGTCCAGATAGTTGTCTTCCAAATTTTTTGGCAGAGATAAGTGAGTGCCTCCTGTGCTGCATCACTTTCTTGAAAGATTTCAATTTTTATTCCATCAATTCCTGGTGCCTTGTTCTTTGCCAATTCCTTCAGTGCACCTTGGACTTGATCATAGGCTACCTCTTTGAATCAGTTGAACAGCAACTGTTTCCTTTTGGTACAGTGAGTCTGTGTATTCCTTCCATCTTCTTTTGATACTTTGTGTATCATTCAATAATTTGACCAGAGAATTCTTCAATAATTAAAGTTGAGGCTTGAATTTTTTCTTCAGTTCCCCCAGCTTGAGAAATGCTAAGCGTGTTCTTCCTTTTTGGTTTTCTGACTCCAGATCTTTGCACATTTTGTTGTAGTATTTGGCTTTATCTTCTCGAGTTGAAATTTTGAAATTTTCTGTTCAGCTTTTGTATCTCCTCATTTTTTCCATACCTTGTAATCCCACAATAATTAGGATTTTATGCTAACAACAACAGAATAATATTTCATCTGATATAAATTATTTAAAAACATATAGATGCTGCACATTTCATAATTTCCTAGCTCTGTTGCTTTGTTCTCACTTTAGAAATATGGAGAAATGAAAAGCAAAAAAAGAAGCAAAGCACAAGAAACATTTATTTCTGAAAAAAGAGGCTGTGAATTTTATTTGCATGGTATTCATTTTCTTTTGCTGTTTTAGTATAAAACTGATATATGCTTATTATGGAATGCTTTGAAAAAGAGTGCATTATTTTTAAACCTCCCATCTGTTACCTCAAAGCTAAATTAAAAAAATAAAAAGATAGCATGAACTCACCACTCTTTTTGATCCTAATTTATAAAATAAAACCAAAAATAAGAATAGGGTTTACTCTAAGAACTTCTTTCACTTATAATTTTAGAAGTCAAGTATTAAAAAGTATAAGAATGTCTTCAAATTAAATTTTTTTCTTATGATACCATTTTACATCTTTTTCTGTAAGAAATTAAAATAGGTTGCAGATGAGACAAAAGTTAGGGCATTAAGGTGAGACAAAAGTAGTAACATAAATTGCTAGAATAATATTGATACTTAGTTCAAAGAATTTTGTTACATTTGAGGACTGTTCATTATCAAATAACAATTTAGCAAAGTAATTATAAGACAAATAGTTCTGGGTCTTATTAATCCTGAAAACCTCTTGTTATGAATTTTATCTCATCTTACTATGACAATTAAATCTTAGATAAGAACTATTTGTTTACCATATTGCTGTTTACCGTAATAGAAATTCTAAGATTGAATAAAGTGTTAAAATAGATTCTAACTTAATCTCTCATGCATAAGAAACTAAAGCTCAGATATAAATGATTGCTTTGTTGAGTAACCAGTGGCTTTTTATGGGGCTTATAGAGTAAATAAGGAGCTCTGTTAGCATAGTGGTTACGAATTGGGCTGCGAAATTTAAGGTCAGAAGTTCAAAACTACCAGCCGCTCTGTGGGAGAAAGATGAGGCTTTCTGCTCCTGTAAAGATTTATAGCTTCGGAAACCCTGCACAGGGTCTCTATGGGTCAGAACCGACTGGATGGCACTTAACAACAACAACATAGAGTAAATAGGAGTCATGGTATAGCACTGTAGGGAAAGCACTGGATTGCTGACCCAAAGGTTAGTGATTCAAACCTACCAGCCACTCCTTGGAAATCCTATACAGGGTAGCTATGAGCCAGAACCGACTCCATGGCACTTAACAACAACAACAGTAGAGTAACTAATTGTTGACAACTTTTCCATCCAAGATGGTCAAAGACATAGTTAGCAATGCAAAATGGAACTCTTAAAATTAAAGTGAATTTCATTTTAAGACAAAGTCTAGAAGGCCATGAAAATTCTTTGAAAAGTTTTAAAGCTATTTATTTATTTATACAGGTCTCCAACTTAAATATCTTGTCAAATCAGTGGCTGTATATTAAGATAAGCTTGCAAGAATTTGATCGATTTTATACTGTATTTCAATAGACAAGTCTCCTTGTTATCTGGAAAAAGAATATGATCCTTTGTTAGACTATATTTAATTAAGTAAATGATTCATAAGAGGAGAGTATGTGGTTATCTTATTTATTGGTTTGTGTACTCCTAGACAATAAAGTAAAATGAATGCCAGAACAAATACTTTTGCAAAACCAATTTAAGTATAATTAAGTCTACAAGGCCTAGTGAGTTTGTAGGGAAATACAATATCCAAGTCTGAATTTCTACTTAGTGATTTTCAGGCCTCAGGTTTAATTTCTTTCATCAATGTTAGTTAGTGGTCCTATTTCTCTTTAAGCCAAAGGATGTGCTGACTGCTGAGGTAAGAAGCCCTTCTGTCTGCTCTTCTTTAATTGTTCTGGCTTGGAAGCAGTCCTAAGTGCCTTCATTGAAGAATGAATTTACAGTCAGGAGCCTCATTTTCCTGCCAACTTGCAAGCTTGAGTATAGATTTTTTATTTTAGAGTAACAAAGCTCTTTCTGAGGAAGAGACAGTAGGAGAAATTGACTCTAGATGTTACGATGAAAAAGAACAATGGACCAAGTCTGTGCTATATAACCAGGAGAAAGAAACAATTCATGTTGGTATTTCCCCTTATGTTTATGCCTAATATTGGTCAGCAGGCACATAGTATACAGTCATAATTTTATTAATGTGAAAAGTTGGTCAACAAGAGTTTAAAAAATATCATTATTATTTAATCCTCTTATCAGTTGTACATAGGGTCACTATGAGTTGATACTGACACGATGCCACCTAACAACAACAACATCCATGGATAATTCTCCCTTTCTTCCCATCTCTGGTAACTATCATAGAATTTTTTTTTTTTTTTTTTGATGAGCATTTAGGCTATGTCTCTATTTTTGCTCTTGTAACTAGTACTGCAACGAACATGGGTGTGCATCTAGCTATTTGTGTCATGGATCCTATTTCTTTGGACATATTGTCCGGAGGAAACAATCGTTGGAGAAGGATGTCATGTTGGGTAGGGTGGAGGGTCAGAGAAAAAGAGGAAGACCCCCAATGAGATGGATCAGCCAGGTGGCATCATTGATGGACTCAAGTGTGGCAGTGGTAGTGAGGTTGGCCCAGGATCGGACATTGTTTCGTTCTGCTGTGCATGGGGTCACTATGAGTCAGTTCCGACTCGATGGCACCTGACAACAACAACAACAATATACCAAGCACAGGGATTACTAGATCATATGGCATTTCTATTTCCTACTTTTTGAGAAAGCACCATATCGTTTTCCACAGTAGTTTTTGAGTCCTACCAGCAGTATAGTATAAGGAGCTCTGGTAGCATAGTGATTATGAATCAGGCTGTGAACCACAAGGTCAGCATTTCGAAACTACCAGCTGCTCCGCGGAAGAAAGAAGAGGCTTTTTCTGCTCCCTTAAAGATTTACAGCCTCAGAAATCCTGTACAGGGTCGCTACAGATCGGAACCTACTCGACAGCACAACAACAACAACAAACAACCAGCAGTGTATAGCCATTAAACTTGGTAACAACGTTTTTCTCTTAAATTTAACAGCACAAAAGCCAGTGGGTTTACCTGAAAGTCAGTCCACTTAAACCATAATGTTTAATTCAGATATTTAACAATTGAATATCTAGAAAATATTGTTTCAACATGTTGTTTGGTATATCTAGAGTTTGTCAGAAAATAATGTTAATAGTCTATGTTGTTGTTGTTGTTGTGGGCCGTGGAGTCGGTTCCGACTCATAGAGACCCTGTATAGGGTTACTGAGGCTGTAAATCTTTATGGGAGCAGAAAGCCTCATCTTTCTCCCGTGGAATAGCTGGTAGTTTCGAACTACTGACCTTGCGCTTCACAGCCCAATTCGTAACCACTATGCTACAGTTAGACCTATTTCTGTCTAAAAATTTTGGGGCATTATTTGGCTTTACATTACTTTTATAATTGGTTACTTCTAAAGGCGATTGTTATTGTGGGTTAATTGTGACCCTGTTAGGTTTTTGGAGTCCCAGTGTGGTGCTGCAGGTTAATGCATTGGACTGCAAAGTGGGTTTCAACCGAATAGTCAGTGGTTCAAACTCACCAGCTGCTCCTTGGAAACCCTATACAGGGACGCTATGAGTCGGACTCGACAGCACTTTAACAACAATTAGGCTTTTAGGGAGTCCTGGTGGTTTGCATGTTGAGCTGTTAATCACATAGTCAGTGGTTCTACTCCACCAGCTGCTCCTAGAGAGAAAGAGAAGGTTTTCTGTTTCTGTAGAGATTTACAAACTGGGAAACCCTATACAGAGTCATTATTAGTTGGAACCAACTCAACAGTACACAGCAATAATCCTAGAATTTGTATGTATTATGGATTTGGGAAGGAGCTCTGGTAGCGTAGTGGTTACGAGTCAGCTTCTAATGTCACCGACAGCAGTTTGAAACTACTAGCAGTTCTGCTGGAGAAAGATGAGCCTTTCTGCTGTAGTAAAGATTTATAGCCTCGGAAACCTTAATAGGGTCACTATGAGTGGAAACCGACTCCATGGCACACCACCACCTCTATGGATTTGGGAAATAATTGTACTAAAATCTACAAGCTTTTTGCCATCTGTGAATTGAGGGTAATGATAGTTGTCTATAAGGATCAAATAAGATAGTGAATGTCTAGTATGAATGACAGTACATGGTACATACTGTATAAGTCTTAACATTGCCACTGTCCCCCTAAAACCTAACTCTACTGTTTGTGGAGATTAAACTGCAGAAGAATTAACCTGGAAAGTGTTTGGGCTACTTAGGAAGTCATTGAACCAGTTGGACATTACTTTCCATTAACAATAGGAAAGGAATCAAAATTATCATTTTCTGCTGCAGCCCATTTCTAACCTCAACTCTAATTGCATACAGTGCAAATTCATTCCCAGAAGCCTCATCTTTAGATTTTAATCAGAGACTTGACATGATGATAACTAGCCCTGTATTCCTGGGTGAGGTAACCTCAGTTGCCTGCAAAGTGCCTGTGCTCAGGGAAAGTGAGAAATTGCTTCTCTCTGTGAAAGATGAATAATAGCTACAAACCCTAAACTGAGATAGATATCAAGATCCAAGGACAGTCTCAGAAAGAATAATCTGGTTAACCTTAAAGGACATGAATTATGATTTACAATGCATAGCTTGTCTTATTTCCTAGCCTAGACCAATGCACATATTGCTGTTGTTGTTATTAGGTGCCATTGAGTCCGTACTGACTCATAGTGACCTTATGCATGGAAGAATGAAAACACTGACTGATTCTGGGCCAACTTCACTATTGTTGCCACGCTTGAGCCCACTGATGCTGCCACTTGGCCAATTCATCTTGCTGGGGGTCTTCCTCTTTTTCTCTGACCCTCCACCTTACCAAACATGATATCCTTCTCCAGATGTTGATCTCTCCTGACAATATATCCGAAGTATATGAGAGACGAAGTTTGGCCATCCTGGCCTCCAAGGAGCACTCTGGCTAAACTTTTTTTTT
>NW_006408706.1:2231743-2259859 GCF_000296735.1 Chrysochloris asiatica
ATCATCTGCATATCATAGGTTGTTAATGAGTTTTCCTCCAATCCTGATGCCATGTTTTTCTTCATAGAACCCAGCTTCTCGTATTATTTGCTCAGCATATAGGTTGAATAAGTATGGTGAAAGAATACAACCCTGTTGCATATATTAGGTGTTTATATAATGAAAGAACACAAATCCGTAAATCATATATGAAATGAGCTACTAATATAAAAGAATTCAGGAAGCAGTAAAACACAATTTACTTCATTCAGTCAAGAAACTGGAGTATGTGTCATACACTTTGCTTATTGCTAGGATTTCAAATTTCAATAAGATACGCGAAGCCAAGACCAATGCAGTTCCTGCTCTTAAAGACCTCACAGTCTAAGACATCCCTCTAGGGAGGATTGAGTCACCAGGATATGACAGTGAATTAAAATATCCTTTAAAAACATCCAACCCTGACATCTACCATCTCTAAGCCCATATTTCAAGCTGCCTTATGATTAGTAATGATACTGAATTGTAGTTTTATTGATATGTATTTTCTTTTGTGAGATTTATTTGCCCTAGTTTGCACTGCAGGATAAGCACTGGACTACTAATCATAAGGGCACGAGTTCAAACCCACCAGCTGCTTCTCGGAAACTATATGCTCAGTGAGTCGGAACTGACTCAACAGCATTTAACAATAAGTTCTAATTACTCCTTAATAGTGAATAAAATACTGTAAACAACTGGGCTATCATTTTTTCCCTTCCACTTAATCCATGTACTGAACTGCTTCCTCAAAAATTAAACATACCTTGCTACTCATACTGCCTCCTCAAACATAAAACATACTTTCCTACTGAGTATCTGTATTACACTTTCTACCTATTTCATTTCACTTATTAGGTAATGTTTGAGTCCTGCTGTAGTGCTATCGGATATGCACTGAACCACAAGATCTGTTTGAACCCAAGACTGGGGATTCAAATCCACCAGCCACTCCTTGGAAATCCTATACAGGGTTGCTATGAGTTGGAACCAACTCATTGTCACTTAACATCAACACCACCATGTACTTAGTAATATATTAGATTCTGACAAAACAATTCTGTGATTTTGTGGTCCTAGTGGTGGTGAAGGACATGTGAATAGTGAATTGTAATGGAAAATTATTAATAAATGGCAGTGAAGCACAGAGAAAAGGCCCCTATCTCAGACCTTGAGGATTGTGGGGGATGATCCTCAAAGAAGTAATATCTAAATTATGACCTATAGTTTGAATAGGAGTTAGCTAAGCAATGAAAAATGAAAACTCTATTTTATTCAGAAAAAAACAGCACATGCTAAGTCCCTGCATGGATAAACATGCACACTTGGAAAGGTGAGTGTGGTTTGAGAACAGATTGTAAGTATGTGAGGGTAAAGTCACCAAGGAAAGCAGGGCTCTCTCATACAGAATTTTGTAAGGTCTTTTACATCTTGAGAGCAACAGAGATTCATTAAAGAACTTAGAGGAAGTGTTTAAAATTTTTTGAAAAAATATATGTTTTGGATGACTCACTGGTATTTTATTTTGTTCACTGGGTGAGATGGAAAACAGGAGAAATCCAGGAGAGGATAATTTTTGATAATTTTACTTTAAGGTGCTTATGAGACAACGGAAGACTTTTTGGGTGAACAGTTTAAGAGGAGTTGTTGATTTTTAAATTGTTCTTATCTCTAATCTTTTTAAAAAGATTAATAATGTATGAATGAGTGATATTTCTCATGGGACTGAATCCAAAGAGTATAATAGGAAGAGACATAGAACTTGCTGCTTCTTGGGAATATAATGGAGATAGCATTGTTTTGATGATCATTTTCTGCCAAAAGTTAAATGATTGCTCCTTTACATTTAGTTAAAATTATGTATGATTGTAGAAATATATATAGGATCTTGAAAACATATAATAATTTATATGTTGTTATTGTTGTATGCTATCAAGTCGGTTCTGACTTACAAGGAAACTATATAGGATTTCTGAGGCTGTAAATGTTTTGGAAAAATAGAAGGCTTTCTGCTCCCATAAAGATTTTTTTTTTTTAATGATTTATTGTGAATTATGTGATAGTTTACATGGGAGAACATTGGTTTTACATTCATTCTATCATATATCCTCTCATTGCCATGGTTACAATCCCCTCCATGCAATCCTTCCCCCGTGCCCCCCAGGTCCTCAGCACACAGTCGCTCTCCCTCTCTGGATCTAAAATCTCCAGCTGCTCCATCTCTCCATGTCATCATCTCTGGCTCCATTTCAGGCATCACTGCTTCTCTGGGTAGGGTCCCGCTCTCTGCTCTTCTCCCTTGATGGTCCTAGGGACCTCTGCTCCTAGACCGAAAAGTTAAACACTCCCCTCCTTGCTATAAAATGTCTACCTTTACATTTCCAACCCTCACAATCAGTCCTGATAACAATTATTCACTGTTGTATCATAAGAGACCCGTCTGCATTTCATTGCTGCTCCCATAAAGATTTAGTGTCTTGGTAGCCTAAGTGCCCATCAATGGAAGAACAGATAAACACTTTGTACATGCACACAATGGAGTACTATGCAACCTTGAAGAATAACAATGAATCTGCAAAACACCCCATAATATGGATGAACCTCAAGGACATTATGCTGAGTGAAATTAGTCAATCACAAAAGGACAGTTATTATATAAGACCATTATTGTAAAAGCTTACAAAAATGTTTTCATATTAAAAGAAACATTCTTTGATGGCTACTAGGGCTGAGAGGAAGGGGAGATTAACTCGCTGGCCATAGGGTAGACACATGTTAGTTCAGGTGATGAGTGGGCAATATACAAGGAGGGGGAGGATAATACACGAAAAGAAGGAGGGTGGCAGATGAACATTGAAGATAGAGGAAGACTTCGGGAGGCATGCATGAGCTAAATGGGATAGAGATAAATAGTGATTTACATACAACCTTGGAGCAACAGTGTTCTGTGAGTCAATAAATGGATTGCAACATAGGCTGAATGGGTAAAAGAGGGGAAAGATGTTTATGTGCTTGACTATCATGGGGCTATTGGTTTCCTTATGCTTACTACTATAAAGTAAACATTTATGTGTGATAGAAGTGGCTATTGGGAGTTATGATGAAAGACAGCTCATAAACCCATTTTCAGCCTATAAGTGATTGAACTTGCTAAAAGGGAAAAAAGAATTTGCCTGGGGAAATAGGCTTTTTGTTAAGCCTTTGTAGAATATGGGTCCTTAGGAGGAATTCTAATCTCCACTCAAAACCTTCTGAGTTGGGGCATTCCCACTTGAAAAGACATGCAGACCAACTCAGAACAGCTGGGAGAACAGAAGATTCTTAACTGAAAGAAAGACATGCAGTAAAAGAGTGGGCTGTTTTGCCATTTGAATATCAAGCAAGCTGTTTGCTTTGGAGGCATCAAGGAAAGAAGAGTCAGCCCATGAGGGAAAATTCCCTTCTAGGACTGAAACTCATAGTGAACCCGTGAGTGGTAGTAAGCTTGCTGGTGACCACCTGGTTTACTTGTGAGTGGAAGTAGGGGAAATGCAGCAAAGAAGACATGGGTTGAGTTTCACGATATTCCATTGATATCTGTTGACCTTGAGATGAGAGAGAGAAGAGGAAGGGCTGGCTGGTCTGAAGGTTAGGAAGATGTGTGGACTCCTGAGTTCATAGGTACTGACCTAGCCCCTGGAGGCTACGGCTGAAAGTGAAGCAACCAACTGGTCTGAAGTGCAGAGAGGTGTGTGTGTGAACTCCCAAACTTGCAACTGATACCCATTTGACCTAGTTTGAATGGCTAGTTGAGCAGAACTGAACTGAGGAAGATAAAGATGTTTGATATGGACAATAAGTGCAAATTACTATAATTTGATTAACTGGACTTTTGCCAATGAATGCAGTGATTCAAAATTCCAACTGGAGTGGAAGGATTCTTCATATCAAGAAACAATATTTGCAGCCTTGGAAACTCTATACAGGGTCACTTTCAGTCGGAATTGACTTGATGGTATTGGTTGTTTTTTATTTTTTTGATTTTTGGTGTTGATAATATGGGATAAAGTAGAGGAGAAAAGGGAAGTATTCCTTTACAACATATATATATATATGTTGTTGTTGTTATGTGCCGTGGAGTCAGTTCCGACTCATAGCGGCCCTGTACAGGGTTTCTGAGGCTATAAATCTTTACGGGAGCAGAATGCCTCATCTTTCTCCCGTGGAGCAGCTGGTAGTTTCGAACTGCTGACCTTAAGGTTCACAGCCCGATTCGTAACCACTACACTACCAGAGCTCCTGTATCTATCTATCTATCTATCTATCTATCTATCTATCTATCTATCTATCTATCATCTATCTATCTATCTATCTATCTATCTATCTATCTATCTATCATCTATTTTTTTTAAAGCAAATTATAATAGACATGAAGATTTCATTATAATTGCTTCTTTAAGTATGATTGATAATCTTTAAGGCAGTGCCATAGTTCTTGCTTGGTTTTAAAAACCAAGAAATTTAAAATATAGACAAGAAGGTTAGAGGGCAGGGAGTTTAAATCAATGGGAGTAAAACAATTAGAACAGAATTTACAAGAATGTTGACACAATGTGAAGAATGTAACCATTATTTTTAGAAACTGTGGAATGGGAGACTGTTTTGCTGTGTATACTTTCTTGACGGTTAATGAGCCACACTGCAAAGCCGTTTGAACTGCACGGTTGGTAGTTCAAGTTCACTAGCTGATCCTCAGAAACCCTATACAGGGTTGCTATGGGTTGGAACTGATTTGATGGCACTTAACAACAACAACAACATTGTAATTTGCTAACATTACAGTTGTTAACAGGACTAGTATTCAACTGAAACTCAATGGTAAACTGTTGTTGTTAAGTGCCTTTGAGCTGGTTCTGACTCATAGTGACCCTGTGTAGGTTTCTGAGGTTGTACATACATCTTTGTTGGCCAAGAAATCCTCATCTTTCTCTTGCAGAGTGGCTAGTGGGCTGGAACTGCCAAACTTGTGGTTCACAGTCCATTGCTTTTCATTGTTAAGTGTCATCGAGTTGGTTCAGACTTGTAGAGACCTGTATAGAGTTTTCAAGGAGCAGCTGGTGGGTTTGAACTGCCAACCTTGCAGTTCAAACTGACTTTGCAGTCCAGTGCTTATCTGGCAGCACTACACCAGGACTCCTTGCTTATTGTAGTGGTTATTTAGAGCTGGCCTCTGTTTCGAATGGTCTGATTACTGGTTGTCCTGATCACTTCTGTTTCAGTAACTGTTACTTTCTGACACCATTGATGTATGACTCTGAAAGAATGGGACTAACCATCCCCCCCACAGCACTTTCTACTCAACTCTGTCTAGTCATTGATTGCAATGGCCACACAGACCTCAAACAACATGCTCGGGACTATGGACTTTTTTAGGGCTGTCACAATGTTTATTCAGGAATAGAAATGTTCAGGACATAGTTATTTCAGTCAAGACAGTCTCTTTCCAGCATTGCCTGTACGAGGCAGTCTTCTCTCTAGTCCTTGGCCTCTGAGCCATGGGCCTCTTGGTGTTTGCCCTGCTCCGGCATTATCACAAATCTGTTTAAGGATTGCTGGTGGATACATGTGACTTGTGAGTTTGAACCACAGTTATCAGACTAATACTATATATTTTTCTGGATAGAAAGCCTCATCTTTCTTCCACAGAGCAACTGGTGGGCTGGCACAGCCAACCTTGTGACTCTCAGGCCAGTGTTTATCCTACAGAACCAGCACACATCCCATTAATGGGAAGCAAAATATTGAATGACGCTGGAAATATCAGAGGCTTGAATTTTTTTCTTCAGTTCTTTCAGCTTGAGAAATGCTGAGCATGTACTTCCCTTTTGGTTTTCTAACTCCAGGTTTTTGCACATTTCATTATATTTTAATTTGTCTTCTTGAGTTGTCCTTCAAAAATTTCTATTCTGTTCTTTTATTTCATTTCTTCCCATCGCTTTTGCTTCTCTGTGCTAAGAGCAAGTTTCTGAATCTCTTTTCACATTTTCTTTTTTTTCCCCTGTCGTTTTGATGACCTTTTGTTTTCTTCCTGTATGATGTTCTTAATGTCGTCTCACAACTCTTCTGGTCTTCAGTCATTAGCGTCTAATGTATGAAACTGTTCTTATGTCTAGATCCAGGTGGGATATACTCAAGGTAATATTTTGGCTCTCATGGAGTTGTTTTAATTTCCTTTAGCTTCAGCCTGAACTTGCATGTGAGCAATTGGATAGTCTGTTTTAAGATCAGCTCCTGGCCTTGTTTTTGCTGATGATACTGTATTTCTCTATCCTTTCTTACCACAAATATAGTCAATTTGATTCCTATATACTTTAATTGATGAGGTCTTTGTGTATAGTCACCTTTTATATTGTTAAAAAATGGTATTTGTAATGAATAAGTCATTGGTCTTGCAAAATTCTATCATGTGGTCTCCTGCATCATTTGTATCAACAATGCCGTATTTTCCAACGTCTGTGCCTTCCTCTTTGTTTCCAACCTTTGCATTCCAATCACCAGTAATTATCAATGCAACTTGATTACATGTTTGATCAGTTTCTTACTGAGGAAACTGGTATAATTCTTCAATTTCATCATCACTGGCTTTATTGGTTGGTGTGTAAATTTGAATAATACTGGTGGTATTAGGTGGTCTTCCTTGTCAGTGTATAGATATTATCCTATCACAGACAGCATTGTACTTCAAGACAGATCTTGAAATTTTCTTTTTGATGATGAATGCGACACCATTCCTTTTAAATTTGCCCTTCCAAGCGTAGTAAACCTTATGATTATTTGAATTCACAATAGCCAATACCGGTCTAGTTCAGATCATTGTTGTTTGTTGTTGTTAGCTGACATTGAGTTGATTCCTACTCATAGCAACCCTGTCTAGGGTTTCCAAGGAGCAGCTGGTGAGCTTGAGCCTCTGACCTTGTGGGTCAAACCCATCTTGCAGTCCATGCTTTATTCCACAGTGCCACACCAGGACTCCTTTGAGGCCATAATGCCCACGATACTGATTTCTATGCATTCCATTTCATTTTTGACAATTTTCAGTTGTCCTAGATTCATATTTCTTACATTCCACATTCTGATTGTTAATGAATGTTTGTAGCTGTTTCTTCTTATTTGATTGTGTTCAGTCAGCAACTGAAGACCCTGAAAGTTTATGTCCATTCACATCATTAAGTTCTACTCTAATTTGAGGAAGCAGCTTTTCCCCAGTTGCATTTTGAGTACCATCCAACCTAAGGAACTCATTTTTCAACACTACATCTGATCAGTATTTCATTGCTATTCATAAGGTTTTCAGTGTCTAACCATTCAGAAGTGGTCTACCTCTCCTTCTTTTCCTAGTTTGTCTTAATCTGGAAGCTCTGCTGAAATCTGTTCACCATGGGTGACCCTACTGGTATTTCAAGTATTGGTGGCATAGCTTCCAGCATCACAGCAACAAGCCACCATAATATGACAAATTTATAGACAAGTGGTGAAGTAAGATACATGGGTTTCAAAATTTCACAGAAATAGCAGATATAATTGCATTATGTTGTTGTTAAGTACTGTAAAGTTGGTTCCGACTCATAATAACCCTGTACAGGGTTTCTGAGGCTGTAAATCTTTATGGGAACAGAACGCCTCATCTTTCTCCCACGGAACAGCTGGTAGTTTCGAACTGCCAACCTTGAGGTTAGCAGCCAGATTCATAAAGGATGTTGAATTAGAAGTAGGTACTAGAGTAGTACAAAATCCTTTAAAAATGATGTGTTTACATTAATTTTCATGTATTTGTGTAGGAAGGTGAGATATAAGAGGCCATTTGTAGCAGCTGCATTTATTTGCCTACCTTTGTACCAGGCACTATGAACTAGTGAAGTGACTTAGGGCAACATGTTGATTGACAGATCTCCATTGATGCTTCTTATACATTGGACACTGATCTAGGCATTGGGAGATCATTATAAACAATCCAGACAAACACTTTGTGCTCTAGTCCTAATATTATAGTGTTGGCCTAAGACAGTAAGGATGTGATATAATAGATAGTTTCCATCCTGTCTATCTAGAAGCATCCAATTTCTATATATTTATTTGTTTTTAAGACTGTAAAGGGAAAACCAGATGAGTCTAAGGGGACTCTGGCTCTTGGGTGGCCTTTTCCAAATTGCTCCTGGAGGAAGAAATTGAAGTTCATTAGCCCAGCTTTCAAGGCCTCTGGGACTGAATTCTTCTCTAACCACCTCTTCATTCTCATTTCCTCCCTCTCCATACCTCTCAGTCCAGTGGTGCAGAACTAGTTCTAGTCCTTGCATATACTAGGCTGTGTCATACATCTGCTCTTGTTGTCTCCCTGCCCTCACTGCACCCTCAGCTCCTTTCAGGGTTTCTGACAAATATTTAGCTCTCAATAAATGCAGGCTGAAGTGAACTGTATGTGACTCAGTGCTGTTCTCAAGGAAATTAAAATCTGGTAGAAGAAAGAAACATGTTCAGAAACACTTTCATAGAAGTATGAATATGAGGGGGATTCAAAAAGTTCTTGAAAAAATTCCTTTTTTTTTTTTTGAAGATTTTATTGTGAATTGAGTGATTAACTTCCATAAGGAAACATCAGCTTTACACTCATCGTTTCATTGCAATGATTACAATCTCCTCTGTGCATCTTCATTCAATAGTATTTGCTTCTATTCCCTCTGCTTTGTTTTTTTGGGGGTGGGAGGATGTACACAAGATCACTCAAGAATATATAATCATTTAAACAACCAAAGGACACATTCTGCAAGCCTGCCACATGGCCACCAGCACCTGGCCACCAGCACACAGCCTTTCTCTTTCCATTAGTCTAGAGTCCTTAGCTGCTCTCTCTCTCCATGCTTTCATCTCCGTCTCCATCTCTGCTGTCACTGCTTCTCTGGATAGGGTGCCACATTCCACTCATGCTCTTCTTCTATGATGGTCCTAGGGTTCTCTGTTCCTGGACTAAAAGATTAACTACTCCCCTCTTTTTGCTACAAAACTTCTACATATACAGTTGTGACAGTCACAATTAGTCATGACAACAATTACTCACTGTTGAATCATAAGAATCTTCTCCCCATCTCCTTTTACCAGATCCATATAGAAAAGATGAAAACTATTCAGTGGGGAGTCTACCACCACCCCCCCACCCCGAAACTAAACTCCCTCTTGAAAATTTGTAAGCCAGTCACTTTGTGCCTTTGTAGCCCCTCCCATTTTACGTAGCCAATGTCTAAGTTGGTCATCCCTATCAACCCTGTATACATAGTGGATAGGATTGATTTTGGATGTGAGTACTCCTTCCCACTCAGTTGGTGTTTTCAGCTACTACATCATAAGTACATGTCAAGTTAATCAAATTGTAGCAATTTACACTTGTTTCCTTTGGGGGGAAAGAAAAATCCATTATCTTTTAATTCAGCCTTTCCATGAACTTTTTGAAGCCCCCATATTGATACTATAATGATTTTACCTTTCCAGAAACAACAATAATGAAAATATGTGCAGGTGCAATTCAATAGTCACTAGTCTTTGAGGGGACTTCCTGGGTGGTGCATACAGTTAAGTGCTCCACGATTGAGTGAAATGTTGGTGGTTGAACCCACTTAGAGGTGCCTTAGAAGAAAGACCTGGCAATCTGCTTGTAAATATTGTTGTTGTTGTTAATTGCTGTGCACTTGGTTCCAACTCCTACCAATGCCATGTATGCAGGGTAGAAGTACTCAGCAGTGTTTTCAAAGCTGTGACTTTCTGGAAGCAGATTGCCAGGAGCCATCCAGGATTCCCTATTTTTGCAGCATTAAAAATCCTATGGAGAGCAGTTCTACTCTGTATCATATGCTGTTATCATGAGTCTGAATCAACTTGACAGCAATGGGTGTGATGTTTCAGTTTATTCTTTCAGGAAAGCTGGAGAAGGAGAGATTCTGGGTGATGGGTACATTTTATCCATGTTTTCAGAAAAATGGAGATGAAGGACTTTGGGTTCTGACATATAGTTGGATTTATGATTGATCCTCAGCAAAATTTATAACAAATGTTAAAATAAGTGGCTTGTGAGCACTCAAATAGAGAATAATAACTCAGAGTCAGTTTGGGTTTATAAAGTCAGTTTGGGTTTATAAAGATCTCCTAGATTGGTAAGGAAATACTGAAGATCCAGTATTTCAATTTGGCCTTGGGCAATCCCCTAGAAGGCAGAGTCAGGTTGTTTTGCTGTAGGATTTGGTCCATTGTTCTTTCTCAGATTTTTCTATGAAGCCAAAAAAATAGACACGTTTATTAAATTTGTAGAGGACTAAGTTTAATGTATTGAAAATAGAATTAGTATTCATAGTTAGGCTGAAATGATGAACCAATCTTGGAAAGATGAAAAATTTCACAAAAATGCATATAAACAACATGTACAAATAGATTCAGCACTCATCTGCTTATGTTCAAGTATATGAGATCTATTTTAAGAGAAATGTAGCAAAACAAATTCTAGTGATTTCAGTTGACTGCAAGTTCATTATGAGCCAAGAGTACAGAGAACTGCCAAGAAAAAGGGGATACAAATCTAGGCAGCTGAGTGTCCAGAATACAGGAAATAATAATCCCACTATGTTTGTGTCTCTCAGACCACACACACATTTGGAGCCTTCAGTCCTTAGATCTAGGTTCACATTTAAACAGGAAACACTAACAAATGGGGGCATATCCGGAAGTGGGTGAGCAGGATGATGAGGAGAGTGAAAATCATGCTAAATGTGAAGTGTCTGGATAAAACCGGGAACATAATTACTCTCTTTGGATGTTTATGGGAAAGCTACAAATGTTATGTAGCTCTAGAGGACAGAACTAAAATCAATGGGGTTGGGAATTTGAAGGAAGTATATTATAACTCAATATAAAGAGGAAATAAAAATCAAAGCTCTTAAACTTTGAGTGGAATTAAGTATCAGCTGTCAGTGTTGTAAAGATGATTATGTTTCACAATTTAGTTTTATTCAGAAACCCGATATATCTGGGCGAGACCTAGTGGAATTCTTTTTTTTGTTGTTGAGGTAGGGTCAGTGGAAATAAATATTTTAATTATCTGAAAAAATATATAGGCAATAATGGAAAAATACATAGGCAAAAATGTATGGAAAATATTTCAATTTAAGACAAATAATGGTGTCCAGGTGGTTATTCAATAAAGTTGCAATGATTAAATTAAAACGGCACTGATATTAACTGATGTTGATATCAACAAGTCAATGAAATAGCTATCTCAGAAATAGATCTGAAGACACCAATAATTAAAGGACAAAATAGTCATAGCAACTAGGGGGAAGAAGATAAGTTATTTAATATATTTTCTTTGACAGTTGGTTTGATATTTGGTGAAAAAACATAACACTCTAAAAGAGTTCCAGGTAATATAAATAGTTAACTGGGTTTTAAAAATTGTCATGGAAATTATAAAAATTAGAAGTGAATATTTAGAAAACCCCTGAACTACAGAAGAAATTTTCTGATTTATTATGTACTCCTATGAAACATTGCTCACACACAAACACACTAGAAATAATAGTATGTGGAAATCCATGTATTCAACATCAAAGTTTATCATTTTGAAACAATTTTACTATACTTTATTTTCTATTTATTTTTTCTATTCTACATTGTTGTTGTAATGTGCTATACAGGTGGTTTGGAGAATCTATGTACAACAGAACAAAATATGAGTGTGAGTAAAAAGTTATCCATGCTCTGTACAATTTATTTTAATCAACTTTTAGAAAAGACAAATGCATCATTTTATGTCACAGTCTCTTTTGCTTTTCAATACAGTTTGTCCGTCTGTCAACAAGCTTTTGTATTCCCTTATTAATAAATGTTTTAGGTTGAGCTGTGAGCCATAAATGCACCTCTGTCTTCACTTCTTCATCAGAGGTGAATCTTCATCCTCAAGGGCAGCTTTCAGGGGACCAAACAGGTGAAAGTCCTATGGAACAAGATCAGGACTATAGGGAGGATAATTTAACATCTCAAAACACAGTTTTTGCAGTGTCAACAATGAGAACAGAAGTATGTGGATGTGCATTGTCATGCAAAATCATAAGACCTTTGGATAGCAGTACTCTGCATTCAATCTGAAGTTTAGGCTTCCGTGTTTTACTGAACATCTTACTGTAACAAGCACTGTTGATTGTTGAACCTTTTTCTGGTCGTGTTCCAACACTGGCCCTTGAGAATTTCAGAAAACTGTAAGCATCAAATTTCCAGCTGATGGTTCACTTTTTTTTTTTTTTTTTAAAGGTTTTATTGTGAATTGAATGATAATTTACATGGGAGAACATCAGTTTTGCGCTCAACGTATTGAGTTTTGTTTCATTGCGATGATTACAATCCCATCCATGCATCACTGGACAACAGTATTTGCTTCTATTCCCTCTGTGTTTTTTTTTTTTTTTTGTTGTTGATGTATACAAAAACATTCAGTAATATATAATCATTTAAATAGCCAAAGAGCACTTTCTGCAAGCCAACCTCCTGACTGCCAGCACACAGCCTTTCTCTTTCGATGAGACTAGAATGCCCAGCTGCTCTATCTCTCCATACCATCATCTCTGCCTCCATCTCTGGTGTCACTGCTTCTCTGGTTAGGATCCCATGTTCTGCTCATGCTCTACTCTCTTGATGGTCCTAGGGTCCTCTGTTCCTGGAATGTAAGATTAACTACTCCTCCCATTTTGTTACACAACTTTTACCTCTACAATTGTGATAATCACAGTCATAATAACAATTACTCACTACTGAATCAAAAATATCCTATTCCCATCTTTCACTAGACCCAACTTCTTGTTGTTGTTAAGTGCTGTCAGTCAATTCCAATCCATAGCGACACAGTATAGGGTTTCCAAGGAGCAGCTGGTGAGCTTCCACTGCAGACCTTGCAGTTCAAACAGCTTTTCAGTCTGGTACATTAACCCACAGTGCCACACCAGGACTCCAGACCCAACTAGACAAAGTGAAAACTATTCTGTAGGGATCCTACCTTCCCCTGCACATTCTGAAACTAAACTCCACCTTGAAAACTTGTAAGCCAGTCACTTTGTGCCTTTATAACCCCTTTCACATTTTAGGTAGCCAATGTCTAAGTTGCCAGTCCCTAACAACCCTGTATACATAGGAGATAGGTTTGATCCTTGATGTGAAGACGCCTTCCCTCTCAGTTGATATTTTGAGCTACTACATCCATAAGTATAGGTCAAGTTCATTAAATTATAGCAATTTATGCTTGTTTCCTTTATCAAATCTTTATGTTCCCTAGTCAAGCTCTGGTCATCAAGCCATGGAAGCTAGGTCAAATGGGTCTTATCTGCAAATGTGGGCATTCTTGTGTATCTCTCACCCCCCCCCCACACACACACTTCATATCAGCTGGATGCTTCACTCTCAGCTCTAGCATTCTGTGGCCAGGTCAGTGTCCATGAGCTCAGGAGTTGCCAAGTGTCCCCAAACTTCAGACCAACCAGCCCTTCTTCTTCTGTCTCTCATCTCCAGGCTGATAGTAGTCTATGGAACATGGTCAAACTCAGTCCATATCTTCATTATCGCCTTTCCCTCACTTCCACTCACCAGTAGACCAATGTGGTCACCAGCTAGTTTACATGCTTGCTTGTGTGTTCCCTTTGAATTTCAGTCTTGGAGGGGAGTTTGTCCTTAAGGAACTTATTACTTGTCTTGATGGCTCCCCAGAAAACCGCTTGCTTGTTCTTTGATGGTTAATTTTTGAACATTTTCTTTGTTGGCAATTGAGGATGCTTCCATTCCATACTCTGTCATTTACTCTCTATCTTGTAGTGATGAATCCATATTTCATTACCAGTAATGATTTTTTTTTAAAGAAACTTTTATCTTCCCTTGAGTAGCCATCAAAATTTTTTTGCAAATGCCCAAATGTTTCTGTTTATCCTTTTCTATGAGTTGTTTCAGTACCCATCTTAAACAAACTTTTTAAAACCCAAGTCTGTCATGGATTATTACTAGGCAGAGCCATGGCTGATTTGCAAAGACTGTGCCACATAATCCACTCATGTACTTGACAACATCGATTGATGGGCATGCTGAATGTTGTCATTAGCCATGGATGTGGATGGACATTTTAATATAACCAGAGTGTGGATAATTTTGGACTCACCCTCATACTACCTGATCCTACACCATCTTCACAATCCTTCCGAAGTTTGAATCCATTGTTGCAGCCACTGTGTCAGTCCATCTTATTGAGGGTCTTCCTTGTTGTTTACCCTCTACTTTACCCAGAATGATGTCCTTCTCCAGGACTGTTCTCTCCTGAGAACATGTCCAAAGTACATGAGGCAAAGTCTCACCATCATGGCTTCTAAAGAGCATTCTGGTTATAATTGTTCCAAGATGGTTTTGTTTGTTCTTCTGGTATATTCAGTATTCTTTGCCAATGCTGAAATTCAACTACATCAATTCTTCTGCAGTCTTCCTTTTGCAGCATATTTGCCCAATGCAATATGTCATTTGATTTCTTGTCTGCTACTTCCATGAATGTAGACTGTAGACCTAAGTAAAATTAAAACCTTGATAACTTCAATCTTTTCTCCCTTTATCATGATGTCATTTAGTGGTCCAGTTGTGAAGATTTTTGTTTTCTTTACATTGAGGTACAATCCACACTGAAGTCTGTAGTCTTTGATCTTCATCAGTAAGTACTTCATGTCTTCTTTATTTTTAGGAAGCAAAGTTTTGAAAATTATATTGTTTGAGTCACTTAATACCTAATGCCTAGTTGTTTTACATTTTATGATGCTTAACATTTATTACTAAGGAGCTCTGGTAGTGTAGTGGTTACAAATCGGGCTGCGAACCTTAAGGTCAGCGGTTCGAAACTACCAGCTGCTCCGCGGGAGAAAGATGAGGCTTTCTACTCCCGTAAAGATTTACACCCTCGGAAACCCTATACAGGGTCGCTATGGGTCGGAACCGACTCGATGTCACATAACAACAACAACAACAACAACATTTATTACTAGATTAATGGTAAATATGAAAATAGTCTTGTAAAGTTAAGATTTTCCCCCATTAAGATGAGTTAATATTCTGCATTAATAGTGTTGTTAAATGCTGTTGAGTTGGTTCTGACTCACAGAGACCTTACACAGGGTTTCTGAGGAGTGGCTGGTAGTTTTGAACCATTGACCTTGAGGTTAGCAGTTCAGTGCTCATCCTACCACCACATCAAAACTCCTAATGCCTTGTTATTGTTGTTCCAACTCATAGTGACCCTGTATAGGATTTCTGAAGAGCAGATGGTGAGTTTGAACCACCAACCTTTCAGATCTAACCAACTTTATGGTGGAGTGCTTATCCTACAGTGCCACACCCTAGTGGTAGATTAATACTATATCTTATAAACCTTTTACACAATGTCTTTGCTAATTTTTCCCTGAATCAATTACTTCATTATTGATTGCAGAGTGGAGATTTCCCCCTCATCTCCAAGTTTGTTAGTACTTTTGCATTTATTAATTAAGGTTTTTTTTTTGTTTTGTTTTGTTTTTTGTATAATGAAGAGCTTTTCATCATCAACTGGATCTACTAATTAATACTCTGAACTAGAGTTCCATTTAGAAAAAAATTAATCTTTAAAGCTCTCTCTTTACCAATTTCTGAGTAAGGAATTGGTATAACAGTCACTTCAACTAGCAGCAATTAGTTTTAGTTTTCTTTCTTAGTTAGGTATCATTCAGATTTTTATATCTTCAAGTTCTTGAATATAATATTCTTTTTGATGCTGTGGCAGACCATACTTTTCATAGACTGGGTGGCTGGCTGTGTGCCATGGAGTCAGTTCCAACTCGTAGCGAACCTGTACAGGGATTCCGAGGCTGTAAATCTTTACAGGAGCAGAACGCCTCATCTTTCTCTCATGGAACAGCTGGTAGTTTTGAACTGCTGACCTTGTGGTTCACAGTCTAATTTGTAACCACTACACTAGCAGAGCTCCCTACTTTTCATGGAAGGCTACACTAACATATTCCATCCCTCATGCCCTTCTTGTAATGTTGGCATTTCTCATTCAAGTATGAATCGGGGCAGAAGTATTGGTGCATTATTTTGGAGGCTATGTAGTAATATGTGATATAGCTTCTGCCTGTCAACTCTCTTGGGTCACATGCTTTTAGAGACGGTCAACCACCTTGAAGCCATCATGCTATAGAGCACATATGGAAAGACAACATAGAGATATAGAGAGATGTCTAAGGAACCTTCATTGTTCCATCAAGCAGATGTACGAATCCAGGTACCACACACATGAGTGAGTGAGTTCTCAAAAGATTCTAGTCTCTGGCTATTTAAATGCTCAATGGATGTTGAGTAGAAACCAGCTGGCCTGTGGAGTCCTACCCAGACTGCAGTTTTGAGAGAAAAATAAATGTTGTTTTAAGCCACCAAATTTGGCAGAGCTTGTTACACAGTCACGGTAACTGGAACAGATGTTTTGATGAAGTTGGCCCCTGGGAAACATTTTCAAGCTGATTCCCTTCTCTTTTTGATATGACCACAATGTTCTTTGAAAGTTTTCTTGCTTTCTGGCATAAAACAATATTTTTGGTTTATCTTATACATGTTCTTTTTTAGACCTAAAATCAGTCTTTTCTCCCAAACTTTGGCTCATTTGTAATGGAGAGTGGCATTTAGGATTCAAAATCTGAGTCTTAGAGGAGGTTTCAAGAGCACAGTTGAATAGGAAAATTACAGATTTGGTGACAATAAACCATTTCACCGTGCTTCAGAAAAGCAAAATTGAAAGTCAAACAATGAAGCTCAAGACAAATACTAAAATCCAGTAAAAATAAAAGTGATATGAAACCAAACAATTCTTAAATGACGAGTGCCTAAATGGTATGGAGGCTATGTCTGACCTCTTCCAGCTTCCTGAGGGAGAACAAGGACAATCACAGCCCGAGGCTGATTCCTATGAGTTGGAGGTCAGATATACCTCCATCCTTCTAACTTTTTATGTACTGTTCTGATACCAACCATCCCTCCCATGATCCTCTACTTCTCTGCTGGATTCAGTAATCCATTGCAATGGTTGCACAGAACTCCCAGACAGTACTTACGATTATTGGTTGCATTAAGGAAATTAATAGAAACAAGTCAGGATACAGCAGTGGTCTGGTCAGGATCGCCTCTTTTCAGTTGTGCCTATAGGCACACCTCTCACTTGTCTTTGACCACTCAGCTAGGAGGCCCCTTGACTTCTGACCTGCTCAGACAAGTGTTACAAGCTCCTTTAGCACTGTTGGTAAATGCTCAAAGAACTTCCAATTCTGTAAGTCAGCTTCCTGCCCAAAGGAGCAGCCTCACTTGATCTGTGGACCAGGAAGCCCACATCTTTGTCTCTCTATACTGCTGCTCTGGCTTCCTCTGCTATTGTCGTTGCTTTGCTGCATAGGGAGCTCACACTCTGCTTGTAGGTCTTCTTTCTTTATGGTGTTGACATTGTCTGTTTCTGCTTCTGAGATGACTCCTTTAAACCTGATGGGATGGCAAAACTAACCATTCCTCACATTTGAGTCCCATACACCTTATTTACATGGCCCCAACGTAATCATTTGTTGGAAATTACAAAGACCATGATTAGAAGAGATTGTTGTTGTTATTGTTGTTAGGTGCCATTGAATCAGTACTGACTCATAGTGACCCAATGCACAACAGAATGAAACACTGCCTGGTCCTGGGCCAATGTCACAATTGTTGCCACGCTTGAGCCCATTGATGCTGCCACTTTGCGAATCCGTCTCACTGGGGGTCTTCCTCTTTTTCTCTGGCCCTCCACTTTACCCAACATGATATCTTTCTCCAGTGATTGGTCCCTTCTGACAATATGTCCGAAGTATGAGATACATTAAGTAAATTCACTGTACCACAATGGAAAACCAATAAATAGTCAATATTGAATCATGCTCAACCTCCTAATAATAAAAAGAGGATATATCCTATTTTTCCTTTATCAAATTAGTAGACTTTCTTTCAAAGAGATAAGACCTCAATGTGGACAAGAACACAGTAAAATTGTAATCGCTTACAAACTGGTGACATTACCAAATGGTTATATGCATTCAACCACATAGTTGGACAGTATGAATTAGAAATCTGAAAAACTTCAGACCTGGTATGATTTTAGTAGCATTAGAGAAGTTAACAGTCCAAAGGAACAACGAATCAGCTTGTTCTTTTTAAGCTTTGTTGGAGTAAAGGACAAGGAATAAAGGACAAGTTTGCATTCTCCAGTACACATAAGATACCATCTTCTAGAGAGCTATCAAATCAGTGTTTATGGGATGAATAACAGTAACGTTATTCTTGTAACAATTAAAAAAAAAAAAATCAGACCCTATTTTAGGATAGAAACTAAAATGTTGTTACCAAAAGGTACCAAAATATATTGTCGGTAAAACATTATTTTTCTCTCATATAACAGTTGAGAGTGAGTGGTTCAGTGGCAAGATAGCCGTGCTTTCTGTTGTCAGATTTGGAGTCTAGTTTTCTTCTGTTCTTTTTGCTCTCTCATCCCCTTGGTGTTAATGTTATGTAGTTGAAGTTAGGTAGCAGTCAAGTCTATGTTCCATCTTGTATGAGGGAAGAGAAAGAAGCCTAGGACAAATGATTTTATGTTAAGCAAGAGAAGTGAAATTTTGCTTGCAAGCCTACATCTTGTAAGAAAGACTGAAAGCTATTCTTTGGATGAGCAACTACATATTTAGCTTACAAGCTAAATATGGAAGACCATTGGTTTTGACTCAACCATTCGATTTCTGGTAAATCTTTTCATTTAAAATAAATTCTGGACCAATGGTTCGTTGTTGTTGTTGTTGTTGTTAAGTGCTGTTGAGTCAGCGCTGACTCATAGTGACCCTGTATAGGGTTTCCGAGGAGTGACTGGTGGGTTTGAAACACCAACCTGGCGATTAGCAGTTTAATGCTTAGTTCCGCGGGAGAAAGATGAGGCGTTCTGCTCCTGTAAAGATTTCCAGTCTCGGAAATCCCGTGCAGTGTCACTATGAGTCAGAACCGACTCCACGGTACTTAACAACAACAACTATAATTCAGCCAAGGAGAGTAACTTTCAATACACTACTTACTAGTGAAAAAAGCTACTTTAGAAACATTTACATACTATATGAAGGATCTTCGAGACTTTTTTTAAGCAATAAAATGAAATAGAAATGATGCTTTGATTGTGCTTCATAAAAGTTTGAGCATCAAGAGTAGAAGTGGGATTCATTCCAATTATGAACATTCTGCTGACTCTATGGAAGCCAAAGAGAAAGGAATTGCCGTAGTTAGGAGGTAAATGGTGATAGCTTGAACTAGAACTTTAGCAAAAGTGATGATGTGATGATTGTGTTTTGAATGTTGAACTATTCTAATCTGTATAGAGTTTGAAAGAAGCATTTTTTTTCTGAGTCTAAATTTCCTACTTTTCTTATAGAATGGCAAAGGATCATTTCTATGAGTGTATGGGTACAGTGTTTAAGGTATATTATTTTTAAAATGTTCCAGGCTAACCATATGTATAAAATAAAATGTTTATAAAAAAAATTCCAAGAAACTCTGAAATAAAATACATTTTTCAATCAGAAAACTCATTTTCATTTTCTTAGTTTTAAAGAAAGTTCTTTTTTTTAATGTTTTATTGGGAATTATGTGATAGTTTACATGGGAGAACATTAATTTTACATTCATCCTATTGTATATCATTTCATTGCCATGGTTATAATCCCCTTCATGCATCATCAACCAACCAAAGGGTATACCCTATAAGCCTGCCCCCCTACAAGCACACAACCCTTCTCCCTCTCTGTGTCTAAAGTCCCCAGCTGCTCCATCTCTCCATGTCATTTTCTCTACCTCCATCTCAGGCATCACTGCTTCTCTGGGTAGGGTCCCACTCTCCTCTCTTTTCCCTAGATAGTCCTAGGGACCTCCCCCACCTGCAAAGTTAATCACTCCCTCCATTTGCTACAAAGCATCTACCTTTACATTTCCAACCCTCACAAGCAGTCCTGATAACAATTATTCATAAAGGAAGTTCTTTTGCATAGAATAATTACACAACATGATACTTTTTGGCTTTCATTATTTTGTTGGTCTTGTATATCAGCCTTTAGATAATATGTACATAAATGTCTTTTCCATGGAAAAAGTACAACCATTTATGATTTTATACATAATATTTAGATCATCTATTTTTTTGCACCGAATTTATTTCCCCCTGAAAGAATGAACAGGATATTCTGCTTGTGATTGTGAAGTTTTCAATATAAGAGTCCAGAGGCCAGCGATCTCTATTTGGTCTCTATTAAGAGTAAGTCAGATAAGAATAAACTGATCGAGTCAGTTCATTGATTCTGAATATTTATTAACAACTATATTTTTACGTTACTGTATATGATTCCAAGGTGTATTATATTTGTTGTTAAGTTGTTGTTGTTAAGTGCCGTCTAGTCGGTTTCGACCCATAGCAACCCTGTACAGGGTTTCCGAGGGTGTAAATCTTTACGGGAGTAGAAAGCCTCATCTTTCTCTCGCGGAGCGGCTGGTAGTTTCGAAGCGCTGACCTTAAGGTTCGCAGCCCGATTCGTAACCACTACCAGTTAATAGGTTTATAAACTGGTTGTAGATATCCTATTTCTACAAAAACAACTGAAATAAAGGTGGTACACTAAACTGTTGTTGTTAAGAGCCTTCGAGTCAGTTCTGACTCACAGCGACCCTGTATAGGGTTTCCATGGAACAGCTAGTGAATTTGAGCCACCGACCTCGCAGTTTAATTTGACCTTGCAGTCCAGCACATTAACCCACAGTGCCACACCAGGATTCCCCATACAGGTAGTAATATAGCTAAGGAGTCCTGGTATGGCAATAGGATAAGCACTCGCCTGCACAGTCAGTTTGAACTGCAAAGGTTGGGAGTTCAAACTCACCAGATACTCCTAGGAAACCCTATACAGGGTTGCTATGTAACCAACTAGACACTTAACAATATAGCTAAAGCAGTTAAAGAGAGTAAATTCTTCTCTCCTAGCGGGAGAAAGATGAGGCTTTCTACTCCCGTAAAGATTTACACCCTCGGAAACCCTGTACAGGGTCGCTATGGGTCGGAACCGACTCGACGGCACATAACAACAACAACAACAAGGGAATAATTATACATCTGGCCCCTGTTGCCTAACTTCTCTATGGTTTTTCTTTGCAAAGATTTAACAATTTTGTCTCTACTTACCTCAAACTTCATCTTTATTCCCATTTATCATCATGGCCTTAAGATAAATCAAGGTTTGGTTAATCACTCTTCAGATTCAATATTAGAACAGTACATTTTATAAGTAGCCTCGATAGTCTGGTGGTAGTAGTGGCGGTATGCCGTGGAGTAGGTTCTGACTCACAGCAACCCTGTACAGGGTTTCCAAGGCTGTAAATTTTCCCGGGAGCAGCAAGCCTCATATTTCTCCTGTGGAACAGCTGATAGTTTCGAACTACTGTCCCTGAAGTTAGCAGCCCAATTCGTAACCACTATGCTACGAGAGCTCCTTAGTTTAGGTCTATTATGGCCTTATTCTCTTCTTGCAGAAGTAGAATTAGAAGTCATGTCCAGTAAAAATAAATCATATTTGAAACTATGCATGTTACTAAGGTATTTACCAATTCCTTCCCTATTGCTGTATCTCCCTTTGTACTTGGTACATAGTAAATATATAACCAAACCACTGCCATTGAGTTGATTCTGACTTACAGTGGCCCTATCTAGGGTTTCCGAGGTTGTGAGTCTTTACAAAGGTAGATAATCTCATATCTTTTTCCCACCGACCTATCCCACAGCACCACCAGGGCTCCTTTCAGTACATGGTAGGTTATCAGTAAATGGTTACTGAATGAATGAATGTGAGCATTCATTATCTGTCTGCTTTCCTTTCTGCCTGTTTAGGTCTGTTATGTGCTGACCATGGAATTGTTGGAAATGGCACTGCATCTAGTCACTATCTCCCTAAGATCTTCTGTGAACTAAAAACCTGTGTTACCTACCTTAAAAACAGCAACAACACATAAATCTTATCAACAGCTCTTGACTTAAACTTGTTATAAAAGATGATCTACTGAAAGATGGTGGAGTTATTGGTGGTAGTGATTTGCAGATGAAATCACTCCCACAGTTTTGGCATCTTGACAGTAGCTCATTCTTTGGCTTCACAGAACTCTAGTTACTTCCCATCTATCTGATAGATCCTGGCTGCAAACAAATCCAAATGCTTTTATTGCTTTTTCCCTCCCCCCAACCCCCTTCTTCCTGTTAAAAACAGAAGGAACCAGGCAAATAATATTTTTTTTGTGATAAAATAACAGTTCCTAACTCTGTACCACCTGCTTAAATGCAAACCAAAGCCTCCCAAATGATGCAACCCCTCGTGAGTGTGGAAGAGGCTGGCGGATGGGCTGTCGCGTCTGGCTCATCTGATGTCAGAGCAGATCATGTGGTGCTCTGTGGGCAGCTGGGACTGGCCCGCGGAAAGCACATGGATTACAGTCTGAGGCTGTAATAGGAAAGTCGTCTCCTGGGCTGCTGTCTCATAGACACCAGCCAGCAGGAAAGCCAGGGGATCGCCACCACCGATTTGCCGTGCTCCGGGGCCCCTCCTGCTGTGTGACTCACAGACATATTGCTGAGAAGCTGCTGCTCCCAGTAAGTGCTTAAAGAAGGTCTTTATTCAGAGCAATTGGGAGGCTGGGAGGAAGTGGTGGTGTTGATGAAGTAGGTGCTGTAAGCCCTGTGTAAATCCCAGGATCTAGACTGGACAGCATTGCTCTCCGTGCCATCCTGGAGTTCATAGATAGACAGAGCTGATGTGCAAATGGTCCCTAGCCCTAATTTTGGTTTGTTCTCCACATGGTGGTTTTTCTGATTTGCATTTTCTATGTTTGTAATTGCCAGGCAGATTTTTTAGATCTAGTTAAACTGACTTGATTTCAGGTCTCCAGCTTCCAAATGGACTTCAGAGCTGTGGGAAAGGGAAGAGGGTGGTGGCTTCTTGGTCAGAATCACTGCTTGTCCTAAGATAGTGGCTGTGTCTGTGCAGAAGAAATATTGAGTGGTTGCCACCCCCTTTCTGCTTTGGGTGAGTAGGTGGTGGGAGAGAAAGCAGGATGAAACAGCAGTGAGGAACACATAGATTTGTCTAGTTTCTACTAGAGAGCAGTGCTGTTGATATATTTCCTTTTTTAAAAGAAAAAAAGGTCAAAATGAGTATGAGGTAGTGTCAGCTGGTAGAACAGGTGCCTTCAGTGAAAAAATGATGGAGTTCACCTTCTCTTTTCCCAGCAAAGCATTGTCTTTCCTGCTTTAAAAACTCAGTAAAAGGAGTAGTGAGAAGTGAGAAGTACCATTTCTAAGCATTGTTTTATGTTGTTGTTGTTTGCTAGTAAGAATTAATCTTTGGAAAAAGGATGTGTACTACAGGAAATTATATCATGCCCACACTTATGCATCAGGAGGGAGCGTCACCTCTGAGATACCTTAGGTGTGGTCTTAATTTGAGAGTAGGGAGGGGGGATCAATAACATCTTTTCTTTCTAGGCATATAACATTTAAAGACTGAAAAGAAGTGTGTGTGGTTGGAAGGGATTTTGGAGAACAGGTTGTTTATTTGCCCCGGCACTTTTCTATGAACTCTTGATACAGTCTTAGGGCAAGATTTAGGGTGTGCCCTTGAAAGACAATAGGCAAATAATTAAACTGTGTCTTAAAGCATTGAAAACACTTTACTCTTTGCTTTTAGGTTAGGGATAACTTCTAGTCTTTTTTTGTGAGTCTCTGTACAAACTATAGGATTTGGGGCCAAAGACTGATTCTAGAAACATGTAGGCATGGGTGGAAACTTTTGGGTGGGAAAAATGGTGAGATGGAAGCCAAGAAAGTATGTTTATATGAGGTCCATTCTCCTTTATAACCTTTAAAAAATTAATATTGGGTGTAGGTGAAAGTTTACACAGTGAATCAGGTTTCCCTTTAACCATTTTTATACAGATTGTTTCATGCCATTTTTTACAGTTTTTGCATTGTGTCCTTTTTCTCACTATCTCCATTCTGTTTCTCCTGATTCTTCCTTTCCCTTCCTACCTTTGCTTTTAGCTAAATGTTGACTATTTGGTCTCATATATAGTTCATTGTTTAAAGGGGTACATTACTTAAGGGTGAAACTGTGTATTTTACAAGCCAGCCCATTATATGGCTGAAAGATGAGTTGCCTTTGTAGCCATTTGCAATAGATGGTTTAAGTCACAGAGCACCAAGCAACAGACAAGAGCTTGCCCCACCCAGAGTATCATGAAATGGATTGTTCACTTTCCCCTGAATGGCATAAACAGTAGGATAGAGAAGCTTCTAATTCATCTTTGAGCATCTAATTCACCTGTGATATAGAGTACAAGTCATTTAAATGAAATAAATAAAATGAAGTCATAGAAAAAGGAAGATTCCTTGCCCCACCCTACCTTCCCCTTCCATATCTTTGAGTGATGCTAGATTTGTTTTGGAAAAGGTTCCTATCACTACCTGTAATTTTGTTAACCATTTCACAGAAGCTGACAAAGACACACAGAATAGGCAGATGGTACTTGCTTTGAGTGTGTGGTACTATAGTATAATTATTGAGCTGCTAACCACAAGGTTCACGGTTCAAACCCACCAGTCACTTCTTGGAAACCCTATGCAGGGTCACTAAGAGTCAGAAGTCAGAACTAACTCCACAGCACTTAACAACAACTTATGGCAGGGTAAGTGAGCACTGTATGAGGAATTTTTCAGAGGCATTCCTTCTGACCTAGCTCTCACTCTTTGCTTCTTCCCCCATCCTCTCCCTAGGCAACTCCCTCCACCCACCCCTCCCGTCCCCCACCCCCACCCCCTGTTAGTCACATGCCAGCTACTTTATCTCTCTGATTGTTATTATTAAGTGCCATCAAGTCCTTTCCAACTCATAGAGGACCCTGTATTGGGTTTTTGAGGAACAGCTGGTGGACTTGAACTGCCAATCTTGCATTTCAAACCGACCTTACAATCCAGTGCTTATCCTACAGTGGTACACAAGGGCTCCTTATCTGACTAAAGTAGAGCCCAATAGAAGATGCCCATTCTTGGACACATTGATTCCTTGGCCCCAAAATGAGTGAGGAAACATTTTTTTTTTCTTCCATGCTACCTGCTTCTTAGGATGGAGATACTGATTTATTGTAGTTTTAAAATTTCCTTTCTTCAAAAATTGATACATTAATATGAAAAGAGAACAATACTCCTTTCCCCATTTCACTCACACAAATCCTGTTTATGTATTTGTGTTCTTTTCTTGTCTTCATGGAGTCCTGGTATGGAGCTGTCAGATAAGCACTGTATTGCTAAGTGCAAGGTCAGTGGCTCAAACCCACGAGCCATTCCTTGGAAACCCTATACAGAATCGTTATGAGTTGGAACCGACTTGATGACACTTTACAACAAAACATGTCTTTGTTATCTTTACTTGAAGCAGGCTGTGATTAATGCAGAATGACCATCTAGGCTCAGACTTGTACTTACCAGGGAAGGCACTTGAAGATAGGTACCTAGAGTTGAAACAGTTCTTAATAGAGCTGACCTAGCACATCCCTTTATTTTACAGTTTATGGACCAGAGTTATACATCTGCTAAATGACTAAGTCAGGACCAGAAACCTAGCGTCCTGACTCCTTGCCCAGAACTGCTTCTGCAATCACAAACTAAGGCTAGACCATTTTAATATGAAATTAGGCATTCTTCTTTTCTTTTCATTTTTTAAAACTTTTTATTGTGAATTGAGTGGAGGTTTACAGAGCAGAGCGTCAGTTTTACATTCAGCAAATCATATACTTTGCTTCATTACAATGACTGCAGTCCCCTATATGTACCAATGGTTAATAATATTTACTTCTATTCACTTTAACTATTATATTCCATGCTGTATCTCCTGCTACCTTCATCTTTCCTCTGCTAACCTCCTTCTTATTGTATATTTCCTGTCCTATCATCTATGTTAACCCTTTAACCCAGAAACAGTTTTACCTCCCCCCTCCCCATAACCATCATAGATTGTTTCTTTTATCAAGAAAATATTTTATTTTAAAAAAAACTTTAATGTGAATTGAGTTTACAGGCAAGTTCATCAGTATTATATTCAACAAATCATATAATTGTTTAAGAAAACCTTTTCTTAATTTTTATAACATTGATCTCACATAATATTGTCCTTTTGTGCTTGACTTATTTTCATTTTGCATGTTCATCTATGTTGTGAGGTGTTTTGCAGATTCATCATTATTCTTCAACATTGCACAGGATTCCATGGTGGTATATGCCAAAATTTGTTTAACCATTCTTCTGTTGATGGGCATTAGATTTTCTCCATCATTTTGATGTGTCTCTTATAGACAGCATATTGAAGGATCCTGCTTTCTTTTCCATTCTGCTTTCTGTGTGTCTTGACTGGTAAATTTAATCCATTTACATTAAGTGTAATTGTCAATAGGTGTGAATTTATTTGAACAGATTAAGATCTCTCTTGAAATACAATGCTGTCTGTGATAGGATACTATCCATATTCTTACAAAGAAGACAACCTAATACTATTATTCAAATTGATGTGCCAACCACAAAATCCAGTCATAATGAAATTTCAGAATTGTTGGGGCACTGCAAGATAATGTGCTCGATTGCAAAGTCAGTTTGAACTGCAAGGTTGGTGATTCAAACCCACCACACAGAAATCAAATTAACTACATCTGTGGAAGGAGATGCTGGAAAAGTTCCAAATCAGCCAAGACAGGGCCAGGGGCAGACTATGGAACAGACCATCAATTGCTCACATACAAGTTCAGGCTGAAGCTAAAGAAAATTAAAACAATTCCATGAGAGCCAAAATATGACCTTGAACATATCCCACCTGAATTTAGAGATCCTCTGAAGAACAGATTTGATGCATTAGACACTAAAGATGGAAGACCAGAAGAGTTGTGGGATAACATCAAGAACATCATACAGGAAGAAAGTAAAAGGTAGTTAAGAAGACAAAAAAGAAGGAAAAGACCAAAATGGGTTTCAGAAGAGATTCTGAAACTTGCTCTCTAGCATAAAGATGCTAAAGCAAATGGAAGAAATGAGGAAGTAAAAGAGCTAAACAGAAAATTACAAAGAGCAACTTGAGAAGATGAAGTCAAATATTATAACAAATTGTGCAAAGATCTGGAGTTTGAAAGCCAAAAGAGAAGAACACACTCAGCATGTCTCAAACTGAAGGAATTGAAGAAAAAATTCAAACCTCGTCTTGTGATATTGAAGGATTCTGTGAGGAAAACATTGAATATTGCAGAAAACATCAAAAGAAGCTATACACAGTCACTGTACCAAAAAGAAATGATTGGTGTTCAGCCATTTCAAGACGTAGCGCATGATCAAAAGCCAATGATACTGAAGAAAGAAGTCCAAAGTGCATTGAAGGCACTGGCAAAGAACAAGGTCCTGGGAATTAATGGAATACATATTGAAACCTTTCAAAAACCTGATGCAGTACTGGAGACACTCACTCATCTATGCCAAGTAATTTGGAAGATAACTACCTGGCCAATTGACTGGGAAAGACCCATATTTGTGCTCATTCCAAAGAGAGGTGACCTAATGAATTGCATAGGATATTACAATAACATTAATATCTCATACATGAAAAATTTTGCTAAAGAGAATTCAAAAACGGTTGCAAATGTACACTGACAGAAAACTTCCAGAGGTTCAAGTCAGATTCAGATAAGGATGTGGAACAATGGATATAATTGCTGCTGTCAGAAAACTAGAAAGATATTTACCTGTGCTTTATTGACTATGCAAAGGCTTTTGGTTCTGTGGGTCATGACAAGCTATGAACAACATTGCAGAGAATGAGTATTTTGGAACGCTTAATTGTGCTCATGAGGAACCTGTACATAGACCAA
>NW_006408706.1:2260963-2272568 GCF_000296735.1 Chrysochloris asiatica
CTTATAATTGCAGAGTCCTAGATCCCCAGTGGAAGAGAGAAAGAGACTTTTCTGTGTGTCTGTTATACCAGAAGTCCTGGTGTGGCACTGTGGGCTAATGCTCCAGACTGCAAAGTCAGTTTGAACTGCAAGGTCGGCGGTTCAAGCTCACCAGCTGCTCCTTGGAAACCCTACAGAGGGTCGCTATGGGTCGGAAACAACTCAACTGGCACTTAACAACAACAACATTATATTCGGAGCAGGCCACACCCCCAAATAACCATCCTTCTATTTGATTGGCTTGCTTATAGCCAATCATAATTAACTATGCCTGTATTAGGTTTTATCACCATGGAAATAAGAACATCCCAGCAGCTAAACCTCTGGAAATTCTGGCCTTGTCAAGTTGACACAGAGCCCTTACCATTAAAACATTCAACAGATCATATTCTTTGCCTAATTACATGGTTGCAATTCTACAGTGTACCAACAGTCAACAGTATTTACCTCTATTCACTTTTTTTTTCTTCTTTCTTCCTCCGGTTGAGTTCTGTTCATCCAGTCATTGAAGCCAGGTCATGTGGGTATCATCTGCAAGTGTGGGTGTTCTTGCATCTGTCTGCCTTCTTCTTATCAACTGGTCTCTTCACTCTCCGCTCTAGTCCTCTGTGGCTGTATCACTGACTCTGAGCCCATGGGTCCCTTAGTTCTGCCTCGCTGCTGACCGACCGAGTCTCCACCCAGGTTCGCAATAGTCTGCAGAAGGATGCAGGGCTTAATATATCGCTTCATTGTGTTCTTCGGTCACTTCCCTTTATGGGTGATGTGCGACCTCTATTCACTTTTACTATTTCATTCGTCCCTGTGTCTCCTGCTACCTTCATATTTGCTTTGCTGACCTCCCTCATGTTGTTTATTGCCTGCCCAGTCACCCATGCTAATATGTGTCTGTCCTCTAGCCCATGAATAATTTTCCCTCCCCACCACCTGTAATCATCATGGATTGTTTCTTCTATCAAGAAAACATTTTTTAAAAACTTCTTAAAACATTGGTCTCATACAATGTTTGTCCTTGTATGATTGACTAATTTCACTCAGCATAATGTCCTCCAAGTTCAACCATGTTGTAAGGTGTTTCAGATTCATCATTATTTTTTAGCATTGCATAGTATTCCATTGTGTGTATGTGCCAGTTTGTTTAACCATTCTTCTGTTGATGGGCATTTAGGTTATTTCCAACTTTTTGCTATGTCTCTTGTAGACAGCATACTGAAGGATCCTGTTTTCTTATCCATTCTGCTCTTTATGCTTCTTGACTGGTACATTTAATCCATTTATATTCAGTGTAATTATCAATAAGTATGAATTAATTGTTGTCATTTTTTCTGCCTTTTTGTGTGTGTGTGTGGTATTGGCTCTTGCTCAGTTGGTGAAGCTGCAGTGGGTATAGTTATGACTGATCTGTGTGGGTACAGTTCCTTCTGTCATGTGGTAAAGAGAAAACCCCTCTCCAACACACACAAGATAAAAAGACAAAATAATTAAACAACGTGCCCACAATGAAAAGATAAAGTAATAAAGAGAAAAACAAAATAAAAACAGGCAGCAACCAGAAGAAAGAAAAAAGAAAAAAGAATACCAACAAAGACAAAAGAAGCACTGGGCAATGGAAGTATGTTGTTAAGTGTCATTGAGTCAGTTCTAGCTAATAGCAACTTTGTACAGCGTTTCTGAGGAGTAGCTGCCCATCTTGTGTCTCAAACTGACCTTGCGGTCCATCGCATTATCCTGCAGTGCCACACCAGGACTTCTAATGAGAAAAATGAGAAAATAAAAGGAAGAATTTAAAAACAAACAAGTTTACATGTAATTAAAAAGAGAAAACAAGGACAGGAACCAAACTGGCACACCAAGATGGTGCAGCGGGCCCCTGTTTCACACTGGCATGGTTCCCATATAGCTCCTAACTCCCAGAGAGCAGAGTCTGTATTGAGGGTGAATGAGGGTGGGAGCTGGACACACCCCTGGTTACCAGGGTACTGTGGGACAAAAGAAGGAATGGTACCTTTCCTGTCACCTGTTTGAAGCTTCTCTGTCAGGCCACGGTCTGGTGCCCAAGCTGCTCACAAAAGTTCAAGATGGTCATGCCTCATCTGGCCAGCCATTCACTAGTCAGTCTCCCTCTCCCAGCATCCTTACCCAGCTTTTCCTTCTAGCAAGCACTCAATCCACTTCTCTAAACTTTCCTCCGAAGTTCAGGATTCTGGAATTTTCATTTGTATCAGTTTCATTTGTCTCATAGCTTTGTTATTGTTGTTGTTGTTGTGTGCCATGGAGTCGGTTCCTTTTCATAGCGACCCTGTACAGGGTTTCCAAGGCTGTAAATCTTTATGGGAGCAGATAGCCTCATCTTTCTTCCGCGGAACAGATGGTAGTTTCGAACTGCTGACCTTGAAGTTCGCAGCCAGATTCATAACCACTACATTACCAGAGGTCCTTAGCTTTGTTTTGGAGGGTCTTTATAGTACATCTGCCTAGACCACCATGTTGCCAGGAGTCTCCCGACATTTTTCAATTTCAGATCGGTTTTCATTTAATTTAGCTGTGGCATTGCTATAATAGTAAAATAATGGTAAAATGAGCTCACCATCTTTTCCTAAGATGTCTTGAAGTAGAGTGGAAAATTGTTTAAAGAAGTGTTTGCTTTTCTTAGGGCTCTTGTTATTGTTAAGTACAGTTGAGTCGGTTCAACTCATAGCTACCTTGTATAGCGTTTCTGAGGAGTTGTTGTTGTTGTTGTGTGCCGTGGAGTTGGTTCCGACTCATAGCAACCCTGTAAAGAGTTTCATCTTTCTCCTGCAGAACAGCTGGTAGTTTCGAACTGCTGACCTTAAGGTTCGCAGCCCTATTTGTAACCACTACGCTACCAGAGTTCCTTTTCTGAGGAGTGGTAGCATGTATATATTCAGTGTGATGAGATTTCAAGCACCTGATCATTAAAAAAAATTCTAATCTTGGTTTACTGGCATTGTGGACCTCCCTAATAAATAAAAGGAATCATTGTTCATTTTAGTAGATTATTCACATATTCATTTGAAATCAATATAAATACATGTAATTTATCTATGTTAATACTGTGTATAAAAACAGTAAACATAAAATTAGATTGGGTGTTGTGTAATTATCTTTTTAGAAACCTTGACTGCAGTACAGATTATATCCTTAATGTGCAATAATCAGTTTCTGCTGGTCCAGAGAGGGCATATTTTTATTTTAGGCATTAGGCTATAGTGTTATATTGGGAGAAATAGTTCTGGTAGCTTTGAGTGGTTTCAACAAGAATAATTGGAACACTGTTCTAAACAGCCTGCACTCTCTAGCTCAGAAACAAATTTCAGCGTGTGTGACATTTCTAGATGGTGAGATCTTCAAGGAGTCTTCTAAATGATGACTAACAAAGCTTTAGGTTATGAAAGGAAGAGAAAAAAAAAAAAAAGCACGAAAGGGAAATTAGGCATTAATTTCCTAATATTGGAAGAGATTCCAGATAAAGATATCATGTGTTTTAAAAACATGTAACCCAGAAAAATGTAAAAAATAAAATAATATTCATTACAACTGAATACAGTGAATAGCTATTGTACTGACTATCAATTTTACTCTTTAAGGTTTTGAGTACCATTAACCATTTCTACTTAGGCTGAAAACATAGGAAATATGTCTTGTAAATAAGGCAACAGATTTAAGTTAATGCTAATGGGTTCACAGCTAGAGGCAAAAGCTTTTCAGGATTATTATAACACAGTAGGCTCTTAGCCATCCATCTCAATGTCTAATGTAGACTGAAGTTATGGATCAGCCCATTGTATAAACCATCTCACATGAAGGCCAGATGCTACTGTTTATTGTGTAAGTGGCATAGCAAGATTCAGTGTGAAATCTAAGACTGCTGTTTGGGGTCAATGGAAGTTGATTGATTTTTCTGATTATGATTTTAGGCTCTCATAGCCAGCCTATTTTGATTAATGCTGATGCTTTAGAACATTCTCCTAAACCTAATTTACACTCAACTGTCTAAAATGTTTAGATAGAAGGCTTCCTTGTGATAAATGTGCTTATTTATTGTCCATTGGGCTTTGGGTTTGAAATAGGTCTTTAGCATATATTTATCCTTTGTCTTGAGCATTGAAAAGAAACCATGAAATCTACTGAGAAACAACCATGCTTTAAAATACTTGTACAGCTAACTACAACATAGACTTTGTAGAAAAATAGTTTGGTGTATACTGATTTAGAAAAAGATTATCAACTGTCCTCAATTGTAAAGAAAATTCCATCATTTAAGATTCAGTGTTAGGCTTATTTGACTGACAGGCCGTTTAATACTATAATTCTTTTCCATTTGGTTCGTGCCTTCTGTGTAAGATGAAACTGGATTTTGAGGAAGTATCATAAGTAATAGCAATAGCAACAACAATAATAATAGCTGCCATATGCTGAGCATTTCCTGTGTTCCAGGACCCGTGCTAATATTTAATTTATTACAAACATTTCACAGACAGAAAGGCGGACTTGCTCCAAACCACATAACTCATAATCAGATTCCAGCCCTTCTAAGTCTAAAGCTCTCTATGTCTATTGCTTTGGCTTTAGATTTCTATAAAATTGTATATGCACTGACCTAAAAATTGTGGCAAAGATCGCTGTATCTACAGACCGTATGCAGATTTTTTTTTGGTGGTTGGTGTTGACTTGTAGATGACATAATGCCTTTATTTGGATTAGGTTTTATTTTGATGTTTATGCATTGTCATATGATATGTTTACAAAGGTATGGTGAATACTTAAGAATAATCCATATCTGTTTGTCAATTCTATACTAGATATCTAGAAGGCAGTTCCATGGAAAGTTCTGAATGAAAATATATTAGAGAACATTATTATTTTATATTAGAGGAAATTATAAGGTATGCCTAATTCAAGCCATGGTATTTTCAGTAACTTCATATGCATTAAAAGTTGGACAATGAATAAGGAAGATCATAGAAGAATTAAGGAGCTCTGGTAGTGTAGTGGTTACGAGTCAGGCTGCCAACCTCAAGGTCAGCAGTTCGAAACTACCAGCGGTTCTGCGGGAGGAAGATGAGGGAGGCATTCTGCTCTCGTAAAGATTTACAGCTTTGGAAACCCTGTGCAGGGTCACTATGAGTCAGAACCGACTCCACGGAACTTAACAACAACAACAACAATGAAGAATTGATGCTTTTGAGTTATGGTGTTGGAGGAGAATATTGAAAGTACCATGGATTGTCAAAAGAACAAACAGATCTGTATTGGAAGAAATACAGCCAGGGTGCTCCTTAGAGGCCAGGATGGAGAGACTTGTCTCCCTAATGCAGACATATTATCAGGAGGGATCAGTCCCTGGAGAAGACATCATGCTTGGTAAAGGGGAAGGTCAGCAAAAATAAAGGAAAACCCCCAACGAGATGGGTTTGCACAGTGGCAGTGACAATGGGAGCAAGCGTAACAATGATTGTGAGATTGTTTCTGGCCCAGGCAGTGTTTTGTTCTGTTGTGTATAAAATCACTTTGAGTCAGAACCAACTTCACGGCATCTAACAACAACATTATTATTATTTTTCTTAATTCTATCCTATATCCTCTCATTGTCATGGTTACAATCCCCTCCATGCAATCCTCCCCCGCCCCCCCCCAGGTCTTCAGCACACGGTTGCTCTCCCTCTCTGGATCTAAAGTCTCCAGCTACTCCACGTCATCATCTCTGGCTACATTTCAGGCATCACTGCTTCTCTGGGTAGGGTCCCGCTCTCTGTTCTTCTCCCTTGATGGTCCTAGGGACCTCCGCTCCTAGACTGAAAAGTTAATCACTCCCCTCCTTGCTATAAAACATTTACCTTTACATTTCCAACTCTCACAATCAGTCCTGATAACAATTATTCAGTATTGTATCACAAGAGACCCATCTGCATTGCATTGAATCAGCCCTGCCTAGTCAGATTGAATACTACTCACTGGAGATTCTACCTTCCTCCAGGCCCTCTGGATCTAGGTTCCCTCTTGAAAGCTTGTAAGCCAGTCACTTCTTGCCTTTGTAGCCCCCCACCCCCCCATTTTGTGTAGCCAATGTCCAAGTTGCCCATCCCTGTCTACTCTGTGTGTGGAGGGGGTGGGAATGATTCTTGCTGGAAGGACTTGTTCCCTCTTTTGAGCTACTGCTTCCATAGGTGTAGGTCAAGTTCATCAAATTATATGAGAATACTTTTTTTTTTTTTCCTCTTCTTTTTACTTCTGGTCATCCAGTCACTGAAGCCAGGATAAGTGGGTATTATCTGCAAGTGTGGGTGTTCTTATGCATATGCCCTCTCTTCTTATCAGCTGGACGCATCACTCTAGTCCTCTGTGGCTATGTCACTGACTCTGGGCCCAAGTGTCCCCAGGTCTTGCCACACTGCTGGCCAACCAGGTCTTCACCCGGGTTCACAAAAGTCTATTGAATGTTGTAGGGCTTAGTTCACCACTTCATTGCTGTTTTTCCCTCACTTCCCCTTATCGGTAATGAGCGTGGTCACCAATCAGAGCATGTATTCCCATTGAGTCTTAGTCTTGGAAGGGGGTTTTCACTGAGGGGACCCGACCACTTGCCTTGATGTTTCCTGGGCAAGCAAGTTGCTTGTTCTTGTAGTAACAGTCAGTCTGCCTATGTTGTTTTATATTTTTCCTATAGGTCTTTCTTTCAATAAGTATCTTCTGTTCCTCTAGCCACTCCAGGTTGGTCTGCTTGTCCTTTCAAGTGGGAATTTCCCATCTCTGGAGATCTGGATGTGGTTCAGGCTTCCACCTATAGTCTTATGTATTGCAGAGGCTCCGCAGGAAGCCTCCTTCACTGGGCACATTGTAGCCCCATTTTAGGTATTCCAATCAGTTATAAGCAGAAGACGGACTTACAAGCTTTCTATGGTGATGCTTTTCGCTATTCCTTTCTGTCCCCCTCCAGTGTCTATTTTATAATATAATGCAAGGAAAACCAAGATTCAAAAGACAGCCAAGCATCTTAATATTATTCTCCCCTTTTCCACATTCCAATCATGGCTGGATCTCTGTATCCCAGAACCCTGTTGTTCTCAAGTTTTTCACATAGCATTATTTACCTCTGTCTCACTTAGCCCCTTGAGACCTGTCTAATTGTTCTCCCATCTGCTTTGTTCTTCCATTCCCCTCTCCCTACCAACATTATTTTTTTAAGCAGGTGTCAGAACTTCATTCCTTTCTTCATTATGATTTTTTTTTGGCCTCATCAAATAAAAATGCATATTTTAGATAATATTTTATTAAGCTTTAGGTGAAAGTTTATATAACAAATTAGCTTTCCATCCATTGCACAAATTGTTCCATGATGTGGGTTGCAATCCCCACAATGTGTCAGCACTCTCCACTTTTCCACTCTGGGTTCTCCATTTCTATTTATTCATCTCCCCTACCCCTCACTCCCTTTTCATTTTTGCTTTTGGCCAAAGCTTTTGCTTTGCTCTTTTGGTCTCTTTCTGTTGATTGTTCTAAGGAGCACATTTCTCCAGGGTGGTGGTGTTTTTTTTATAGGCTGGTTTATTATTTGCCTGGAAAGTGGTCTCCAAGAATGATTTTAGTTCTAAGTTAGGGCAATAATCTTGGGGGGTTTTCAGTCAGACCGGTCTTTTAAAAATTTTTTAAATCTTCTCTGATACTTTGTTATCTAACATTTTGATCATCATTTTCTTGAAAGCATGAAAGAAACTTTGAGCTCACTTAACTCCAATGCACATTTTTCTTTATATTTACCCTAGATTAGATACTGGCAATCAATAAATTGCTATGAGAGAACAATATTGAGAAACGTGATAAAATTACCATATCTAATTTGAATTAGAAAACTGTGCCATATTCATGTTAACTTTTCTGATTTCTATAATTACATCGTAATTGTGTAAAGGGGCTTTGGAACATTTAAGGAAAAATTGCATTGTCTTTTAAGTCTATTTTTCCTTCAACTTTTTTTTTTTTTTAAGTTTTTATTGTGACTTAAGTGATAGTTTACATGGGCGAACATTGGTTTTACACTCATCCTGTCGTATTTCATTTCATTGCAATAATTACAATCCCCTCCATGTATTAGTATTCAACAGTATTTGCTTCTATTCCATCTGTGTTTTTTGAATATACACAAAAACACTCAGGGATATACAGACCATTATTTTTTATGAATATAAATTTTGTTCTATATTTTCCCCTACTCTAATCAAGACCTTCTATTGCATTCCTGGTCAGATAAGTCTGTAGTGGTCAGAACATTATTCTGAAAATTGTAGTCCTTTCAACTTTATCCAAAATGTGGTAGCTTTGCCATTTTAACTTGTAGCATGACGATTAAGGACTTTGAAAAGCTATCTTTAAAAATTAACCAAGAATAAAAATATTTCACAGAACAGTATTACTAATGGCTTGAAAACATGTAATATTATATTTGTTATTTTTTTTCCTGTTGTGTATCACTTCATGCCCTCAAAGGTGACTATCCAGTTTCCTTGTTATTTCAGGCTTTCTTAAGCTACTTGAGTGAAGAGCTGAGTTTTTACTTTTGTCTATCGAGAGGTCTGGTGTGGCACTGTAGGATGAGCACTAGACTGAAAGTTCACTTTGAACCATAAGATTGGTGGTTTGAACCCACAAACCACTCCTTGGAAACCCTACAAAGGATCACTATGAGTCAGAACCGACTGAATAGCACTTAACAACATACATACAGAGGCTGGTAAAGTAGCTCATCTAGGATGTTGCTTGTTCACATATTTGCCACCCACTAAGAGTCCTGGTGTGGTGCTCTGGGTTAATGCACCAGACTGCAAAGCCATTTGAACTGCAAGGTCAGTGGTTTAAGCTCACCAGCTGCTCCTTGGAAACCCTATACAGGGTCGCTATGGGTCAGAATCGACTCAGCGGCATTTAACAACAGAAACAAGAAGCCCAGCTCTCTGAAGGTGTAAGTTTAGTGACTGGAACTTTCCTTGATGTTTTAAAAGAATACATTGTAGAAAAACATAACCGAAACCCGTAAACACACAACATAAGTATTCCATACCAGTTTGCTTTACCTTGTTTTCTTTTTTTACAAAGTAATTTCACAAAAATTTTCATGCCATCTATTTAGAATATCCATTTTTGGGGTCTTGTTTGTGACATTATCCGTATATCCTTCAGTATAATATCTAAATGCTAATGAAAAAATAGGTCCTAGGAAGTTTTAGCATGATTAGATCAATATAGCATCTTGTTATTGTATTAGTGACTCTGCAGTTTGTAAAAGTTTTTCATGGCTTAATATCATTAGCTTTTATAATAGAAGAAGTAGAGAATGAAGCTAAGTCGAAAAGTAGATTTTTTGTGATTTTATAGTAACAAAAATTATTTTTATTTTATTATTTTGTCCGGAAAAGACCACTGTTTCGCTCTATGAAATAGTGGACACTCTATACATATAATAGGTATGAAAGCAGATTCATTCTAATTGTAAAGTTGCCTGTAGAATAATACTTTAGAATTCTAAATACCTCATCTTATTATTGTATGGTATTAAATGTCAGAATGAACTAAGTCATGTGAGAACATTTGGCCCAGATGTTGCTAAAAATAATTGTTGCTCTAGAATTTCACACAAAGAATAACATTCCATGGTTTTCTACTAGTTATGCACTCTTGCTTTGTTTCCATTTAGGACTGAAAAGAAATTCAGAAACAAATATTTTAAAAGGCGATATTGATTTGTAAGTTCTCATGATGCCACTTCACTTAAGTTTAATCTATTGCTGCAGAGATACAATTTTGGGCACTAATCTGTTTCAATTATTTAAAATTCACGTTGAAAAAGTCATATCCTCCTTAAAGACAGTCAGCCTGTTAATAGGTTTCTTAGTTGGGAAAGTAGGTTGGGAAAGGCGGCAAGTGACTTGCTGCAGCTGGATACTAAGGCAAATCTCATGTGGATTTAGGACAGTTTTGAAAATGGGCTTTGTTGTCAGCTTGAACCAGCAGAGAAACAAACAGAAGGTTTGCTGTTCTGATTATGGAAGAAATTCGCCAGCATCTCCATCAAAGGAAGTCCTGGAATACAGAAATAAAAAAGGTGTTTCCCAGGATAAGCCAAATTAAAGACTTTTCAGTCACTCAAACAAGTGGTAGTTCATAAGGGGGAAAGTAAGTAAATTAAAATAGCAATTTTTAGATCACACTTGTTCTAAAACCCCAAATACTAGAACATTGGATTGGACATATTGCTGAAAATTTCTGATTTTAGAGATGTGAAGGCAAGTTTGCAATATAATTGGTGGTTGTTAGTAACTGTTCAGTCAATTATGACTCACGCCAACCCCATGTGTCCAGAGTGGTGTTGTTGTTAAATGCTGTTGAGTCCGTTCTGACTCATAGTAACCCAGTAAGGGGTTTCTGAGGGGCAGCTGGTGGGTTTGAAATTCTGATCCTGTGATTGGAAGTCCAGTGCTATCCTACAGAACCACACCACGAGTCCATGTACAGAGTAAAATAGCTTAATAGGGTTTTCAAGGATGTGACCTATTGACTGTGTCTTCCAGTGTACCTCGAGGTGGCTTTGAATCTTTCAACTAGTGGTCAAGTACTTAACTATTTGTGCCACCCAGGGACTACTATAAATCTGGTTATTGTTGTTGTTAAGTATCATCACCTTGGTTCTTACTCATAATGACCCTTTATAGGGTTTCCTAGGAAGAGTTAGTGGGTTTGAACCATTGACCTTGTGGTTAGCAGTCCAGTACTTATCTTACAGTGCCATAACAGGACTTCATAAATTGGTGGTCACCAGATTTATCCTATTTTAGCATATAATGCATCTGTGGAAACATCACAGACATGCATATAATGAGTAGCTCACTCATAAGACAAGAGGGGGTTGCATGGCTTGTAAAATACCAACCAACCAACGAAGCAATCATATAACATGCACACTATTTGTATAAAAACATGGTGCATTAGCAATTCTGAAGCCTACATATATTATTGGTGTTAGGTGCCATGTAGGCAGCAGCTGGTGGGTTTGAGCTGACAATCTTGTGGTTCACAGTCCAATGCTGATCCTACAGTGCCAAACCAGAAGTTCACATATATATGTGTATATATATGAGTCAGAACATCCTTGAAGGTACTTAACAAAAACAACAGCCATAAAGAAGTCCTGATACATATCACAATATGGATGGACCTTGTAGACTATTCTGAGTGAAATAAGACAATCACAAATAATATTATATGATTTCACAAGAGTAGGCAAATCTCGTGGTATATATATATATATTTTTGTTGTTGTTGTTGTTGATATTTGCCATGGCGTTGGTTCCGACTCATAGAGACCTTGTACAGGGTTTCCGAGACTGTAAATCTTTATGGGAGCAGAGAGCCTCATCTTTCTCCCACAGAACAGCTGGTAGTTTCGAACCGCTGTCCCTGAGGTTAGCAGTCCGATTCATAACCACTACGCTACCAGAGCTCCATGTATATATATATGAGAGCTCTGGTAGCGTAGTGGTTACGAATCAGGCTG
>NW_006408706.1:2272764-2288541 GCF_000296735.1 Chrysochloris asiatica
TGTTGTTAGGTGTCTTCAAGTCAGCACTGACTCATAGAGACCCTATGCACAACAGAACAACAGAATATAACACTGCCCGGTCGTGGGCCAACCTCACAATTATTGCCACGCTTGAGCCCATTGAGGTTGCCACTTTGCCAATCCATCTCGCTGGGGGTCTTCCTCTTTTTCTCTGACCTTCCACTTTACCAAACATGATAATAAACATAACATTTGTTAATTCAACATTTTCCAGGTATATACTTTAGTGATATCAATTATATTAGTTATTGCAAGTGGCCAACTAAGATGCAACTATTGATCTCTTCTGTTCTGGGCCAAAGAACAATGAAGAAAAAGACTTAAGGAAACAATTAGTTCAAAAGAGTAATGAGTCACACAAACCACAGCCTTCACTAACTAGAGACCAGAAAAACTAGATGATTCTCAACTACCTTTACTTACTGTTCTGATCAGGATCTCAACAGAGAAAGATAATAAAATATACTGTGGAATAAAATACAGAAACATAAAAAAAGAACAGACTTAGTGGACTGAGAGAGGCAAATAGAACTCTCCAAGATGGTGGCACTTAGACATCCTTCAAACCTGGAATCGACCCACCCACACAGATCAACTTTCAACCAAAGAATAGACAGACCTATAAAGTGAATGATAGATAACACCAGGGAGGAAAGTATTTCTCAGTACAATCAACCATATCAAACCAAACAGGCAGCAAAAGCAAAAATAAAGCTCAGAAGACAGGAAGGGGCAGCAAAATAAAGACTGGAAACAGGGAACCCAGCAAAGAAGAGGGAAGAATGCGGTTACATTGATGGAATTGCAACCAAGTGTGTGCAAATGGTTAAAGGGAAAAGAAATATATTTCATAAGATTTCACTGCAATACAATAAAAACTTACATTTATCAATTTAGATAATCATTATTTGTCATTGACAACTTTTCCAACACCATAAAAAAAAAAACAAAAAAAACCCCTACTTTTTAAAAAAAATGGTTTTCCCCTCCCTCCCACCACTAATAACCATGAGATTTTCCTACTCTTGTGAAATCATGTAATATTATTTGTGATTGATTTATTTCACTCAGAATAGTCTACAAGGTCCGCCCATATTGTGGTATGTATCAGGACTTCATTTTTCTTTATGGCTGTTGTTTTTGTTAAGTACCTTCAAGGATGTTCTGACTCATAATGACACTGCATAGGGTTTCTAAGGAGCAACTGGTGTGGCACTGTAGGATAAGCACTGGACTGAAACTTCCTCTTTTTTTTCTAGAGTATTTAAAAAGAATTCTTATAATATCAAAAACAAAAATGGCAGTCTGATTGGCTACTATAAGAACAAGTGAGTTGTTCACCCGGAAGCCATCAAGGCACACAATCAAGTCCCTTCAGGACAAACTCCCCTCCAAGACTGAAACTCAAAGGGAGTACTAGAGCAGGCATGTAAGCTTGTTGGCGAACACGTTGCTCTTTGGATGAGTAGAAGAGGGAGAAAGGCAGCAATGAAGATATGGGCTGAGATCGACTACCTTCATAGACTCCCTTCTACCTGGAGATGAGAGAGATAAGGGGAAGGGCTGGTTAGTCGGAAGTGTGGTGAGACCTGGGACTCCTAAGCCCATGGACAAGGACCTAGCCATGGAGGACTAGAGTTGTGAGTGAAGTGTCCAGCTGATATGAGGGGAGGGAATGTGAGGGGATGTAAAGGGAGATTCATAAGAACACCCAAACTTGCAGACAGTATCCATTTGACCTAGCTTCGATGGCTTGATGATCAGAACTAGAATAGAGGAAGGTAAAGTATAAATTGCTACAATTTGATGAACTTGACCTATACTGATGGATGTGGTGGTGGTGGTTATCTGCTGTGGAGTTAGTTCCAACTCATAGTGACCCTGTGCAGGGTTTCTGAGGCTGTAAATCTTTACGGGAGCAGAAAGCCTCATCTTTCTCCTGTAGAACAGCTGGTAGTTTTGAACTGCTGAACTTGTGTTGTAACCACTACGCTACCAGAGCTCCTTACTTATGGATGCAGTGGCTTAATATATCAACTGAGAGGGAAGGAGTCTTCACATAAAGGATCAAACCTATCCCCTCTGTACACAGGGTTCATAGGGATGGGCAACTTAAAATGCGGAGTCCTGGTGTGGTGCTGTGGGTTAATGTGCCATACTGCAAAGCTGTTTGAACTGCAAGTTTGGTGGCTCAAGCTCACCAGCTGCTTCTCAGAAACCCTATACAGGGTTGCTATGGGTTGGAACTGACTCAATGGCACTTAATACCAACAACCTAAAAATGGGTGTGTGTGGCTATAAAGGTGCGAAGTGACTGTCTTACAAGTTTTCAAGAGGGAACTTAGTTTCAGAGTGTGTGGGGAAAGGTAGAATCCTCACTGAATAGTTTTCGTCTTGTCTGTAGGGTTCTGGTGAAAGGAGATGGGGATAGGATTCTTATGATTCAATAGTGAGTAATTGGTATCATGAATAATTATGATTGTCACAACTATAAAGGTAGAAGATTTGTAATATAAAGGGGGGAGTAGTTAATCTTACGTTCCAGGAACAGAGGACCCTAGGATGATCAAGGGAGAAAAGTGTGAACGGAATGTGGGACCCTATTGAGAGAAGCAGTGACACCAGAGACGGGGACAGAGATGATGATATGGAGAGATAGAACAGCTGAGGACTCTGGACTCATGGAAAGAGAAAGACTGTGTGTTGGTGGCCAGGAGGAACGCTTGTAGAATGTGTCCTTGGGTTGTTTAAATGATTATATATTTCTGAGTTTTTAATGCTTTATTGTGAATTATGTGATAGTTTACATGGAAGAACATTAGCTTTACATTCACATTAGCTTTACATTCACCTATCATATATTGTTTCATTGCCATGATTACAATCACCTCCATGCATCATCAAACAACCAAAGGGTGCATACACTGCACAAGCCTGCCCCTAGGTTGTCAGTACACAGCTCCTCTCCCTCTCTGGGTCTAGAGTCCTCAGCCGCTCCATCTCTCCATGCCATTCATTGTCTCTGTCTCTATCTCTGGCATCATTGTTTCTGTGGGTAGGGTCCTGCATTCTGCTCTTCTCTATTGATGGTCCCAAGGTCCTCAGCTCCTGGACTGCAGAATCAATCACTCCCTACCCCACCCCCAGCCCTTTTGCTACAAATTGTTAACCTTTACATTTGCAAGCTTCACAGTCAGTCCTGATAGCAATTATTCACTATTGTACCATCTTCTTTCATCAGTCCCGTCCAGACAGATTGGATACTACTCGGTGGAGATTCTACCTTCCTCCATGCCCTCTGGATCTAGGCTCCCTCTTGAAAGCTTGTAAGCCAGTCACTTCTTGCCTTTGTAACCCCACCCATCTTGAATAGCCAATGTCCAAGTTGCCCATCTGTATCTACCCTATGTACTGAGGGGGTGGGAATGATCCTTGCTGTAAATATTTGTTCCCTCTTTTGAGCTAGTGCATCCATAGGAATAGGTCAAGTGCATCAAGTTGTATCAGATTACTCTTTTTTCTTCTAGTTAAGTTCTGATCATCCAGCCATTGAAGCCAAGTCAAGTAGGTATTATCTACAAGTGTGGGTGTTCTTGTGCATATCCCTTCGCTTCTTATCAGCTGGATGTTTCACTCTCCACTCTACTCCTCTGTGGCTATGTCACTGACTCTGGGACCAGGAGTCCCCAGGTCTGGCCACAGTGCTGGCCAACCAGGTCTCCACCTGGGTTCACAGGAGTCTATTGAATGTGGTAGGACTTAGCTCACAACTTCATTGCTGTTTTCCCCCCACTTCCCCTTATGGGTGACCATGTGGTCACCAGGAAGACCACATGCCTGCTCGTGTATTCCCCTTGAGTCTCAGTCCTGGAAGTGGGTTTGCCTTGGGGAGACCAGACCGCTTGCTTTGATGGCTCCCAGGCAAACAGCTTGTTTATTCTTGTAGTAGTCAATCGGACTGCTGTTATTATTTTTGATTTTTTCTGCTGGTCTTTCTTTCAAGAAATATCTTCTGTTCTTCTAGCCGCTGCAGGCTGGTATGCTTGTCCTTTCAAGTGGAAATTTCCCACCTCAGAAGATTCTGTATGGGGATCAGAATTCCACCTATGGTCTTATACAATGCAAAGGCTCCACAGGAAGCCTCTTTCACTGGGCAACTTCTAACCTCATTTTAGGTATTCCAATCAGTTATAGGCTGAAGACGAACTTAAAAAGCTATCTATGGTGATGTTTCTGGCTATTCCTTTCTCTCCCCCTCAAGTGTCTATTTTACAATAGTAGGCAAGGAAAACCAAGATTCAAAAGACAGCCAAGCATCTTAACATTATTTCCCCTCTTTTGCCCATTCAAACCATGCTTCAATCCATATATCCCAGAGCCCTGTTTTTCCAAGGTTGTTCATCATTATTTACCTCTGTCTCATTTAGCCCATGCAAACCTGCCTAACTGTTCTTCCATCTGCCTTGTCCTTCCATACCCCCTCCCCTTTTTTTGTGTATTTCCCCCCTCCCTAACACCCAAACTATCCTGTGTCTATTCACTACTGCATGCTCTACCTTCCCTTTCTTCCCCTTCCCCTTCCCCCACCCCCACATCCCTGTAACCAGCAAAGAATTCCCCCCTCTTTTAATATGGGTTCTTTTACAATAGTGGTCCTATGCAGTATTTCTCATATTATGACTGAATAATTTCACTCAACATAATGTCCTCCTGAGTGTTTTTGTGTACATAATAAAACAAACAAAAAACCAGAGGAAATAAGAGCAAATACTGTTGAATGATGATGCATAGAAGGGACTGTAATCATTGCAATGAAACAAAATATGATAGGATGAGGGCAAAACTGATGTTCACCCATGTAAGCTATCATTGAATTCACAATAATAGCTTAAAATAAAACAAAACAAATTATAGTTGTTGTGTAATTTCATCCATAAATACTTCAATATGTATCTATAAGACACAAGACCTTAAAAAATAACTACAATGCCATTATCACATCTCTAAACAGTAATTCTTGATATAATCCAATATCATATCCATTTTTCAACTTTCCTGATTTTCTCAAAAGTGTCTTTTTATAATTTTTTGCTGTTTGAATTAGGAGACAATTAGGTGCCTCTTTTGATCTTTAATATTCTCTTCCCTATAATTAAAAAAAAGCCATATATGTATATTGGAGTCCTGGTGTGGGGCTGTGGGTTAATGCGACAAACAGCAAAACCGTTTGAACTGCAAGGTTGGTAGTTCAAGCTCACCAGCTGCTCTTTGGAAACCCTATACAGGGTTGCTATGGTTCGGAATTGACTTGATGGCGCTTAACAACAACAACAATATATATGTTTTTTAAAAATTGGGTTATTTATTTGTAGAAGGCCCACCTTCTGGATTTGGTTGATTGTGCCCTCCAGGTACTGGCCTGCTTGTTTTTCTATCCCTTGTATTTCCTATAAGTTGCATCTAGACATTCAAGTTCAGTATTTTTGGTGAAACTGCTTCATAGATGTTCTTGTGTTCTTTGTGCTCTGTCACTTGAGGAGACCCACATGTCTCTTGTTTTACTTTAAGTGATTCTAAGAATGAGCAGAGAAATGTCAGCCTGATTTGCTTGTTATAATATTTCCCATCAACATTTTGCCTAATGCTTTTGGCATCGAGTGATTATTTTGCGTGGCTCCATTATTCCATTAAGGATTGCAAAATGATTTTCTAATTCTACCATTATTTCTGCATTTATTATCTGGAATTGTTCTCTAAAGAAGTTTCCCTCGACTATTCGATTTGCCTAAGAACAGTTGGCTTATTCCTTTTAAAGACCACATAACTATTATTGTTGTTGCTGTTAAGTGATGTTGAGGTGGTTCTGACTCACAGCAACCCTATATAGGATTTGTGAGGAGCAGTCAATGGTTTGAATGGCTGACTTTATGATTCGCAGTCCAGTGCTGATCCTACACCACAGGGGTGGGGAACATTTTTTCGGCCAAAATTTATCACATCATTTGTAGGTCACACCAAATTATCAACTTACAAATTCACCTGCTATATTTAGCCAAACATTTCATTAACTCATCCATATTGGGTAGAGTCCTGGTGTGGCACTGCAGGTTAATGCGCTGGATTGCAAGGTTGGTTTGAGCCGCAAGTCAATGGGTCAAGCTCACCAGTCATGGGGTTGCTGTGAGTTGAAACTGACACACTGGCACTTAATAACAGCAACAACAATGTGATGGTTGGAACTGTGGTTGCCTTGGCAGGACAAGACCAAGTGATTTCATGGACCTTATATGGCCCACAGTCTGGACTTTCCCCACACCTGCTACAGTGCCACACGTTAGTATCACCTATTTGTAATGTACCTATTTGTAATGCAATGTATCACCTATTTGTGGATATTCAAAATGTTTCTTGAATTATATAAATTTTTTTTGGTATTATATTTCCTCAATTTGGTATTATATTTCCTCAATAAGTTTCCACAATTAATGACCATTAAATTGTGGAATATATTTGATATTCCATGCGAGTAAAGTTTACACAAGGTAATACAGAAACGGCTGCAAGCATACATTGACAGAGAACTTCCAGAGTTTCAAACCAGATTCAGAAGAGGACGTGGAATGAGGGATATTATTGCTGACGTCTAATGGATTTTAGCTGAAAACAGAGAATACAAGAAAGATGTTTACCTGTGCTTTATTTACTCTGCAAAGGCTTTCGATTGTGTGGATCATGACTATCTATGGACAACACTGCCAAGTATGAGCATTCCGGAACACTTAATTGTGCTCATGAGGCATCTGTACTCGGACCAAGAGGCAGTTGTTTGAACAGAACATAGGAACACTGAATGATTTAAAACTAAGAAGAGTGCGACAGGCTTGTATTCTTTCACCATACTTATTTAACCTGTATGCTGAGCAAATAATCTGATAATCTAGGTTACATGAAGAAAAACGTGGCATCAGGATTGGAGGAAGACTCAGTAACAACTGGCAATATGCAGATGACGCAACCTTGTTTGCTGAAAGTGAAGAACACTTAAAATATTTACTGATGAAGATTAAAGACCACAATTTTCAGTATGGATTGTATTTCAATGTCAAGAAAACAAAAATCCTCACCACTGGACCAATAAACAACATTCTTATCAACGGAGAAAAGATTGAAGTTGTCAAAGACTTCATTCTTCTTGGATTAACCATCAACACTCATGGAAGCAGCAGTCAAGAAATCAAATGATGTATTGCATTAGGCAAATCTGCTGCACAAGACCTTTTTAATGTGTTGAAGAGCAAAGATGTCAGCTTGAGGACTAAGGTGCACCTGACCCAAGCCATGGTATTTTCAATAACCTCATATGCATGTGAAAGCTGGACATAAAGAAGACCGTAGAAGAATTGATACATTTGAATTATGGGGTTGGAGGAGAATATTGAAGGTATTATGGGCTGCCCATAGAACCAACAGATCTGTGTCGGAAGAAGTGCAACCAGAGTGCTCCTTGGAGGCCAGGATGGCCAAAGTTCGTCTCTTAGTTCAGACATATTGTCAGAAGGACCAGTTGCTGGAGAAGGATATAATGTTTGGTGAGGTGGAGGGTCAGAGAAAAAGAGAAAGACCTCCAACGATATAGATTGGCCAAGTGGCAACATCAATGGTCTCAAGCATGGCAACAATTGTGAAGTTGGCCCAGAACCAGGCAGTGTTTCGTTCTGTTATGCATAGGATCGCTATGAGTTGGTACTGATTCGATGGCACCTAATAGTAACAATAAATTGTGGAATTTTATTAGAAAATTAGTTTTGGAGTTTTTACCGTATACTTGCTATTTTAGTGAAAATATATGAGGACTTCAGAATGTTAACGGAAAAATTTCATTACCTTTTCATTTCATTTCCCCACAACCTTTTGGAAGCCACATCATATTAGAGAGTTAGATAAATCTAAATTTTAACTCTGGATCAGAGATGTATTAACCACATAACTTTAGGCAAATAATTGATCCTTTCTAAGTCTTACTTTCTTCATTCACATACTGAGAACAGTAGTATTATCAGATTCCTACATTATTTTAAGTATGGAATATGTTTGCATTTTACCCCTGGTTAGGAAAATAGTAGGAATGTTTGCAAGTTCTCGATCTTGCCTGCTCTGATCCATGGTTCCCAGTGCATTTGTAGGATTAGAAAGCTGTGCCGGTTTAACTCTAAATCTGTATCATCTCTAGTGTTAAGTGCCGTCGAGTTGGTTCTGACCCACAGCAAACCTGAACAGGGTTTCCGAGGCTGTAAATCTTTATGAGAGCAGAAAGCCTCATCTTTCTCCTATGGAGTAACTGGTAGTTTCAAACTGCTGACCTTGAGGTTCACAGCCTGATTCATAACCACTATGCTACCAGAGCGCCTGATCTAGTACTTGATCAAGTACCATCTCTAGTACTTGATCTAAATTCAGTGTAGGAATCAAAACAAAATGAAATCAAGGCAAATTAATGCTATCAACATATATTACTTTAGAACAAATGATATTAGCCTTAAGTTAATATGCCAATTTTTTTCCTCCTGGAAAATCATTAGAATAATTTTTATGACTATTTTCTTAATGGTGTCTGTCCCTGTAATATCTCAGGTCTTTGTTTTATTCCTCTGCTTTCCCCTATCAAATAATGTTCAGTGCTTTTCTCCTTTCCCTCTGGACTTTAGGCTTCCAGCATTTTTTCTCCTTATTTTCTGCCCACATCCTAAATCTCTCAATTCTCCTAAGCACCATCTGTCCATGAAGAAAAGAGACATTTTATACAACTTCTTGGATAATGCTTTGTCCATGTGATTGGCTAAAACTAGCCCAGTTCAGCATTACCTCATTTATTTTTTCTGCATTTCCATGTAAAATCTGACAAGCACTGAACTCTCATTCACGGATCCTAAGTTTTTAGATATTGAAGTGCAGAAAGGTTAAGTGGTTTGTAAAGATATGTGGAAGATAATATAGCGCAGACACTACTGCAGCCTGGAAAAGAACAATTGGCTCCCTGATGCTCAGGGTCAGACTGTTTTTCAGTGAAATCTACCAAAGTCACAGGCACTTATATTTTAATAACAACATGGAAAATAAGAGAGACTTTTGGTCATTCTGTCATTTCTATGTACAGAAGTATGACAAGAATGACCAAAAGTATAACTAGACAAAAACTACAACTTGAATGACCAGAAGTATAACTTATTGTTGTTGTTAGGTGCCATTGAGTTGGTACCGACTCATAGTGACCCTATGCACAACAGAACGAAACACTCCCCATCCTGGGCCAACTTCACAATTGTTGCCATGCTTGAGCCCATTGATGCTGCCAATTGGCCAATCCATCTCGCTGAAGGTCTTCCTCTTTTTCTCTGACGCTCCACCCTAACAAACATGAAAACCTTCTCCAACGACTGCTCCCTCCTGACAATATGTCTGAAGTATGAGAGACGAACTTTGGCCATCCTGGCCTCCAAGCAGCACTCTGGCTGCATTTCTTCCAACACAGATCTGTTGGTACTTTTGGCAGCCCATGGTATCTTCAACATTCTCCTCCAACATCATAACTCAAAAACATCAATTCTTCTGTGGTCTTCCTTATTCACTGTCCAGCTTTTGCATTCATACAAGGTTATTGATGATGAAAAGTATGAATATGAGCTAATTTGAATGGCTATACTGAAATATTAAAGTGTAGTTTGGTTAAGATGAATATCATCCAGTATAGTTATTGAGATTTGAAGTATCTCAGCTCTCATAGAATGGCACTGCTTCTTAAATAAAAAAGTAATGTGCAAAGTAAAGGCAAAAGATGCAAAATAAGAAGTCAGTTTCTTTTTTTTAATGATCTTACCATTAATTTTGACAAGTTCATTCTCATTCAGTGGTCACTGTTGAGGCAATAATAAACCATGTCTGTTCTTTATCCTGGATAAAGAAACTTCTTCTCGATTGAAGCGTGACTTTCAAAAGAATTATGTGCAACAGCTGCAATTTTGTCTTTCACATTCTCATTGCCTGAAACTCCTCCAGAGAGAACCTCCTCAAAATGCCTATTTGTAATTATTCTTTGGCAGTTTTGCAGTTCTCTGTATCTGAAAGAATGGACTGTTCTTCTTTATGAAGAAAAAATGCTTTTCCTGTCATTCTTTCATTCACTCCATAATCATTTATTAAGTGACTACTGTGTACTCTGCTATTCATAAGGTTTTCATGTTTGGTAAGATGGAGGGTCAGAGAAAAAGAGGAAGAGCCCCAATGAGATGAATTGGCCAGGTGGCAGCATCGATGGACTCAAGTGTGGCAATAGTAGTGAGGTTGGCCCAGGATCAGACATTGTTTTGTTCTGCTGTGCATAAGGTCACTATGAGTTGGTACTGACTCGATGGCACATAACAACAACAACTGTGTACTAGGTCTTGTGTTGTATGACAGGGGAACAAAGTTAATTAAGACAAGGTTGGTGTTCTTTATTTTACTGGTAGAACTAGATTCAGTATCTTTTCCTAGAAGAAGCAGGTTTTTCTAGAGAGTAGGTTATAAACCACCTACACTAGAGGCTCCTGGGACTACACCTCAAATCTACTAAGTCAGCACATGAGAACAAGCTTGGGAATTCTGCATTTTCATCAGGTGATTATTATATGTTTGGTAAATTTGAGACTCACTGGGCAGGGTAGGATAAAGTAGTTAATAAAAAGAGGAACCGCCAGCACTGTTAGAGAATTTGCATGCCATTAAAGAATTTGTGCTCAACAGCAATAGTTCTGGGAGGCTCCACAGGAGGGGAACACCTTGCCTGGCTTGGAGGAGTTTTACCTGGAAGAGGCAGGCTGAAGTGCTAGTGTGAAGGCTTCTGGGAGTGGGTGGATTGAGGGGTAGATGCTGGGGGTGAACTCGGGTATTGGGTAGAGGGATAAGGGACATGTATCCCCATGGAATCCATTATGTAGCTACTTGGATGTCCAAAGGGGAGAATTGTGAGTTAATATTATTAGTATTCATTTGGTGATGGGGTGGTTAAGTGCTATTAAGTTGGTTTTGGCTGATAGTGACTCTGTATAGGGTTCTGAGGCTAAAAATTTTTATGGGAGTTAAAAGTCTCATGTTTCACCCATGGAACAACTGGTGGATTCTAACTGTTGACCTTGTGGTTAGCAGTCCAGTGCTTAACCCACTATGCCATCGGGGCTCCTTAGAATTTATTTAGTAAGAGAAAATTGCAAAGATAAAACAATAAGAGGTAACACATATGAGTATAAACATTTCCTGGAATATCTTGCTTTGTCCCGGTACTATCCTAATCACTGCATATATGTTAATTCATTCAATCCAAATAATAACTCTTGGAGTGAGTGTTAGTACTATCATCCCTATTTTACAGATGATGAAACAGAAGCATAGAGAGGTTGTTGTTGGTAAGTGCCATCGAGTCAATTCCCACTCATAGTGACTCTGTAAAAGGTTTCCAAGGAGCAGCTGGTGAGCCTGAACTGCTGACCTTGTGGTTCAAATCGACCTTGGGGCCTAGTGCTTTACCCCACAGTGCCACACCAGGACTCCATAGAGAGGTAGTATGCTTCAGTAGTATGGTTGAAGTCACTCAGCAGAGCCACCATTCCAATTAAGGCAGTGTGAAACAGAATGTAAGCTCATCACGGCTGCGTTTAACTGCCTCTCAGAAGTAGCATCATTTAAGATGGTAAAAGTAGGGTTTTTAACTCACATCTTTAATACTGTTGTGCTTGAGCAATGATTTCTTTCAGCTTTTCTCCAAAACAATACCTTAGTCACCCAAAGAGTGTTACAACTGCTCTATAAGTTGCCTTTAGTTTTGGTTTCTTCTATTTTAAATAAGAAATTGTTATTGTTTTCCAACAAGGTGATTCCAACACAGAGCAACCCTGTATGACAGAGTAGAATGGCCTCATAAGGTTTCCTAGGAGGCCTGGTGTGGTGCTGCAGGATAACGCGCTAGATTGCAACGTCAGTTTGAACTGCAAGGTCATTGATTCAAACTCACCTGCTGTTTCTTGGAAACCCTGCATAGGGTCACTATGAGTTGGAACCAACTCAATGGCATGGCATTTAACAACAATCTTTAAGGAAGGTCTTTTCTTCCCTGGTGCAGTTGAGTTAAAACCACCAAGCTTTCAGTTCTCAGCTTAGAGTTTAACAATTGTGCCACCAGGAATTCTTAGGAAATAAGTTAAACACTTCGTTTGTTTTTGCTTTATATTTCTGAAAATCCCTTTTACTGCAAATCTAGTTCTTCAGTTTACTGCCTGGAGTGAAGAATGGGTACATTATTTTTAGAGATGAAGCCACAACATCTTAGTTTTTAAACAAGCGTGTGATACAAGAAAAGACTCACAGTGCACACTGAGAAGGCTAAACAGGTTTTCAATTTCTTTTATTTGATTTGAATTTTAGATTTGGCATCTGAAGCCTTTCTTATTGTGTGTTAAATAATGTGGATAATTATTAACACATTAAAGATGTTAGCAAGAAAAAAATTGAGCTGAATCTTTCTTCTGATATGAAGAATGTAACAGGTTACATACTGATGTAAATTCTTTTTCAGGAGCTCTTGATGTGGTGCTATATGATAAGCATGGGATTGTGAACCTCAAAGTTGATGGTTCAAACCCACCAGCTGCTCCTTGGAAACCTTATACAGAGTCACTATGAATTGTTATCAACTAGATGACACTTAACAATAATATTTAATATTTTTTGAGTCTCTGGTGGTTCATACAGTTCATTGCTCAGCTGCCAACCAAAAAATTGGTGGTCTGAGGCCACCCAAGAGAATATGGAAGGTGCTCTGGTAGCGTAGTGGTTACGAATCAGGCTGTGAACCTTAAGGTCAGCAGTTCAAAACTACCAGCTGCTCCGCGGGAGAAAGATGAGGCCTCAGAAACCCTGTACAGGGTCACTATGAGTCGGAACCGACTCCACGGCACATCACCACCAACCACCACCAAGGGAATATGGAAGAAAGACCTGGCAGTTGACTTTTGAAAAATCACCCATAGTTCAATTCTACTTTGACACAATGAGTTGGAGTCGATTCCATGGCAAGTGGCTTTTCTTTAACATTCTCACACATTGTACTAGATGACAGAGGGCAAGCTTACAAACAGATCTGAAAGTGTTTTGAATCAGAAGAGTGTTGGTAAATGATGGAGACCGTTTCCTTTTTTTCCGTATTGAGTAAGGATCAACAGGCCTGGCATTTCTTAGAAATTTTGCACAGTGGTCTGACAATTTGGACTCTTTCCTAGACTCATTCTTAGAAGAATTATGCCCACAATACATTAACTTACTGACCAAATCACTCTCTCATATAGATTTGCTGCATAAATCTGTATTTTTTCCATTCAACAAATATTCTTGTCTAGCTGTGTCAGCACTTGTATCTTTACTGGTTGCTAGCTTTGAAAAGATGTGCAAACTTCTAGGTTAGGAATCTCATTCATAGTGGCCCCTTGTAGAGTTTCTGAGGTTGTAAATTGTTACCTCAGAATCGTTGGTGGATTTGAATTTAGGACCTTGTGGTTAGCAGTCCAATGCTTATCCTACAGTATCACCAGGGCTCCACACATAGGTTAGTGAACCCCACTGCAAAGTCAAACCCAAATTGTGTTTATTGTATTAAGCTGTTTTCAATGATGGTTGTGGTGGCGGTGTGCCATGGAGTCTATTTTGACTCATAGTGACCCAGCATAGGGTTTCTGAGACTAAATCTTTACAGGAGCAGAAAGCCTCATCTTTCTCCTGTGGAATGGCTGGTAGTTTCAAACTGCTGACCTTGAGGTTAGAAGCCTGACTCATAACCACTATGCTACCAGCGCTCCTTATTTCTAATGATGTGATTCTTATTAAGACTGTCAACAGAAGCAGAAAGGTTTGAAGTAAGAAGTGAATTGCCTTCATCCCCATATTATTTACAATGTCAGCAGGTATCTTGCATCTCTTAAAATAATATTCATACTAAAGAAAGTCATAGTTTAAATGTCTGAAGACTATACTTATGTTCTATAGAAACAACTTTATTTTTAATTGTTAAGAGAATATATTAGTATCTTATTACTGCTATGTTGTTGTTAGGTGCCATCAAGTCAGTATCGACTCATAGCAACCCTATGCACAACAGAATGAAACACTACCCAGTCCTGTGCCAACCTCACAATTGTTGCTATGCTTGAGCCCATTGCTACTACCACTGTGCCAATACATTTGGTTGGGGATCTTCCTCTTTTTCTCCGATCCTCCACTTTACCAAGCATGAAAAGCTGCTGTATAAGTTACCATAAATTCAGCTGCTTAAAACAAAACAAATTTATTATTTTACAATCCGGAGATTCCAAATGGGTTTAACTGAGCTAAAACTAAGGTATTGAAAGGGCTGTGCTCCTTCTGAAGATTCTAGGGGAGAATCGGTTTCCTTGTCTTTTCAAACATCAAGAGACTGTCTGCATTACTTGACTCATAGCTCCATCCCCAGCTTCAAAGGAAATCACTCCAACTCTGGTCTACAACTCTGCCTCTGACCTGCTTAGTTAACTTACAACGGCAACTCTTAACTTACCTGAGAAAGGTCAGCAGTTTGAACCCACCTGTAGCTCTGTAATTATTACAGATAGCGCATTGAAAACCCATGGATTGGTTTTACTATAGGGTCCTTATGAGTTGGAATTGATTCAATGTTTTTTTTTGTGTGTGTGTGTATATGTTATTACATTGGACTCACCTGGATAATCCAGGATACTCTTCACCACTTCAAGATCTTCACTGAGTCATGTCTGCAAAACGCCTTTTGCCACATAAGGTAGCATGTTCATAGGTTACAGGGATCAGAATGTGGACATTTTAGCAGGGCACAGTGGTGTGGTGATGCAAGATAAAGCTCTAGACTGCAAAGTCAGTTTGAACTGCAAGGTTGGCAGTTCAAACTCACTAGTTGCTCTTCGGAAACCCTAGACAGGGTCACTATGAGTCAGAATCAATGCAATAGCACCGAACAATGGCTAAGTGCTGGGTTACCAACCGAAAGTTTGGCAGTTCAAATCCACTGGCTGCTCCAGGGAAGAAAAGACCTGGTGATCTGTTCCCATAAAGATTGTTGTTGTTAAGTGCCACCGAGTCAGTTCCAACACATAGCAACCATGCGTAGGGTTTCCAAAAAGTGGCTGGTGGATGTGATCTGCCGACCTTGCAGTGCTATCCTACAGTGTCACACCAGGACTAAAGCCTAGGAAATCCTATGGGGAAGTTCTACTCAGACCTTTAGGGTTTGCTATGAGTTGGAATGGAGTCTTGGTGTGGTGCTGTAGGTTAAGCACTAGACAGCTAACTGTAAGATCAGTGGTTCAAACTCACCAGTTGCTCCTTGGAAACACTATACAGGCTCACTGTGAGTTGGAAGAGACTAAGATATCACTTAGCAGCAGCAACAACATGTGTTGGAACTGACTCCACAGCACCCAACAACAGTAGGTTTTATTCAGCCTACCATAGAGATGTTGAACTCAAATTTACTAAGGTATTTTGTGTGGGAGAAATTCACATTAAATTAGCACTCCTCCTTTAATTCTTCTATCTGATTTCATCCAAGTACCAGAAACGACCAATGTCTCACATTGGATTTTGTTTTTTTGTAATCCCAACAGTGTTGTGCAGGGGAACGTTGTTGTTGTTGTCAGGTGCCATCGAGTCGGAACCGACCCATAG
>NW_006408706.1:2291467-2292755 GCF_000296735.1 Chrysochloris asiatica
CGGAACCGACTCCACGGCACTTAACAACAACAACAACAACTATCACCAACCTACCTTCTTCTACATGTCTAACTTAAGCTATGTTACGTGTGTGTTACGTGCCGTCAAGTCGGTTCCGACCCATAGCGACCCTGTACAGGGTTTCCGAGGGTATAAATCCTTACGGGAGTAGAAAGCCTCATCTTTCTCCCGCGGAGCAGCTGGTAGTTTCGAACAGCTGACCTTTAGGTTCGCAGCCCGATTCGTAACCACTACGCTACCAGAGCTCCTTAGCACATAGTAAATCATTAATAAATTTACGAATTGAGAAATAGAGAAATTTAGAATTGCATGGATATTTAAAATAGATTTGGGATTAAATTTAGTGTTAAATGTAATTATGGAAAAACAGTAACAAATATTTTTCCTTTGTATTTCCTAGTTTGGAATTTCGATAAATGAATAGGTGATTATAGGTATACTAGTTTAAATTTTTCTATGGATAACAGGACCATTTTCTTTGTTGAATTCCACATGAGTATACTGGAATGGAAAACTAACAACAACAACAAAAAGATCTTGTGATAACACATGGCTTCAATCAAGACAGCATCAGATGAAATTAAGCAGGCATTTGGAGAAAAGACAGCTTGTCATTTGGGCTCATTGATTTTAAAAGAAAACATTTGGTTACATGTAATATTTAAAGCTATGGTGGAGCTGCCTTCTTGGAAAGTAAAATAAGTTATTTACTTATAATAACTGATTTGTCTTTGATGTCTATAATAGTATGTTTGAGTTGATTATATGCAACAGCATAAATTGATGGAAAATCCAACAAGCATTCTAGGAACATCTTGTTGTTGTTAGGTGCCATCGAGTAGGTACTGACTCATAGCGACCCTATGCACAGCAGAATGAAACACTGCCCGATCCTGGGCCAACCTCACTACTGTTCCACGCTTGAGCCCACTTATGCTGCCATTTGGCCATTCCATCTTGTTGGGGGTCTTCCTCTTTTTCTCTGACCACCTTACCAAACATGATATCCTTCTCAGCAATTGGTCCCTCCTGACAAAATGTCTGAAGTATGAGAGATGAAGTTTGGCCAACTTGGCCTCCAAGGAGCACTCTGGCTGCACTTCTTCCAATACAGATCTGTTGGTTCTATGGGCAGCCCATAATACCTTCAATATTCTCCCCTAACAACATAAATCAAAAGCATCAATTCTTCTATGGTCTTCCTTATTTACCGTTCAACTTTCACATGCATATGAGGTTATTGAAAATACCATGGCTTGGGTCAGGC
>NW_006408706.1:2292855-2300347 GCF_000296735.1 Chrysochloris asiatica
GATCTATTGGTTCTTTTGGCAGTCCATGGCACTTTCAGTATTCTCCTCCAACACCATAACTCAAAGGCATCAATTCTTCTACGATCTTCCTTATTCACAGGGGAAAGTAGATTAGCATTTTCTCAAAATGATACTCTAGTGGTTCATGAAATATATGATATTCTAAGATAAACAAATTATAGGTCAAACAAGATAGAAAAACCTTGCATCCACTGAATGTACCCTTCATTTCATTTTTATTGTTGTTGCTGTTAAGTGCCATCGAGTCAGTTCCAAGTCATGCTGTGCTTAATAGAATGAAACACTGTCCAGTCCTGTGCCATCTACATCATTGTTGTTATACATGAGCCTATTGCTGCTGCCACTGTGCCAATCCATCTCATTGGAGGGGGTCTTCTTATTTTTTGCTGACCCTCCACTTTAGCAAGCATGATACCTTTCTTCAGGGACTGGACCCTTCTAATAACAAGTCTGAAGTATGAGAAACAAAATCTCACCATCCTGGCTTCTAAGGCGCATTCTAGCTATACATCTTCCAACACAGATTTGTTTGTTCTTCTGGCAGTCCATGGTACTTTCACTACTCCTCTCCAGTATCATAACTCAAATGCATCAATTCTTCTATAGTCTTCCTTATTCATTGACCAACTTTCACATGCATATGAGACAATTGAAATGATCATGGTTTGGGTTAAGTGCACCTTAGTCTTTAAATGGATATTATTGTTGTTGTTTAACACCTTAAAGAGGTCTTGTGCAGCAGATTTGCCTAATGCAGAATGTCATTTGATTTTTTGACTGCCAGTTTCCATGAACGGTGATTGTGGATCTAAGCAAAATGAAGCCTTTTATCATGATGTTAGTTTTTGGTCCATTTGTGAGGATTTTTGTTTTCTTTACATTGCAGTCCAACCCATAGTGAAGGCTTTGTTTTTGTTTCTTTTTATATTTGATTTTATTCACAAATATTTGGAAGTACTTTATACATATCCTTAGGTGATGAAGTTCTCAAGTATAAGACCCATTCTTTTTTATTTATTTATTTATTTTTAAGTTTTTATTGTGAATTGAGTGATAGTTTACATGGGAGAACATCAACTTCACACTCATCCTATCATATTTCATTTCATTGCAATGATAATAATCCCCTCCATACATCATCATTCTGCTTCTATTCCTTGTTTTTTTTTGTGTGTGTGTGGAGGTGGGGGGATGTACACCAAAACACTCAGGAATATACAATCATTCAAATATTCAAAGTGTGTACCCTGCTTGCCTGCAAGGCTTTGGTTTTTGATCTTCAAGGCTTTGTTTTTTGATCTTCATCAGTAAGTATTTCAAGTCCTCTTCACTCTCAGCAAGCAAGGTTGTATCATCTGTGTATGGCAACTTGTAGATGAGACTTTCTCCAATCTTGATGCCATGTTCTTCTTTATATAATTCAACTTCTCAGATTAATTGCTCAGCGTACAAAGTGAATAAGTATGGTAAAAGAACACAACCCTGGTGCACACCTTTCCTGATTTTAAACCATTTAGTATTTACTTGCTCTGTTTGAATGACTGCCTCTTGGTGTATATACAGGTTCCTCATGAGCACAATTAAGTGTTCTGGAATGAATCTCCTTCCTTTGCAATGTTATGCACAGTTTGTGGGCCACACAGTTGAAAACCTTTGCAGAGTCAATAAATGAGTATACGTTAGCATATGGAAAAGTTATTGAGAACAATGCTATTCTGTGATACTGGTGTTGTGCTGTAAGATAAGCATGGGACCGTGAGGCCTGTTTGAACCACAAGGTTGGTAGTTCAAACTCACCAGCTGCTTCCTCAGAAACTCTATACAGGATTGCTGTCAGTTGGAACCAACTCGATGGCACTTAACAACAAACAACAAATGTATTTTACAATGAAAAAATGTTTTTACAATGCTTATTAACAATCTTCTCAAGGGTTACCACTGTATTATGTATGAGATGAGCTTAGTGAGTTTTTTGCATCCTCACACATATATTGCCCTGAAAAAATATCAAAGGTTATTTTGGAGATGACTCACAATATCTTCTAAAGAGTATATCTCTTATTTAATCTTTTAAAAAGATTTAATACCTATGTGATCTTAGTTTTTTTTTTTTTCACTTTAAAGCTACCAGGTTTTTAATTCAAAACTTAGTATTAAAAATAACTTATGTTTCTATAAATAAATATTCCAAATAATATTATATAAACAACAATTTTGTGAATGGCAACACAGACAATGAAAATTAATATAATGTCTGCATGTTTTCAAGATGTGCAGTAAAAAATGATGATTGTGAATATTATCTCAGTTTATAGGACTGGGATGAATGTTAAGAAGTTGTGACCACATTTTCTCTAATCTAAATTAGATACTCAATGGCACAGGCATGATTAATTTGAGATCTCCCAATAGTGGTGTAAATGAGACCTTAGCCTCCTCCTCTGGGTTCACTGTTCAATAAGTCCTTGCCATTGAGTAAAGTACTTATTGAACTTGTGTGTAATGAACTTACTCTGTCTCTTTCTTATGACACTGATTCAATTTTTATCAAATGTTGTTAGTTACATGTTATGCCTTATCTTCCCAAAGTAAAATTCTCAAGGTTAAGGGCCATCATTCTATCTCTCCTGGTACTCAGCTCAATTCTTTCCCCTTCATCTCTATCAGTTGTGGCACTGAAGGATAAGAACTCAACCATAAGGTAGGTTTGAACCATGAGATTGGCAGTTCAAACTCACCAACCATTCTTTGCAAACCTTATGTGAGTCACTATGAGTCGGAACTGACTCAACAGCATTTAATAACAACAACAGCAGCCAGGATCAATGTAGGTTGAATGGATGACTCAATAATTAATGAATAAATTAACCGATTTAAAATGGAAATATAAGTAACACCAGGTGTGTATTTCTATCATCCATCAATTGATCCATCCGTTTAAACCTTCCTTACTGAACATTTGAGGAAACAAAGATTTATATAGAACAAAGGAAAAACTAAAGTCAGGTTGTTGTTGTTAAGTGCTGTCTGGTTGTTTCCAACTGATAGCAACTCTGTATACGGTTTCCAAGGAGTGTGAGTTTCAGCCATCAACTTGTTATTCAAACCAAACTTTTGGTCCTGTGTTTAACCTACAGAGCCAAACCAGTACTCCAAAGTGAGTTAGGGTAACTAAATCAAAGGAAAGATAAAGATTGGAAAGTAAAATGGATTTAGGAGTGAGCTCAATTCTGAAACATATATGCCATAGGAATTTATGCATGGGTAGGACCTTGGTTTGATGCTAAGCTTACTGGGAACCAAAAAAGGAAATATTTGGTTATTGGAATTTTAGATTCAGAAAATTATTAGTCAGTCACTTGCTCAGATGAAGCATAGTTATTCCTGGAACTAGGACCAGAAAGAAATTCCTCTTGTGGGATCTCGGAAGAAGCTTACTGTATAATGTAAGAAATAAAATATTCAACTGTATTTTATATAAAATATAGCAATGCATTTAAAAGGAAAGTTTCTTATGTCTTTTTATATTTCAGTTATACTAATAACATCCCCAATATGATAACATAACCTAAATAAGGAGTTGTTGTTGTTAGGTGCCATTGAGTTGGTACTGTGTAACTCTAGACATGGATAAAGAGTAAAATTCTATAATTCTAACAAATTTGAAAAACAGTTATACATTTTTTGCAATATCTGCATTTAGCAATGAAAGTGAGTATAAAATTTCACTAGAAGGTAAAATAAAGGAATATGTAGTAATGCAGCGTATGTTAATTGTTAGAATAAATGGTAACTTTATTCAGCTTATACATGTATTTAATCCTCTCTGGGAAGAAATACAGCTCAGATGTTCCTTAGAATCAATGATAGCAAGAATCACTTAATGTACTTTGAGCATGTTATCAGGATGGACCAGTCCTTGGAGAAGGATATTATGCTTGGTAAAGTGGAGGATCACCAAAAAAGGGTAAGACCCTCAATGAGATGGACTGATACAGTGATCTCAAACATGGCAACAATTGTGAGAATGGTGAAGGATCCAGGCACTGTTTTGTTCAATAGCATGTAGAGTTGCTATGAATCAGAATCTTCTTGATGGCACTTAACAACCACAATCAATATAATCAGTTATCTGAATATGGGCTCAAATATTAATGATCATTATTTACTCAGGTGATTTTTGTCTTCTCTCTGTGTATATCACTTTAAAATGCAGCAAATAGGACTAGCTATTGACCAACAGAAACAAAGTCAGTTAAACCTCGTATTTATTTCTTCCTTAGGTGGCAATTTAAATTCTTTTTCAGTGGAAGGCCTTTGGACTCTAGTGAGAGTTCACAGATACCAATTATCCCAGAAAATGATTATTTAAATGGAAGGTGTGAGGATAGAAGCTAATTAAAGAAGGGTGGCATGCACCTGGAGTCCTCTCTTGGGCATGGGTAAGTTGGATGGGAATGCTGAAACTGCAGGGATGTGAAAAATGGAAATAGTGAGTCTTCTGGGAAATTTACCATTATTTACATCTCTCCTATGTGCCTATGTTTCACTGCTATTTTTAAAGGTTTTAGGAGTGAATCCCTCAGAGGAATCCTGGTGTGGTGCTATAGGATTAGCACTGGACTACTAGCCACAAGGCTAGCAGTTCAAACCCACCAGGCACTCCTTGGAAACCCAATACTGTGTTTCTATGTGTTGGAACTGAATTGATGGCACTTAACAACAACAATCCCTTAGAAGTGCGTATTCTGTTCCTTATTCCTCCTAGTCTGTTCTTAGTCTGTAAACTCCACTGAAACCTGACCCTACTGGTAACAGTACAATAAACCGACAGATGTGTGGTTTAAAATCAGGAAAAGTATGCCTCAGGGTGGTATCACTTCACTATACTTAACTCAATCTGTATGCTGTACAAAAAATCTGAGAGTCTGGATTTTTTGAAGAATATGGCATCAGAATTAGAGGACGCTCCCTAACAACCAAATGCAAACGACACAACCTTGTTTGCTAAAGGCAAAGAGGACTTAAAGCACTTGGTAAATATCAAAGACTACAGCCTTCAGCAGGGATTAAAATTCAAAGTAAAGAAAACAAAAATCCCCACAACTGGACCAATAAATAACATCATGATAAATGGAGAAAAGATAGAACTTGTCAAGTTGGATCCACAATCAACACCCATGGAAGCAGCAGTCAAAAAATCAAACGACATATTGCACTGGGCAAATCTGCTGCACAAGACCTTTTTAAGATGTTAAAGAGCAAAGATATCACTTTGTTGAGTAAGGTTTACCTGACCCAAACTATGATCTTTTCAATTGCCTCATATGCATTTGAATTATGGTGCTGGAGAAGAATATTAAAAGTACTATGGATTGCCAGAAGAAAAAACAAATCTGTGTTGGAAGAAGTACATTCAGAATCTCCTTATGTTTTGCACAGGGTCACTATGAGTCAGAATCCACGCTACCGTACCTAACAATAACAACATGTACCTAAGAGGTCTTCAGAAAGTTCCTGGGAACATGGAATGAAAAGATAATGGAAATTTTCCATGAACTTTTTGGGTACCTCTGGCATAACGGAGGCACCATCAGTGTCTGTTTGGAATATCTGTCACCATGTAAAAATATAAAAAAAAAAGTTTACAAAATAGCAATTCCAAAAGATTATTGAAAATCTCATGTGTCGTCTATGGATGAAATCTTACCCTTGGAGATTAAGAATAAAAACCTACAATGACTACCTGTCAGAAATAAGCTTCTGATTTCGGTGTTGGGCTGATAGGGATGTTAGACAGATTCAAGATAGTGCATTGTTGTTGTTGTGTGCCGTGGAGTCAGTTCTGACTCATAGCAACTCTACACAGGGTTTCCAAGGCTGTAAATCCTTACGGGAGCAGACCGCCTCATCTTTCTCCCACGGAACCACTGGTAGTTTCGAACTGCTGACCTTGCAGCTCGCAGCCTGATTCGTAACCACTATGCTACTTATTTGGATTTTAATTCTTTTGAGTAACCATGGCTTTACATTTCTCACACTGTTGAGATTATATAAGAAATCATATGCCTCAGTATACTTTTCTCCATTTCTCTGCTTCTCTTTATTTCTTCAAATAATAGTCATCTCCTATGGTATCTGTTTTCCTCCTTCCTATTAATATCTGATAGGCCTTCCTGCCATACCATTTCACTGATATTGTCTGACAAAACTCACCAGGACTATTATCCTCTTTTCAATCTCCATCTTAGTTTCCCTATTAAAATAGGCAAACAAATACATGAACACCTTAGCAGTTGCCATTGAGTCAGAAATGGCTGTTGATTTACTTCCCCCAAAAACCAGCCATTGAAAACCCTATAGTTTCCCTGTGCTGCATTTTATATCTTTAAATTGGCCTTCCTTTCTGAAAGGATCTTGATCTCCTTCTGAATCTGTGGTTGCTTTGTTTTGGTTTTTAAAAGGGGTCCTCTCCTCTGTTCAAGGAGCTCTGGTAGTGCAGTTGTTATGAGTTGGGCTGCTAATCTCAAGATCAGCAGTTTGAAACTACCATTGCTTCTGCAGGAGAATGCTGATGCTTTCTGCTCCCATGATCACTATCAGTTGAACTAACTACACAGCAGACATCTCTTCGCAACCACTACACTACCAGAGCTCCTTATGTAGCTTCAAGGGAGGCTTAGAAATACTGGCTCCAGCTGACTGACCATGCAATCTGAGAAAACTGAGTTTAATAATGATGAAGAAGAGGAGGAGAAGGAAACAAGGGCACAATCAGTGGTCTCTGCTTAAATATCTTCAATTTCACTTTCTTAGGCTCTGTCTAGAGCCATAGACCCAGTTCCTTTGTGGTGTTTTGTACTCTGTGACCTGCAGACACCTTAGACTAAACATGCAAAAATAAAACAAAAATGGAATTAAATTTTGTCTCATAAGCTTCTTCTTCCTACCTCTTTTCCTATCTTAGTAGAGTCTCTACTCAATTGCTTGAACTAGGAGTCTGTTATTGTTTTCCTTTAACTTTTTAGTGTGAATTGTTGTTGTTGTTGTTAGGTGCCATTGAGTCAATTCCAACTCATAGTGAACCTGCACAGGGCTTCCGAGTCTACAAATCTTTATGGGAGCAAAAAGCCTCATCTTTCTCAGGCGGAACAACTGGTAGTTTCAAACTGATGACCTTGAGGTTAGCAGCCAGTTCATAACTACTACGCTACCAGAGCTCTCTCTCTCTCTCTCTCTCTATCTATCTATCTATCTATATATATATTTGGCAATCATCCCTGTGTCTCCTGCTACCTTCATCTTTCTTCTACTGTTGTTGTTAAGTGCCGTCGAGTCGGTTCCGACCCATAGCAACCCTGTACAGGGTTCCAGAGGGTGTAAATCTTTACGGGAGTAGAAAGCCTCATCTTCCTCCCGCGGAGCGGCTGGTAGTTTCGAACCGCTGACCTTAAGGTTCGCAGCCCGATTC
>NW_006408706.1:2304872-2311143 GCF_000296735.1 Chrysochloris asiatica
TGTTCTTCTAGGCTTCCATTGTTTTGCATCTGCTCTTTTGCCCTTTCAATGTATTGCCCATTTCTGAGATCTTAGTATTAACCTTCTGTATTTCTAATTGCAGGTTTTTTATTATTTGTATTTATTTTGCGTGTTTGTTCTTGTAATGTTTTCCTGAATTCTTCTAAAGGTTTATTGAGTTCCCCTTGCTTTCCTGGATCTTTTGAAGCTACCTAATTAGAATTCTTTTGAATTATTTTTTCAGTTAGTTATATTACCTTTTCTTCCTCAGAAACATCTTCAGGCTCCACATCTTTGTCATTGGGTTGAACCATTCTCTCCTGTTTCTTTGTGAAAGCTAAAATTGTTTATCATCTTTGTTGCATTGTTAGGTTGTGCTATTTGTTAAAACAAGCAGTGCAGTTGTTTGACATGGAGGGGACAAATCTCTGGTGAGCTACTGCAATTCAGGTATCCTGAGAGGTGATTATAAAAGGGATGTAACTGCACAGTTCCTGGTCCTGGACGGAGTATCTGTTGGCCTCAGTGTTATCTATGTTCAGGGCACTCAATTTGGAAGTAGTGCATGGAGGCTCTTAAAGGAGCTGGTTTCAGTGTCTGTTAGGACCACAGGGCAGTTGGAGGCAAGGTGGTTAGTTAAATGCTAGTCTGGTAGCTTTGCATATTTTGTAGGCCTGTGGCCTAGCCCACCTAAATCCAGGCACCAAAGTAGCATACCAAAAGGTGCAGGCAGCCTTCACCTCTTGCTGGCATGGCTCCTAACCACGTGGGCCCAAACTCCTGGAGAGTAGGGTCTGTGTTTGGCATGTATGAGAGTGGGAGCCTGCCATACTTCTGGTCACCAAGGGAACATGAGGAAGAAGAAGAAATCACACCTTTTCTGTGTGAATGTGCTCTGCCAGGCCTCCCCCTCTGTGGTCAGGGCTGCTCACGTGATGGTCTAGCCATATCTGCCCAACCATTCACCAGTCAGTTTCCCTCTTTCACCATCCCTGCTCTCAGTCTGTGCTCCCAGCAAGCACTCCACCCATCTCCCTAAACTTTCTTCTGAAGTTCAGGGTGCCAGAATTTTCATCTCTGTCTGTTTTACTTTGTCTCTTAAATCTTTGTTGGAGAGGATCTATTTAGTGTGTCTGCCTACTTTGCCATCTCACCAAAAGTCTCCCAAATATTTATTTTTGAAAAAAAAACAACCAAACCCACAAACATACACAGGCACACACACACAAGAAAAATCAGTTCCCAACTTCTCATGTGGCCATAACCCTAGAGAAACAGTCATGGTTCTCCCAGAAGTCTTTAGAGCATATGTGGAAATCTCTGGCCTACAGAGTTTAATTCTGATTACTTATCAGGATTAGACCCTTTACAACCTGGTCTCAATGATTTTCCCTGAGTTATCTTTAGCCAGTAGTTCCATAATTGTCTGTGTCTAGTCACATTGCATTGTTCACTTCTGTTATATATTGCAGACACTCTCAGGTCTGCACTCACCCCTGTTCCTTTGTTCAAAAGTAGTGTCTGCCCATCGGTCATTGGGCACAGCATTACTCACCTGAAAGAACATGGACTTTGGAGTTAGGCAGATTTGAATTAAGAATTTAGCTCTGAACCTTAATTTTTGCATCCATAAAATGGGGATTTAATAAATGAATCTATACCAAGTGCTCAGGTCCTAGTAGAATCTCTCCTTCTCAAATGTTGCTTCTATTCTGTCATATTTTGTTCATTCCCGAGGAAGAAGTAAGTGTCCCTTAACCTGTGTATTTATAGCACATCCAAAGCTTTCCTTTTAGCAATTTTATTATTATGTTTATTTCTGTCTCATCTTCTGAACTTAGGAGTCTTCATTCACTCACCTGTGTATCCTTAATAACTGACCAAAAAAGGAAAAGGAAAGCCATGAAATGAATGCCTGTTCAATTGAATTGCATTGCTTCAATGGAAATGGATTTAAAACACAAAAATAAAGGGCAACTAATTTTCTTGCCTCTGATTCACCTTCCCAAGAAGGAATGGACCAAGAATTTGATGGATGTGCATATACTGTTTTGTAATAAAAAGGAGCAGTCTTCTAATTATGAAAATGAAAACAGCAACTGCCGAACTGTGAAACATTCAGAAAAATTGCCTTTCTCCTGGAGTGTTTTGTTTTGGCATCAGTGGGGTACAATTTTGTTGTATAGTCCATGTGAATTGAACTATGTAAGGGATTTACAGGAGCATCTGTATGAAGGCCAAAGTTAAAATAGGACACTGTCCCAAAATAGGGACGTGTACAACAAATTGATATATTCAGGCATTCAGAGTTGACAATAAAATGGGCTATTTTTATAAAGGACATGTTGGCAGTAGGTGCAGGGTGTGTATATATGTGACAAAATTCAGCTGAACATCAGCTCCTCTTCCTCCAAATGAATTTTTCTTTTTTACTCTCTATTTCTATTTATGACATACCGGTCTTTTTGTTATCCTGGTTTGAAATCTTGAAATTCTCTCTTTCTCCTCCTTTAGTCTCTGTAAAGAATAGTTGTCTATGCCTACTAAATTCTCATGCAGTTCTCATATTCATATCCTCTTCTCTCTCTTTCTATCAATATCACTGCATATACACTGGTTTGTCATCCCTTTCTGGTTTCTTGTGGTAGTATTCTTGCATTCCTCTCTATCTGAGATTGAGATTGCTTATCATTAGAGCTGGAGCCCTGGTGTGGCTCTGTAGGATAAGCACTGGACTGGCAGATCATTTGGATCGCAGGGTAGGCAGTTCAAACTCACCAGCCACTTGAACCAACTTGACGGCACTTAACAACAACAATAGCAACCTTTGTAGCTTTGTATGTTGCCTTTTGTTTATGCTTCTTACAAAAAATGGCACATGTCTGATGTATTCATTCAGAAACTTAAAGTTTCTCTGTTGCTGCCTAGAAATGCCTACATTTCTCTAAGATCTGGTTCTAACTTACCTTTCAAGTTTTAACCTTTACTTTCTCTTACCATTTTTCTATTCACATAATATTAATTGCTGTTTCTCACAGTGGCCTATAGCTTCCTAATTTTGTTATAGAAACACATTAGAATGCTAAAGTAATGATTCTTTGATAATTCACCTTTGTCTCACATCTTTGTTTTTCTTTTCACTCACTTTTGAGGCCTTCAGTTTCAACTATCACCTGTAATGCTCACGTTTCCCGAATAAGCAACTCCATATATAGTCTCAAGGAGCTCTGGTAGCATAGTGGTTACAAATCGGGCTGCAAACTGCAAGGTCAGTAGCTTGAAACTACCAGCTGTTCCACAGGAGAAATATGAGGCTTTCTTCTCCCATAAAGATTTACAGCCTCAGAAACCCTGTACAGGGTCGCTATGAGTTGGAACCGACTCCCAGCACACCACCACCACCACCACCATCATATATAGTCTCACCTAAGTACTGAGACTAAGGGACTAATGCACTCATCCTGCAAACCTGAGGGCGGAACTAGTTATGAAATATGGGAGTATAGCAATGTTCACAGTAGTATTAGTCATAATAATCAAGAAATAGGAGCAATCCAAGTGCCTATCAACAGATGGATGGATAAACAAAATGCAGTTTGTATATACAATGAACTATAAATCTAGCCATAAAGATAATTAAAGTTCTGCTGCAGGCTGCAAAATGGATAAAACTTGAAAGCATAAGTTTCAAATAATGTTCTGAAACATTAATTACAGATGTATCAGGGAAGATGTGGTGCTGTAGGATAAAGCACTAGACCACAAGTTCAGTTGAATTGCAGTCAGTGTTTCAAACTCACCTGCCACTCCTTATAAACTGTATAGAGGCTCACTATGATTCAGAATGGACTTGACAGCACTTAACAACAACAATACTGTGTAAAGGAAAGGTGTCCTGGTTGCACAGTGGTTTTAGCATTGAGTTGCTAACTGAAAGGCTGATGAGTCAAACCTACCAGTCACTCCACAGAAGACAGATGAAGCAATCTGCCTCAGTGAATAGCAACAGCTTCAACAACACTAGAGAGCAATTCTGCTCTGATCTGTCTGCTTGCTACAAGTCAGGTTTGACGCAACTGTAACTGTAGCGGCTTGGGTTTTGGTTTTATATCAGGGAAATAAGTCAGATACAAAAGGACAAATATTGCATGACACTATTTACATGCAGTTTCTAGAATAAGTAAAAGCATAGACATAGAAGTTTATTAACTGTTACCAGGGCTAGGGGAAGGAGTGAGCTGGAGTTACTGCCTAGGGAGTACTAAGTTTTTGGTTGCAATGATGAAAAATTATAGGAAATAGATTGTGGTGATGGTTGCACAACATAGTGAATGCAATGGTCACTGAATTGTCTACTTCAGTGTATTTCATTACCTATCGCTGGAAATGGAAAATGTGGCTTACAGCTTTATTTGATACCAAATAGCTTCCTAATGCCAAATGTAAGTATAGTTTACACCTCAACATAAAAAAATAAAACCCCTCACAACTGGACCAATAAGCAGCATCATGTAAATGGATAAATCCTTGATGTTGTCAAGGATTTCATTTTCCTTGGACCCACAATCAGTGCTCGTGGAAGCAGTAGTCAGGTAATCAAATGATGTAGTACTGCATTGGAGAAATTTGCAAAAGACCTCTTTAAAGTGCTAAATAGCAAAGATGTCTCTTTGAGGACTAAAGTGCACCTGACTCAAGTCAGTATTTTCAATCACCTCATATGCATGTGGGAGCTGTACAATGAATAAAGAAGAGCCAAAAAGAATTGATGCATTTAAACTATGGTGTTGGTGAAGAATATTGAACATACCATGGATTACCTAAAGAATGAATTAATCTGTTTTAGAATAAGAACATCCAGAATGCTTTTTAGAAGCCAGTTACGGTGAGATTTCAGGAAGAACCAGTCCCTGGAGAGCACATCATGTTTGGTAGAGTGGAGAAGTAGAGGCTCAGTGGAGATGAGAAAGAATCTTAATGAGATGGATTGACAGAACAGCTGCCTACAATGGGGCTGAAACATTGTGAGAACAGTACAAGGCCAGGCAGTGTTTTGTTCTGTTGTGTATAGGGTTGTTATGAGTAGGAACTGACTCCACAACATTTAACGAACAATGGCAAACATAAAATTAGCTTCTCACTGCCATCCAGTCAATTCTGACTCCTAACATCCTTTTAGAACAAAGCAGAACCTCTCCATTGTGTTTCTGAGGCAGTAAATCTTTACAGGAACAAAGTTACATCTTTCTTCTACAAAGCAGCTAGTAGGTTTGAACTGGTGACCTTTCAGTTCATCCCACTACATCACTAGTTGTAGTTCTTGTAAAGTGCCGTCAAGTCGATTCCGACCCATAGTGACCCTGTAAGAGTTTCCAAGGAGCAGCTGATGAGCTTGAAATGGCTTTGCAGTCTGATACATTAACCCACAGTGCCACACCAGGAATCTGTCACTAAAGCACCCTATAAAATTAGATAAGCCCCTTTAAAGCTTAAGCAAGTCAGGGTAGAACAGACTGTATATTTCCTATTGGTCGTTAGCACCAAAGAGGAAGAGCTGAGGATGGAGCTCATATTGCCCAGTTTTTGCTCCCAAGTTTGCCAATCAACCTTCTGTGGAAGATGTGAGTGAGGAGGTGGAGTGAGGCCAATGGATCTACACTAATGTACATTGCTTTGTATAGAAGGAACATCAGGAGTGGAAAGACCATTTCTCTCTATGCCCCTTTACTGATAGATCTAGCCACCCAGATACTGTCACCTCACATCCACACTGCATACTTCTTCCAAAGCAATTCTTTCTCAGCTGCTCTGTAACCGTAGAATTTTCATTACATTTGACTCTACTTACCACCATGAATTTAAAATAGCTAGCTATGCCACCACTATTTTAAATAACCAGCAGGGTCACCCATGGTGGACAGGTTGCAGATGAGCTCCCAGACAAAGACAGAGTGGGAAGAAAGAGTGAGAATCTACTTCCGAATATTTAGTCACTGAAAACCTTATGAATAGCAGAGAAACACTGACAGATACAGTGCCAGAAAATGAGGCCCTCTGGTTGGAAGGCACTCAAAATGCAACTGGGGAAGAGCTCCCTCCTCAAAGTAGAGTTGACTGTGATAATGTGAATGGAGTAAAGCTCGTGGGAGAAAAGCCCATGGGACCTTCATTTACTGATGGGGCACAACTCAAAATGAAGAGAAACAGCTATAAACATCCATTGAAAATTGGAACATGGAATGTACGAAGTATGAATCTGGGAAAATTGGAA
>NW_006408706.1:2315631-2324340 GCF_000296735.1 Chrysochloris asiatica
GACATCAGCAATGATATCCCTCATTCCACGGCCTCTTCTGAATCCAGCTTGGACTTCTGGAAGTTCTCTGTCAATATATACTTGCAACCATTTCTGAATTACCTTTAGTAAAACTTTACTGGCATGGGATAGCAAAGAAATTGTCGATGATTTCCGCATTCTGTTGGGTCACTTCTCTTTGGAATGGGCACAAATACGGATCCCTTACAATCAGTCGGCCAGATTGTTGTCTTCCAAATTTCTTGGCAGACATGAGTGAGTGTCTCCTGTGCTGCCTCACTTTTTTGAAATATTTCCATTTTTATTCCATCAATTCCCGGTGTCTTGTTCTTTGCCAATTCCTTCAATGCACCTTAGATTTCTTCCTTTAGTATCATTGGCTCTTGATCATATGCTATCTCTTGAAATGACATTTCCATTTCCATTTGGCACAATGACTATGTGTATTCCTTCCATCTTCGTTTGATGCTTTCTGCATCATTTAATAATTTGCCCAGAGAATCTTTCAATAATGAAAGTCGAGGCTTGATTTTTTTCTTCAGTTCCCCCAGCTTGAGAAATGCTGAACCCAAGGTTAGTAACATCTACTGAAGCTTAATTTCATAAAAGAAACTCTAAAATGAAATTTTGCCTTACCTTGGTTCTTTCATTTAATTAATATGGATCAAGTTGAAAGAGATTAATTCCCTAGGAGTTCCAGGGTGTGCAAATGGTTAACACCATTGGATCCTGACTGAAAAGTTGGAGGTTTGAGTCCACTAAGAGGTACCTTGGAAAAAAGGCTTAGTGATCTACTTTTTAAAAAGTCAACCATTGAAAACTTATGGAACACAGTTCTATTCTGACACACACTGGGTTGCCATGAGTCAGATTTGATTCAATAGCAACTGGTTTTTTTAAATTTTTTTTTATAAAATTCCCTAATTTTTGTTGTTGCTCTTGTTCTTGAATTCCAGAATTAAAAAAAACTATATTCCTTTTAACCTGTATGAACAGCTATTACAAGTTGGTTAAGTTCAATTTTCAATCTTAGAGTGCTTTGGAAAGTTGGGGAAAAGGACAAACAGAGAAAGTGTTGGGAATGTTTCTTAATTTACAGAATTTGAAGAGTCTAGAGAAAATGGCATTTCTAGAAATGCCACAGAGTAGTGTAAAAATGGATATAGGTACTCCCTGCCTGGGATGAGTTCCAATCCAGTCATAAATCAGTTCCGATGTAAGTTAAATACTCAAATACCTCTTTCATTGTTTTTCAAAGTTAGCATTATGATAGCCTTTTATTATGATATCTTTAAAATTTTGATATTTGTTTGTCTTTGGGGTTTGGAAACATTACAGATAAAATTACAAATATATTTTAGTAATATGTGCATTAAAATACACAAATCATTAAAATTTACTCTGAGGGTGAAAACTTGGACACATTGGCATTTTGTCTGTTGTGGTAATAATTCTACTTGTGGAAGGTCTTGAATCGTTTGGATTATACCTCAGAATGGGGTAGCATTTCTAGTCAGAAAATTAATGAGTTTGTCTGTTTGGTCTTTTTTCTTCTTCTTCTTCTTCATATATTTCTCAGTAACATTTCTCAGCTTCCTGAATTTGCCTACCTGCATTAGCAAAGTGATCAATGTTTGAGTTCATCTTTTCAAGCAACTGAAGTCAATGATTTTGTTAATCCTTTCACTCTAAAAATGTTTGACAACAGATCTCCTTTCCTTTCTTCATTCCTTTTTTCCCCTTCAGCATTTCTTTCCTCTTTGAAATCTACTAAGTCCTGATCTGTCTATTCCCCGTCTTTGTGATCTAGGAGCTGTTCCACATTAGTGATATCAAGTCCTATATTCAGTGTTCCTGCCAGATATTTTTTTCCACTGATCTCTTTCTTGATATTATTCTGGTAAAATGCTTGGTGTATATCTGTACACAAGTATTTTACTCCCAAATACCTTGCATGCATCTTTCTAAAAATTCCTTCCAAGAAGATGCAATGTTCTGGATACAGAATGTTATAATTCTTCCAGAAGTTGCATATTGTTACCATACCTCCATCTGTTGATGCCATTGCCTGATCAAACATAATCTGCAGGTAGGTGGCGATTGCACTTTGATCCATAAGCTGGAAAACAACTGCTGTATGAGGCACCACTTTCACATCTTGATTTAGATCATCTTTGTGAGAAGGACGTCCTGGGGCATTTTTCAAGTCACAGCAGAATCTTGAAAATTGCTTGGAAATGAAGTTGGTTGTAATTCAAATACCTTGCAAGTCAGAGACTGCTGTTAAGTGCCATGAAATCAGTTTTAATTCTTAGGGATCCTGTGTAGTGTTTCTGAGAAGCAGCTGGTGGATTTGAACTGCTGATCTTTTGGTTAGCAGTCCATTGCTTGTCCTACAGCACCACATCAGGACTCTATGTGAGGAACTAGCTGTTGTTAAAACATTCATGAGTGTCATTTTTCATTCATGTAATAAAAAACATTTAAAATCTTCAGCTACTTGCCAGTAATGATGTAAGATCCCTCTGTGGTGCAGATGGTTTGCACTTGACCATTAAGCTAAAGTTTATCAGTTCAAACACATCCAGCAGCACTGAGGAAAAAAGGCAGGGCATCCTATGGAGAAGTTGCATTCTGTAATACATAAGGTTATCATGAGTAAAAATTGACTTGATGGTGATGGCTTTTTTAAAAACAACGTGCCAAGAATAATGCACAAAGGGGCTTCAAAAAGTTCATGGGAAAATGGAATTAAAAGGCAATGTAGTTTTTCCACGAACTTTTTGAAGCCCTCTTGTATAATGTGTAATAATACATACATAATATTGGAGATTTAGATACAGTTTTTGTTTTCAAGGAGCCCTAAGTCTAGGGTATATGTGTGTTGGGAGGTGGGGGGGGGGTGGGGGCGGGCATATCTGTAAGCAAAGATAGACAATAGAGTATTTTATGACAGAGAATGGATACACTTCTGCAGGGTTAGAAAGGGTGTAGGTTAGCAAGGTACCACACAAGTAGTAATTCTTAAAATAAATTTGGTAGATATTTACAAGGAAGTGATCTTGTATAGTTTGTAGAACTAATGTGGGGACATTGAGGGTGTTGTTGTTGTTGTTGTCAGGTGCCATGAGGGTGTAGGAGAGGTCTTTTCAGCAGAGGAAGAGCATGAGCGAAGGCACAAAGATGTAATTGCCAACCTGACATGTTTAAGGAACTTTACCTTGTTTCCTGTGATTAAGGCATAAAGTACTAATGGAGACTGAAGATAATCCAGGCCACGACAGCCTTACTTGTTGTGATGACATGATGTTGTTGTTAGGTGCCATTGAGTCAGTTCCAACTCACAATGACCCTATGTACAACAGAACAAAACACTGCTCAGTCCTGCACCAACCTCACAATCCTTATTACATTTGAGTCTATTGCTGTTGCTACTGTGTCTATCCATCTCCTTGGGGGTCTTCTTTTTTGCTGACTCTCCACTTTACCAAATGTCCTTCTCCAGGAACTTGTCCCTTCTGATAATATGTCTGAAGTATGAGAGATGAAGTCTCACTATCCTGATCTCCAAAGAGCACTCTGGGTATACTTCTTCCAACACAGATTTGTTGTTTGTTGTTTGGCAGTCCATGGTACTTTTACTATTCTCCTCCAACACCATAACTCAAATGCATCAATTTTCCTATGGTCTTCCTGATTCATTGTCCAACTTTCTCATGTATCTAAGGCTAAGAATATTTATATAGCAGTTACTATGTTCTAGACATTGTCCTAAGTGCATTACATATATCTCTTTACAATAGTATTCTGAGGAAGTACTGTTCCAGAAGAAAACTTCAGGCATAGAAAGCTTAGGTGACTTATCTAAGATCTTAGACCTGGTATTGTTAAGTGCAGTCGTGCCAGTTCCTACTCAGAGCAATGCTGCATAAGGTTTCTGCATTTAATGTCTATGTTATCATCAATGAAAGATCAAACCATAAATGACAATGGATGCAGTTCCCCCCTCCCTCCTGCTTTTCTTTCCCCAGTCCTCCTCCCTTTCTTCCAGTGTCCTTGGTGATTTGTGTTAAATCATTCTGAAAAAAATGGGGATTATCAGTGAGCAGTCCTCCCCGGCCTGAGCTTTCCTAGCCCTCTTAGGTGTTGGTGTCTTGCACCCACCTGAAATATGTGCTAAAATACCTCTCCTTTTCCAAGTCTTCCCTAACATAACTCTTATTAGGTCACTTCTCTAACTTTCAACTCTAATACCTGCATGAGCTCATCTGAGCAGTTGCACTTTTTGTCTTTGCGTTCTCCTCCTTGACAGGAAAAACCAAATTTCTACATTTTCCTTTCAAGTGATGTTGTTGTTTAGTGTTGTTGAGTTGATTTCAACCTATAGGCCCATAATGACACTGGATAGGGTTTCTGAGGAGTGACTGGTAGGTTTGAACTGCCGACCAGACGGTTCAAGCTGACCTTGCAGTGCTGAGCATTGTCCTTCAACACCATATCAGGTTTGAAGACTATCTCAAGTGCTGAGAAGGAATTTATGGTGGTGTGAGGGGGGTATTATTGATTACATTGTGTTCTCACAAGTAGACACAGAGAGACTTGGAGGAAAGACAGCCATGTGACAATGGAGGCAGAGATAGGTGCTAGGCTGCCACAGGCCCAGGAATGCCTGAAGCTTGAAAAGGCAAGGGTGTGGCATGACCCCATGGACACCTTCAGTCTCTAGGACTTTGAGAGAATAGATTCCTGCTGTTCTCAGCCACAATGTGTGATCATTTGGTATAGCTGCCCTAGGAAATTGATACAGGGAGATCATTTGTTCCTTTTGAGAAGCTTCATTCAGAAAAGATGCACCTTCTTTACTGTTTCCTCTTCTTTTTCTTTCTCCAAAAAGATAAATCCTCACCATAAAGTCCTGAAATTCCTGTGGTGTAGATAGATTATTAAAGTATATAATTAAGGGGACCTGTAAAAAGTAGCCTGAAATTGTCTTATCATTGATGAGTGGGGCTTCAAAGAGTTTTGGATAAATAGAATAAAAAGATAATGGAATTTTTCCATGAACTTTTTGAAGCCCCCTCATATTTTGCGATGTCTCATTGTTGAACAGTTACTTAGTGATTATTATTATCATTTTAAGTCTTTTGTTGTTGTAACTGAGATATACATGACAAAACCTACATTGATTGAATAGTTTCGGTTTGTACAATTCAGTGGTATTGATTACAATCATTGAGTTGTGGAATCATTCTTACTCTCCTTTTCTAGATTCTTCCTTCCCCATTAATATAAACTTACCACCCCCTTAAGTTTTCTATCTAATCTTGAGTTGCTGTTGTCAGTTTGAGCCTATAAATATAGATTTTAAAAGAACACAACATTCAAGGCAGATATTTTTTACTACTTATGCTGAACTATTGCTTGGCTTGAATAAGACTTCAGGGAATATTTTTGTTTTTGAGGTTTAAAGACTATCTCAAGGCATTAGTTTCAAGTGTTCCTCTAGCCTTTGTGGCTCCAGAAAGTCTGGCTTCTATCAGAAATTTAAGTTCTTCCACAGAATCTTTGATCAAAATATTCAGTAAAGATAGCCAGGCACTATCCAATTTTTCTGATCTCATGACAAAGGAGGCAATTATTCATGGAAGCAATTAGTCATACACTCTGTATCCTTCCCCTGTTCCTGAAGCTCTTGCTTCTTCTTTTGCTACAGATGAATAAAACCAATTGTTGTGCAGTAGCTTGCATTTGGAGTACTGGTGTGGTGCTGTAGGATAAGCGCTGGACCACAGGTTGTCTGAACTACAAGGTTGGCAGTTCAAACTCACCAGTTGCTCCTCAGAAACCCTATATAGGGTCATTATGAATTGGACAATAATAATAATAACAAGAAAAGCTTGCATTTTTTAAAAAAAATTAGCCTTATCTAGTACTTTGAGTGAGATTACAGTCTTAAATTGTTTTTGTTTAGCTAAATAGACTCAAATATACTTTTAATAAAAAATAGATATACTCATATTGTTCCCAATATTTTACAGCTCTCTAAGGGGAAAACTGTACTCCTTGCCAATATATTTGTGCTTTGGTTGCCTGTTAAGAATTTTTTAAAAGGGTATGTTAAAAAAATGGTTGAAAAATTTAAAAAGGAGCAATAAACATGCGGATGAATTTTTTTTTTAAGAAATAGGTGAAGTGATCCTTCAGACTTATTTACCATTTATATTTTATTATTAAAAAAAATAAACCCAAAACTTTTTATTGTGATTTGAATAAAAGTTTCCAGAGCAAATTGGTTTGCTATTCCGCAATGCTTATATATTATATTTTGTGATATTGATTGCAATCTCCATGATGCAACAATACTTTTCCATTTCTTTTCTATGTTTACAATTTCCCTTTGTCCTTTTTTTAAAATCTCTTCCAGCTTTCTGGGCTTTATCCATTGGCAGATGCTGTCCTTTGAATCTCATATGATTTATTGTTCTAAGAAGTGCTACCTCCCTGATGTTATGATTTACTGTCTGTTATTTGGCTGGAAGTTGAACCACAGTGGTGAGTTGAAGGATGACTAGAGCCATAATCTCAAATTCCCCCAGACTCTATCAGACCACTAGTTTTGGCCTTTTATTTTTAAAATAATTGAGCATCCCACATTTTTCTTCAATCTATCCAGGATCTTCTACTGTGATCCCTTTCAGAATGATCAGCAGAGGCATCTTGGCACCATCTTGTTCTTCTGGTCTCACAGTCATGAGTGGGCCATTAATCTTTGGACTAATTGTTCCTGATATCTTTGATTTTCCTCATTCTTCTTTGCTCTTGACACACCATTCACATATTAAGAAGTCAGTAAATGTCAAGGCAGCAGTATACACAAAGTTGTCTACCTTCTGGATCACTATTGTTTTTGTCCTTAGGTGCTATGAGTTATAGTTACTTTAAAAGCTTCTCTTCCCCCACACTCCAATGTATAGTATGTCAGAGTTAATGAAGAAACTTACTTTCTTTTTCTGTTTTGTTTTGTTTTAAGTGTTCTATTGTGAATCATGTGATAGTTTACATGGGAGACCATTAGCTTTACATTTGAAACTTATTTTCTTATATGAAGATGTGAACATATAGTGTGATAAGCAAATGACTATGAGGTTAAAGCTGATGCTATTGTTCTTTGGTGCTATTAGTCAGTTCAGTGACCCTATGCACAGCAGGATGAAACACTGTCATCCATCTTTACAAATGTTATGTTTGAGTTGTTACCACTGTGGCAATCCATCTTGATGGGAGAGCTTCCTCTATTTTCATTGACCCCCCACTTTACCAAGCCCAATATCTTTTTCCAAGGACTAGGGAATATTGAAAGTTATCAAAAATGAAATGGAACGCATAAACATCAATATCTTAGTGAGCTGAAATGGACTGGTATTAGCCATTTTGAATCTGACAACCACATGGTTCAGTAGTTGGAAAATATGGCCTTGGTAATAGAAATGATACTGGAGAACACATGATAGAATTTTGCAAAATCAATGATTTGTTCATTTCAAATACATTCTTTAGACAGCATAAGAGATGACTATACACATGGACCTCACCAGATGGAATATATAGAAATCAAATTGACTACATCTGTGAAAGAGAAGATGAAAACAAGGCCAGGCACAGACTGTGGAACAGACCATCAATTACTTATATGCAAATTCAAACTGAAGCTGAAGAAAATGAAAACAAGTCCACGAGAGCCAAAATATGACCTTGAATATATCCCACCTGAATTTAGAGATCATCTGAAGACCAGATTTGATACATTAAACACTAAAGACTGAAGACCAGAAGAGTTGTGGGATGACATCAGGAACATCATACATGAAGAAAGCAAAAAGTCATTAAGAAGACAAGAAAGAAGGAAAAGGTCAAAATGGATGTCAGAAGAAACACCAAAACTTGCTCTCCATCATAGAGATGCTAAAGCAAATGGAAGAAATGAGGAGGTCCAGTAGTTAAACAGAAAATTTCCAAGATCAGCTCAAGAAGATAAAGCCAAATATTACAACAAAATGTGCAAAGATCTGGAATCAGAAAACCAAAAAGGAAGAACACGCTCAGCGTTTCTCAAGCTGGGGGAACTGAAGAAAAAATTCAAGTCTCGACTTTCATTATTGAAAGATTCTCTGGGCAATGTTGAATGATGCAGAAAGCATCAAGAGAAGATGCAAGGACTATAGAGTCACTGTACCTAAAGGAAATGATTAATGCTCAACCATTTCAAGAGTTAGCTTATGATTAAGAGCCAATGATACTGAGGGAGGAAGTCCAACATGCATTGAAGGAATTGGCAAAGAAACAAGTCACCAGGAATTGATGGAATACAACTTGAAATCTCTCAAGAAAGTGGGGTGGCACAGGAGACACTCAGGAATACCAAGAAATTTGGAAGACAACTATCTGGTCAACTGATTGGAAGAGATCCGTATTTGTGCTAATTCCAAAGAGAGGTGACCCAGTGGAATGCAGAAATTGTCTGACAATCTCTTTTATATCCCATGTGAGTCAAATATTACTCAAGGTAATACAGAAATGGCTGCAAGCATACATTGACAGAGAACTTTTAGAGGTGCAAGCCGGATTCAGAAGAGGTTGTGGAATGAAGGATATCATTGCTGATGTCCTGTGGATCTTGGCTGAAAGCAGAGAATATCAGAAAGATTTTTA
>NW_006408706.1:2326088-2344693 GCF_000296735.1 Chrysochloris asiatica
GCACACACCTTTTCTGATTTTAAATCATTCAGTGTCTGCTTTGTTCTGTTTGAACAATTGCCTCTTGCTACAGCAATACCCGTTCTTCACAATGTTTTCCATAATTTGTTATGACCCACACAGTCGGAAGTCTGCTGTTATCATAAATTATGTAGAATATATGCTTTTGTACAGTGTTCATTGCACAAAGTGCTCATGAAAACTTGGATTATGCATTTTTAAAGTCTACTGGGGAAAATTCATTTAGTTTGTTCTTGCATGTTGTTGTTCAGTGCTATTAAGTTGGTTCCAACTCATAGCTACTCTGCATATGGTTTCTGAGGAGAGGATGGAGAGCTTGAACAGCCAACCTTGCAGTTTAAACCGACCTTTAGATTGAGTGCTTATGTTCTTATGTATCCTTTTTAAGTTTATGGGAATATATTTGTCCAAAATTTGGCACTACTGGTATTCTGAAACTTTTAAACATTGTACAGACTCTAGTCAGATTTTTAAAAAGAGGAATATCATGTTAGAATACCCTAGTGATTTGCTTAGTCACTGCCTGTTGATTAGAAACAGAATGCTACCACTCTGAGTTGGCTAAACTTGGAATATTATTAACCATGCAGGTGGCAGTTCTGGATAGTAACAGATCCAGTGCTTTTCACACTTTAGCATGCATACAAATCACCTCAGGATATTGTTAATAGGTTTGATTCCTTATCTGGATTGGAGCCTAAATTTATCTAACAAGCTCTTAGGCTATGCCAATTCTGCTGGTGTTGGGACCACAGTTTGAGTAGTCAGGATCTAACTCTAAGGGAAATAATCTTAAATGCTCTACTTCTCTGTATATGCATGTATACATGTATCTATACATATATGTGTGTATATGCATTCATGTCACATTATGAAGAAAATCAGAATTTTTATTTATTACTTCCAGGCAGTGGAGATGATGGAAATATGATGCATTATTATTTACAAGAATCCCTGTTTTCTGTGTTCATTGATCTCTTTTAAATGGAAGCATTATTCTAGGTACAAACTCCTAATGTGTGACAATGTTTTTCTTCCTATAAATAAGGCCAGCAACAAAACCAATTTTCATCGGCTGAGCACAAACTATGTGGTAGGAATTCTTCAAGATGCTTTTTGTACATTAATTTGATAAATAAGTTTGATTGATGGATGAGTTAACTGTAGTTCAGAGAAGTTAAGGACCTACAGTGATAGAAGGAAAATTTAAACTCAGGTCTGCCTGATTCCCAAGTTGTGTCTGTTCTGTAAGAGGAAACTTGGTGGCAGTAATATGAATAATATTCCCAAGGTGATTCTGTTTACCACAGCCATCTCAATCTTAGTTAACATACAGATTGAAACAAAAGCAATAAAAAAAAAGAAGACCAAGCTTGGCAAGATGAGGCTGTCCAACACTGTGGCTATGAGAAGAATCTTAGAAGTCACAGATCTTTTAGATATGATTTTACTCTTTTATTATTTTCATCCTTGAAAGTATCTCTTCTCTGAAATGTTTTCCTTTTTTTATTGTACACAGTCCAAAACTAATTTGGTCACTCAGCAGTTATAAGGTTCTTTTGAATAGTTCTCTCTATAGCTTCTGATGGTTAAAGGTATGGGGTCCCTGGGTTCTCTCCTATAAGTCAAGTGTTATCAAGACAGTTCTGACACATGGAGAACTAAAGTTTAGCAGAGAATAACAGTGTTGGTAGGGTTTTTAATGACTGACTTTTCAGAAGTAGATCACCAGACCTTTGTTCTGAAGTGCCTCTGGGAAGACACAAGCTTCCAACTTTTTGGTTAGCAGTCAAGCATGTAAGCCATTTTATCACCCAGGGATACACCTGGATAAAACCTTTTATAATGAAAAATTGTGCCACACCTACAAATATTTATTGGTAAGAAGACTAAAAGAATCATACAATTTGTTCTTGGCATTTGACCCAATCTCTGTCCTCAGGTACTGTGAGCAATACTTCCCATAAAAACCTCACTTTAAGGCAGACCCAGTGAAATTACGATGGTACAATCAGCCTAGTTGAGAAGTGGAGGGATGCAGGGTTAATAGAACTGTAGGCCTCAAGTGTTGCTGTTCTTGCAAAGATAATAAGCACAAACAATATTTCATTTCTCTCACAAGGAAAAACAACTTCACACATCTCTTGTGTTATAACAAATCTTCTTGTGTAAATAAAAAAATAAATAAATAATAACTGAAATATTTAAGAAACCACCTCTGAAGTCTGATTGTGTACTACAAATGCCAATTAGTCACACTAAAGGGCAGATTGGAGTTCTGGTGTGCATGCTGTAGGATAAGCACTGGGTTGCAAGGTCAGTTTGAACCACAAGGTCGGCAGTTCAAACTCACCAGCTGCTCCTTAGAACCCCTATACAAGGTTGTTTTGAGTCAGAACCAATTTGACAGCACTTAACAACAAAAAGGGGCAGATTCAATGGTCGCTCACCCTGATACCAGATTGAGCTACAGAAGACTAGAAAGTCATGAAATATAGTATAAAAGAGGTTTCTTAGAAGATGGAGAAAGAATACCTACAGGAGAAACATGCCATAGGCAGCAGCATTTCCCCGTGCTCACAGTCTAAGGAGTATCTATAGTGGGAGGTTAACCTGGTTAAAGGTGGTTCTGCTTTGGTTTCAAAAAGGAGACAGGCTTTACTGTTTATGTAGTTCCGCTTTCATGAGGTGCTTTCACGTCTTCTTTTTCCCACGGTGTGAGCACAAATCTGGCTTCCACGATGGATTCAAAGATTTCAAGATGAATTCTGTTCTAGGGGCATCTGGGATACTTGAAATTACTGATGATTTTGCACCTGCACTAAAAATGGTTAAAGGGAGGTTAATATGTAGTTATTACATATTGGCTGAATGGGAAGGAAGAGAGGGCTCACAAGCCCTACTGGGTTCTGGACACACAAGGAGATTTTTATCTCATTGACAAAGAGATAGATTCTATCTCATGTCCATGTCTTGCCCTTCTGTTCTTTGTATTTAGAAGCTTTTCTTAAATGGTTTTTATTGATATTTTCCCAGTGTGACTTTTTAGCTGCCCCAGCAATTTTCTTCCTGTTCCCTTACCCTAACAACACAAATACATACACACACATTACACTCTTTATATTTTAGTTTTCCAGTAAATTGTCACATTGGCAGCCCAATACCCTGTATACATTTTTTTCTCACGGAAGTGAGCTCTACTTAATAGCCACACCATAAGCCTTGATAGACAAGTGTAAGAGGATGAGGTCTAAAAACAAAAAGAAAAAGACAGGACCCGAAAATGTACTGAAAATGCAGAGCTATTGTTCACCGTTTTCCAGAGGTTTTGCTTCCTATCATAGTCTAGAAAGTCCACCTTACTCATCTTGTTAATTGAACGCATGGAATAAAGGTATATAGCCCCAAATACCATACACCACCCATAAATCTCTTTCTTTCATATTTTGCCATTTCCTCCCCCCCTCCCCCAACAAACCTGGAGATTTTATAAAAAGTAAAGGGAACAATCACAGTTTTTATAGTACCTTGTTCTAAAACAGGATACAATTATGGAACTCTCCCGTTCAATTCTGGCCCATTCTCTTGGGCAGTGGTGGTGGTGTGCCGTGGAGTTGGTTTTGATTCATAGTGGTCCTGTGTTGTGTTTCCAAAGCTATGGGAACAGAAAGCTTCATCTTTCTCCTACAGAAGAGCTGGTAGTTTTGAACTGCTGACCTTGAGTTTAGCAGCCCAACTTGTAACCACTATGCTATGAGTCCAATGGTATATCTCTTTTGAAAGTGTGTCAGTTCATTGTTCTCAGTTCTTTTCATAGTGCATACAGCAGCCTCTGTGGAGTCCTGGTGTGGCGCTGTTGGTTAATGCGCTGGACTGTAAAGTCCAGTTGAACTGGTAGGCCTGCAGTTCAAGTTCACCAGTTGCTCCTTGGAAACCCTATTCAGGGTTGCTATGCTATGGGTGGAAACCCAACTCAAAGGCACTTAACAACAATTACAATGACAACAATGAATAGAGAATACTTCTGGTCTGTCAAGTTGTTATTCTGTGGTAGCTTATGTGTTTAAATGATGCTTGAAGCTATGTCATTGTTTTTGTTTCCTCTTTGAATATTTTATTGTGCTTTCAGTGAAAGTTCACAGAAAAGTTTATTTTCCATTCAATAATTCATACACAAATTGCAAATTTTTGTATGGAATGGAAAATTCAGTGCAATCTCTGCACTGTGTCAGCATTCTCCATTTCTACCCTGAATTCCCCGTTCCCATCCGCCCAATTTCCCTGTTCCTTTCTGCCTTTTTCATCTTTGTTTTGGGGAAAATGTTGCCCTATTGGTCTCATTTAGTTGATTGTTCTAAGCAAAACAAAGCACACTCCTCACAGGTGTTGTTTATTTTAAAAGCCAGTCTGATATGTGATTCAGAGGTGACCTCTGGGAGTAATTTCAGTTCCAGTGTTAGAAGGGTGACTTGGACAATACTTTTGTGTGTTCTTCTAGTCTCTCTATTAGACCAGTAAGGCCGGTCTTTTATTAATAAATTTGAGTTCTGTTCTACAGTTTTTTCCCATTCTAATGAGGACCTTCTTTCTATTGTGTTCTTGATCATAATGAGCAGTAGTGGTTTCTGTTGTTGTTGTTAAGTGCCACTGAGTCGATTCTGACCCATAGTGACCCTGTATACAGTTTCCAAGGAGCAGCTGGTGAGCTTGAACTGCCAGCCTTGCAGTTGAAACGGCTTTGGAGTCAGGTGCATTAACACACAGTGCCACACCAGTACTCCCAGCAGTAGTGGTAGCTAAGCACAATCAATCTAGTCTCAGGCTAGGGGAGGCTGCGGTGCATGTGGGCCATAGTTCTCTGGAATAATTACTTCCTTAAGTTTTTTATTTTCTTTACTTTCCTTTGCTGTGGAAAGAGATGAATAGTTGTAGCTTAGGTGACCCCTCATAAGCTTTTAAGACCCCAGACACTACTTCCCAAACTAGAATGTAGAACATTAGCTTTATATACTATGCTATGCCAGTTGATCTAGATGGCCCCAAGACTATGGTTCTTCAAGCCCAGTAGCTCCCTTCCATGAGGTGTTTGGTTTTGTCTAAGACTTTTCCATAGCTGTGTCTGCATGTGCTCAATTATATATACTTATGAATATCCATGTAGCATATACAAATATGTATGTAGAAACACCCACAGACATACCTACATATGCACACAAATATAGTCCCATATGGTCTCTCGCATCTACCTTTCGTACATATCTACTTACATATCTACTCACAAATTATTGTTATTACTATTGTTTCAGGACTATATATGTTATATAGTATTCATTGTCTTGTTGTTGTTAAGAGCTGTCGAGTTGGATCTGATCCATAGTGACCCTGCACAGGGTTTCCAAGAAGCGGCTGGTGAGTTTAAACTACCGACCTTGAGATTCACACCAATTTTGCAGTCCGGTGCGTTAACCCACATTAACACCAGCACACGAACCCGCATTAACTGTCCAGTGCATTAACCTGCATTAGCACCAGGACTCCTGTTGTTATCCTTTATTCTTGTGAACCTCAGTGTCTTCCTGTACCTTGCTCACCTTATTGTGTATTGCTTTTCCCTTTATCAGAATTGTCATATGAAGGTGGTTATGATAAGCACTGGATTGAGAACCACAACTAGAATTTTCATATGAAGGTGGTTATGATAAGCACTAGATTGAGAACCACAAGGTCAGTGGTTCAAGTCTATCTGCTGCTCTGCAGGAGAAAGATGACGCTTTCTGTTCCTGCAAAGATTTATAGCCTCAGAAACCCTATACAGAGTCTCTGTGAGTTGGAATCAACTGCACAAAACTTAACAACAACTCTCTGGTTAAGGAGCTCTGGGTGCAGTGGTTAAGTGTTCAGCTGCTAACCAAAAGGTCTGTAGTTTGAATCTACCAGCCACTCTTTGGGAGAAAGATGTGGAGCTTTGCTTCCATAAAGATTATAGCCTTGGAAACCCTATGGGGCAGTTCTACTCTTGTTATGTAGTGTTGCTATGAGTTGGAATCACTCAAAAGCAATGGATTGGATTTGTATTTACTACCCTGTTAGTGATTCTTCTTCCCTGCTTCTCCTATCCCTGGTAACCATCAAAGAATTTTTTTCCTGTGTATTAACCTTTCCTTGACTTTTGATAATAGTGTTCTTATCCAGTATTTGTTGTTTTGTGAGTGACTTAATTTACACACCATGATAACCTCCATATTCATCCATAGTATGACGTTTTGTTGCTTCATCACTATCTTTTATCATTATGTAGTTTGACTAATGATGTTGGAGGAGAATATTGAAAGTACCATGCACTTCCAAAAGAACCAATAGATCTGTGTTGGAAAAAGTGCAGCCAGAGTGCTCCTTGGAGGCCAGGATGGCCAAACTTTGTTTCTCATACTTCAGACATATAGTCAGGAAGGACCAGTAGCTGGAGAAAGATATCATGTTTGGTAAGGTGAAGGGTCAGAGAAAAAGAGGAAGACCCTCAGTGACATGGATTGGCAAAATGGCAGCATCAATGGGCTAAAGTGTGGCAACAATTGTGAGGTTGGCCCAGGATCCGCCAGTGTTTCATTCTGTTGTGCACAGAGTTTGCTATGAGTCAGTACCGACTCTATGTACCTAACAAAAACAATAGTGTGAGTAATGCTGCAATGAACATTGTTATTTTTAAGTGTCATGGAGTTGGTTCCTACTCATAGTTACCCTGTCTTGGGTATCCAAGGAGTGGCTTATTGGTTTGAACCACATTGTGGCTAGCAGTACAGTGCCTATTCTACAATGCCACCCCAGGTTTTCAGTAGGTATTCATATGTCTTTTTGTACCACAGCTCTTATTTCTCTAGAATATATACCGAGGAATGGAATTGTTTGGCTGTGTGGTATTTCAATTTACAACTTCTTAAATGGAGCTCTGGTAGCGTAGTGGTTACAAATTGGGCTGTGAACTGCAAGGCAAGCAGTTCAAAACCACCAGCTATTCCGCGGGAGAAAGATGAGGCTTTCTGCTGCTGTAAAGATTTACATCCTCGGAAACACTGTACAGGGTCGCTATGAGTCGGAAGCATAGCACTTAACAACAACAAATGAAGCATACCATTTTCCATGTTGTTGTTAAGTGCTCTCAAGTTGACACCAACTCATAGCAACCCTCTATAGGACTTCCAGTGAGTGGCTGGTGAATTTGAACCATTGACCTTGTAGTTCTGCTGCACTAGTACTCCATTGTTGTTGTTGTTAAGTACCAGGACAGTGGTTAGTATGCAGGAAAGTTGCCTGAATTTCTGACTTTCATTACTTGATGGCACTTAACAACAACAAAATACTTAAATAATAATAATAATAAAACAAAGATGAGGTTTTAGTTACTTGCAAACTTTTTTCTTGATTTCCATGTTTGTTTGCTCCCTCCCTCCCTCACAGATGTGAATACATCTGGCTGATGGGGGCTTTGCAAGGAATAAAGTAGCCATTCTTTACATAATAAGGGGTGTTGTTCCATTAGTTGGGTGGTACATACCAGCAAATCTGAACCATCCTTAGGCGGGGAAATAGCTCTACTGAAAGGAGGATTCATGTCAGTGTTTCATTATCCTTCTGTTCTCTTATTCAGAGAATTGATTTGATTAACTTCCATTTACTCTACTTCCTTTCACAGTCACTTTCTCTTCCACGAGGTCTCTTGGACTCAGATTTACTATTTAATGTGACCTAAGTTTTTAACAGAGGTCTTTCCCCTACTCCCTTGTCTCTTCTCTTTTAAAAGTAGTTTTTTGTATGTTTGCTAGAAAGTAATTGAGGAGATCTGGGTTCTAAACCCACCCAGCTGCTAACTGAAAAGACACTTAAACCCTCTGGGCTTTCATTTAACTATCTGGAAACATGAAGCAATTGGGGGGGGGGGGGGGGAATGATAACTAAAAAGTTCAAGTCTAAAATTTTGTCACCCTATATTAAAAAAAAAAAAAAGAAAGAAAAGGTATGCTTGCTAAATTAGGAGAGTTTCACGATTATGGGTAAAATATATAAAAAGCGAACGTTTTAAAGCAGCAAGAATTTACCATGATTTAATTTTGGTTTTAAGTTTTGTTTTCCAAAACTGGGGCTATTGTGATTGGGGGCCCTTAGCCATAGGGGTTGCTAAAGGGTACAAAAGAATTGCTTCACTGTTAATTTTGCTGGACTTTTTCTAATGGTAAACAAACTTCCTTTGACATGCAGAGCTTTCCAAAGCCCTGCTTCCTCAGGGAAGGTAGTTGAAGCTGAAAGGAGCAGAGCTTTTAGATTTAATTTAATGGGTGAACATGAAAGCCATGCATAAATCTTGGAAGAACTATACTTTGCTGGGAGGCAAAGAATTGTCACTACACTCTGATGTGAGGATATGCAGGAGACGCCCAGGAGGTCCCCGTGAGGGTGCAAACCAATTAAGTAAAAGTCTTGAACTGAAATTGCTTTTTATCATCTGGGTGAGAAGCCACACATTCAAAGAAAAGAGCTATTGTTTGAAAAAGACCTAATTAGCTGGGCTATACTCAAGTTCTTGGATTTATATTTTTTTACAAGGAAAGGAGTTTGCAAATGCATATGAACTACTTGTTGGTTAATATTACTTGTAGTTTGGAATTTATAAAGCCAATTCTGAGCAATATAGGATTTTCTACAAAGCTGCTTGTAGCTAACTAGCTACAGGTTAGATTGAGCCTCAAACAAAATATGTGATCACTTTAATTTACTAAGTTTGTCGTAATATTTTCTTTACTACAGACCTGATGGCACAAATATGTTTTAGGTTATTGAAGAACATAGATTCTGAATAAATAGTGTGTGAGTTTCTATCCTAGCTATATAAAATCTCAACTATACATTGAATACCTGTTAGCCATGAGACAAGTTAACTAAATTGCTTAAGTTTACGGATAAAATGGGATACAGTGTTACTGAGAGTAGAATGAAATTCCTTTAATGACTTGGTGAAGATCCCAAAGGACCTAACAGAGCTTCTCAACCTTATTGGGTACTAGGTTTTAAAATGGGGCTCTTTCAGAGTGGCAACACTTCATCATACATTTGAAATGAGATCATTCTTCTTTGTTGAAAACAAGCAAGCAAACAAGAAAGTTGTGTGGGAAAATATATTAACCCACATCTACCTTGAGAAGCAACTCTAAGAAAAATTATTATTGTTGTTTAAGAACTTCAGTAATTTTGACACTGGGTTCAAATATTGGATTTTTGGTTCTAATGTGGAGTATGTTGGTTGCACATATAGTAAAGTGCTTGGCCATGAGCCAGAAGGTACATTACAAATCCACCAAGAAATGCTGTGAAAAAGAGTCCTTCCTGGTAATGTACTTCCCAAAGACCATAGCCATAGAGAAACTCTATGGCACATAGTTCTATCCTGAAACACATGGGGTTGTCACGAGTTGGGATCAATTCAACAGTAATTTAAAAAAAAAACAACAAATCTTCAACTCTGGACTGTCACTTCCTGGGTGACTCTTACATGTTGTTAACCTCTATGATTCAGTTACCTCATCTAAAAAATGGTGACAAGAATAATTGTCCTAGGATGATTCTGAAGATTAGGAGAAATAAGAAATGCAAGGAATATACCTGGTGTGAATTGAGCACTCAGTAAGTTAGCAGTTATAATTACCTGCACTGTTATTAAAATGGTGAGCATTGAATTTTAAAAATAGGAATGCAGAGTTTTAATACATTAATACTTGACAGACTTTCCAGGTGTGGTGCTTTGGGTTAATATGCTGAACTGCAAGGTTGGTTTGAACTTCAAGGTTGGTGGTTCAAGCTCACCAGCCACTCCTTGGAAACCCAATACAGGGTCACTATGAGTTAGAACAGATTTGAGAACACTTAACAACAACAACAAAGAACTATTCTTTTCCTTAACGTGGTGGTGGTGTGCCACGCGAGTCATAGCTACCTTTCATAGGGTTTCCAAGGCTGTAAGTCTTTTTTGGGAGCAGAAAGCCTCTTCTTTCTCCCGCGGACTGGCTGCTGGTTTCTAACTGCAGATCTTGAGGTTAGCAGCCCGACTCCTAACCACTACACTACCAGAGCTCCTTTTCCTTAAAGTAGTTGATCTAATTATTTTTCAGCATCTAATTGTTTTCCCTTTGATTTTATAAAGATATACATGGTTTTCCCAATGGGGACAATTCTGAGATTCATTTGCACAATTCTTTTAAACCTGTTAATCTTTCCTGTGAAAGCTGGGTTTCATTATTTCTTGAGTGTTCCTAGCCAACACAAATCAAAGTTTTAATGTTTGGAATGCTGACAAGGACAGCTGTATTCCAGAGTTCCATTTGTTTTTATGGGATTTCTCAAAAAGCACAGGAACAAAACTATTGGGGAAAATATTTTTAAGCCTTGGTTTGAGTCTAAATTGTTTGAGACAGTTTGTTTCTCTTCAAATTATACGGTAATAAAATTAGTCATATGCTCAAATGTACAGATCTTTTGGTTTATAAATGTATTACTAGATTCATCAATTTCTTTCCTTTGTGATTGTTTTATATATTTCATTTAGAAAACATTTTTAAGACATGAGATATATGTTTTTCTTATGAATAAAAAATTAAATGAGAACAAGTTACTCTAGAGGATTTCAAGGTTTTAATTTTCCTGTAAATATGAGGGGGTTTGAAAAAGTTCATGGACAAATTCAATTATATTTAGTTTTGTTTTCCCACAATTTTTTTGAAGCCCCCTCATGCCATCTTTATACACAAAATATCATGTTGTGCACCCTGAGTGCTCAAATCAAGTATTTGGAATCTCTGAAGTATTTTGTCATTTCATAATTTATTATAATCTATGATTGTACTTTTATCTAAAACAAAGGGTTGTTTCTCTCCCCTCCCCTTCCCCAATCATGGTGGATCTCATCATTGGAAAATTTATTCTAAGAGATACTAGTTTCTATATTGGAATCTGGAGTCCTGGTGTGGCGCTATAAGATAATTACTAGACCTCAAGTTTGGTTTAAGGAGTCCTGGTGCGCAGCTGTGTGTTAATGCGCTGGACTGCAAAGTCGGTTCGAACTGCAAGGGCAGCGGTTCAAACTCACCAGTCGCTCCTTGGAAACCCTATACAGGGTCGCTATGGGTTGGAACCGACTTGATGGCACTTAACAGCAAGGTTGGTTTGAACGCAAGGTTGGTGGTTCAAACCCACCAGCACCTCCTCAGAAACCCTATACAGGATTGCTCTGAGTTGGAACCAATTAGTCAGCACTTAACAACTACAAAAGTTTCTATATTCCACAAACCCAAAACCAAACCCCCTGCCTTTGAGTCAATTCGGTCTCATGGTGACACTGCATAGGTTTTCTAAGACTGTAAAGCTTTACTGGAACAGACAACCTCAACTGTCTCCTGAAGAGCAGCTGCCAACCTTATAGTTAGCAGAGTTGTTCTGAAGGACTTGCGAAAGCCATGGGAGTTGTAACAAAGGAAGGGCTTTATTATGCTAGCATGGGGCTCAGCCTCATGGCTCAGCAGATTCGTATCCTGAGGCTGAGCCCCACCTTCTTTATGTGAGGATATTTTATAGGGAATAGGAGCGCATACATGAGTTCATTTGGGATTTGTTAGCAGGGGCTAACAGCTTCACGGGGCTACCTGGGATTGGTTGGTTTAAACATAAGGCGGGGAAAGATGTATGAGCATACAAACAAGCAGTTACTGTAGTAAACATTAGCTGGGGGCTCTGTTCCCTCCCCAGATGGGTCAGGAACAGGAGATTAGTCTGGGTAATCACATGAGGCTGAGATGGTCTTTTGCTTATTTCTTGGAATGTGAACTTTTCTCCAGGAATGAGCTATGAGCCTGGGGGACGCGGGGGCACGGGGGCGCGGGGGGGGGGGGGGGGGCAGCGCCCATTTCCACAGGCCTACCTGCCTCAACCCTACATGCCACCAGGCTCCTTTTAGTTTCTATATGTTGTTACGTGCCGTTGAGTCAGTTCCAACCCATAGCGACCCTGTATAGTGTTTCCAAGGAGTAGCTGGTGAACTTGAACCATTGACCTTGAGGTTCAAAGTGACTTTGCAAGTTCAGCACATTAACCCACAGGACCAGGACTATGCTGTAAACTAGCTGTTGAATTTCTTGCTTCTTGCATAAAATTAAAATCATAAATTAGGATTTTTAAAATTTAGGAGTAATACATGCTCATTCTTTTTTTTTTTTTTTTAAATAAAGGGTGTTCTGAAGAAAAAAAAATATCACCAACATCTGTACTTCCCACACATAACCACTGTGCCAATAAGCATAGTCCAGGTTTGTTTATTTTTCTGACAGTCCATGTACTGTCAATATTCTTCACCAACACCATAATTCAAATGTATCCATTCTTCACTAGTCTTTCTCATTCATATAATCCAAGAACTTGCATCAGAATTGGAGGAATATTCATTAACAACCTATGAAATGCATATGATACAACCTTGCTTCCTGAAAGGGAAAAACACTTGCTGATGAATGTCAAAGTCTGTAGACTTAGACTACAATTCAATGTAAACGGACTAGAGCTGAGAGTGAAGCGTACAGCTGATATGAAGTGAGAGGAGACACACAAGAATGCACAAACTTGTAGATACTACCCAATCAACCTAGCTTCAATGGCTTGATGATCAGAACTTGACTGAAGGAAGATAAAATAAAAAATAAAAAAACTTTCTATAAAGGAAACAGGTGTAAATTGCTACAATTCGATGAACTTCACTTATAGTTATGGATGTAGTAGCTCAAAATACTGAGAGAGAAGGAGTCTTCATATCAAGAATCAATATCTATCCCCTTTGTATACAGGGTTAATAGGGATGGGCAAAGGAGCTCTGGTAGCGTAGTGGTTACAAATCGGGCTGTGAACCTCAAGGTCAGCAGTCTGAAACTACCAGCTGTTCCTCCGGCGAAAGATGAGGCTTTCTGCTCCTATAAAGATTTACAGCCTCAGAAACCCTGTACAGGGTCGTATGAGTCAGAACCGACTCCATGGTGCATGACAACAACAACAACAGGGATGGGCAACTTAGACATTGGCTACCTAAAATGGGCGGTCTATAAAGACATGAAGTAACTGACTTACAAGTTTTCAAGAGGGAGTTTAGTTTCAGAGTGTGTGTGTGTGTTTGTGGGGGGAATGTAGATAGAATCCCTACTGAATAGTTTTCATCCTGTCTAGACAGGTCTGGTGAAAGGAGATGGGGATAAGATTTTTATGATTCAATAGAGTAATTGTTATCATGTCTAATTGTGACTGTCACAACTGTAAAGGTAGAAGTTTGTAACGTAAAGGGAGTAGTTAATCTTACATTCCAGGAACAGAGGACTCTAGGACCATCAAAGGAAAAAAGCATGAGCAGAATGTGGGACCCTATCGAGAGGAGAGAAGCAGTTACACTAAAGAGGATGCCATGAAGAGATAGAGCAGCTGAGGACTCTAGACTCATGGAAAGAGAAAGGCTATGTGCTGGCAGCCAGGAGGCTGGCTTTTAGAATGTGTCCTTTGGTTGTTTAAATTATTACATATTCCTAAGTGTTTTTGTGTACATCCCCCCCCCCCAAATAAAACAACACGCAACAGAGAGAATAGAAACAAATACTATTGAATGATAATGCATGGAGGGGATTGCAATCATTGCAATGAAATGATGAGTGTAAAACCGATGTTCTCCCATGTAAACTATCACTCAATTCACAATAAAACTTAAAAGAAAAAGAAAACAATAGTCTCACAACTAGACCAATAAACAACATCATTATAAATGGAGAAAAGATTGAAGTTGTCAATGATTCTATTTTACTTGGATCTACAATCAATGCTTATGGAAGCAGCAATCCTGAGATCAAATATGCTGCAAAAGACTTCTTTAAACTGTTAAAAAACAAAGCTATCACTTTAAGGATTAAGGTGTTCATGACCCAAACTATGGTATTTTCAGTTGCCTCATATGCATATGAAAGTTGGACAGTGAATAAGGAAAACTGAAGAAATATTGATGCATTTGAATTATGGTGTTCCTGAAGAATATTCAAAGTACCATGACCTGTCAGAAGAAATACATCCAGAATGCTCCTTAGAAGTGAGGATGGTGAGACTTTGTCTCTTGTGCTTTGGACACGGTGTCAGGTACATCATGCCTGATAAAGTAGAGGGTTAGAGAAAAAGAGGAAGACTCCAACAAGATGGATTGACACAATAGCTTCAACAGTGGTCTCAAATATAACACAGTAAGTGTGAGGCTGATGCAAGACCAGACATGATTTTGTTCTATTGTTCATAAGGGTATCTCAGAAATGACTTGAGATACCTAACAAGAATACAAACATTAACCTAAAGGGTTAGGGTACCGTCCAGTGGTCGTGGGGGGAAAAAAGAAAAAGCCTGGCAACCTGCTTTTGTAAAGATGATAGCCTCATATGCGTGTGAAAGTTGGACAATGAATGAGGAAGACTGGATACATTTGAATTGTGGTGTTGGTGAAGAATATTCAAAGTACCAGGGACTACCAAAAGAATAAACAAACCTGTCTTGGAAGAAGTGCATCCAGAATGCTCCTTGGAAGATAACAAGACTTCTTCTTTTGTACTTTGGACATGTGAGGAGCTGCTGGTCCCTGGAGAAGGACATCATGTTTGGTAATGTGGAGGGCCAGTGAAAAATCGGAAGACCCATAATGAGATGTACTGGCACAGTAGTTGTAATAATAGAGTCAAACTTAACAATGATGGGATGACACGGGACTGGGTAGTGTTTTGTTCTGTTGTCTACAGGGTCACTACGAGTGGAAGCCTACTGGACAGTACTTAATAACATTAAATTCTATCAAGTTGGTTTTGACTTACAGCGACCCTGTAGAGGGTCTCTGAGGATTGGCTGGTGTGGTTGGACCACTTATCTTATGGTTAGCAGTCCAGGGCTTATCCTACAGCACCATACCAGTTAGAGATAGTTTGTTGCACTGAATAGATAGTTAACTGAAGTTGATTTAAAATTAGACAGAATTATTTGTTCAACTCCTTTTTTTTGAGTTACACAATGGGCAGGTAATAACCTGCACGTATTTAAATGCTACAATTTTTAAAGTATTTAATATGATCCATTTTGACAGAAGCATAAAACTATTACCATGATTAAACTAGTGAATCTGTTCATAGTCCCCAACTGTTTCCTTGTGCTCTGCTGTTAGCCCATTTTATTAACCTCCTTGCTTTCCCAGGAAGTCGATGATCTGTGTTTTATCACTGTAGATTAATTTGCATTTTTGAATTTTATATAAATAAAATCATACAATATCTATTTTTTAATCTGACTTTTTCCACTCTCTACATGATTAATTTGAGTTCATATGTCTAAAATGTTAAAATATTAGTGAGACTCTCAGTATAACACATTAACCCTTTTATTCGCTTTTGTTAAACATTTCCTTCTGGTATTCAAGTGTTTGAGCTCACAACTGCCCCTCTTTCCCTCTTTGAACAGATGCCACCCCTTGCCCTCTCTTTATTAGATAAATAAGACTGCCAGGAAAAAGCTCCATTTTTTTTCTCTCTTTATTTTTTCCATGTTGTCTCAGGAATGAGATGGCCAACCAGTTTTTGCCGCTTTCAATCCAGTTTTCTCTTTGCTATTTTACTCTATCATCCACATCCTTCTTTCCCTCCAATTCTGTAACCCCCTTCCCACCATTGCCATCTTTTTCTAAGTTTTTCAGTTTTTCTTATCCTAAAATGCAAATGTCAACAACTGAAGCCACTACCGCAATAATTAAACAAGAATCCACTATTTTCTGTATATCACTTCTATTGCTGTGTTACCTCTCTTATCTCAGTTAGTCAAGCTTCTTTAAAGTATAGTCTACATAGGAGTACTGGTGTGGTACTATAGGATAAGCACTGGCCCGCTAACTGCAAGGTTGGCAGTTCAAACCCTCAAGTGCCTTCTCTGAAACTCTATATAGTGTCTCTGTGAGTCTAACCAACTTGATGGCATATAATAAGAACAGCTATATTGGACTAGCTTTTACAATACAAAATTATAAGCCAGGGCTGCTTGTTATATTTTGTTTAAGAAATTCAAGATAGTGACAACAGCATATTAAACCAAGAGTGAAGACTGAGGTCTTGTATGCCTGCATATGCAAGAAGGTGACTTTGAGTCTGCTCTCTCCATTTCTGTTTCCTCACCTCTCATCCTGGTGTGGCGTTGTAGGATCAACATTGGTCTGCAAACCTACCAGCTGTTCCTTGGAAACCCTGTACAAGGTTGCTATGAGTCTGAACTGACTCAACAGCACTTTAATAATAACAACAACAACATTTGCCACTCAGCTGTCATCTACTTTTTATTCCCTTCTTATTGCAACAAAGGTTTTCCACCCGCCTAAAACTATTTTCAGTTTTCACTTTTGACTTTTCTGCATTAATCTAATCTACTTATATATTCCCATCTCCTTCTGCTTTACCTAATTTGCCTGGTTTCACATGACCTTCCATACATCCAAAGTATTTGTTGAATGGATGAATGATCATTCTTGGACTTATGCTCATTGGGTTCTCAGGATTCTGATTGTTTTCTCATCTCATCATTCTACTTCATCTGGTGTTTGTCCTTTCAGGGTTACATATACATTTATGCTTTCAAAATCTGTGTGTATACTGGTGACTTCAAAATTTGTCTAGCCTCCAAAAATCTTCATCTAGCTGTCCAATGAACTCCTCAAACTTAACATATGCAAAATCAAGCTCAATACCATCTCTTAAAATTTCTTGGCCTTTCTCTCATAGTTCTTATTTCTTAATGACACTTCTAGGCACAAATGCTAAGGAAGAATCATTCAGGGGAGATTATTTTTTCTGAACAATATAAGGAGTTCAGTAATGGGCTCCAACATACCAACAACAGTGAGGATGGCGTAGGACTGGGCAATGCTTCATTCTGTCATATATAACGTTTTGGAGTCAGTGACCACTCAGTGACAACTAACAATAACAGCAACATAAGGAGCTCAGAAAAGATCTCAAATCTAAAATGAATGTTGAAAGAAAAAATACTGAGATGGAAGTTATACAAAAAGTGAAATTGTAATTTTTTTTCTTAAAAAATAAGAGATGGGTAGTGCTGTGGTAGCCAACTTCTATGGTGGTCTTTAATAATCCTCACTTCCTGGTAGTCATGGGCTTGTGTTGAATAGAGAGAACAGGTGTAGCCAATAAGACATTGCTTAAAAAAATGAAGTATGAATTCTAAGGTAAGTCATAAGAGATTTAGTGGCTTCCATCTTGATTTCTCAGCTCACTAGCTCCCCAGGAAGCAGCTGCCATGTTGTAAGGACACTCAAACAGTCCTATGGAGAAGTACATGTGTCTGGGCAACAGTCACATAATTAAACCAACTTGAAAACTGCAACTTCATGAGAGATCCTGAGACAGACTACCCAAATATAATTAAAAAAAAAAAGTTTTATTGTGAATTATGTGATAGTTTACATGGGAGAATATTAGCTTTACATTCATTGTATCCTATATCATTTCATTGTCATGGTTACAATCCCCTCCATGCATCATCAACCAACCAAAGGGTATACCCTGCAAGCCTGCACCCCCAGTCATCAGCACACAGCTCTCTCTCCATCTTTGGGTCTACAGCCCCCAGCCGCTCCATCTCTTCATGTCATCAACTCTGCCTCCATCTCTGTCTGGCATCAATGTTTCTCTGGGTAGGGTCCTGCACTCTGCTTTTCTCCCTCAGTAGTCCCAGGGCCCTCCGCTCCTGGACTACAGAGTCAATCACTCCCTCCTTTTGCTACAAAACATCTACTTTTACATTTCCAACCCTCACAGTCAGTCCTGATAACAGTTATTCACTATTGTACCACAAGAGACCTATCCCCATCTCCTTTCATCACCCCCGCCTAGACAGAATGGATACTAGTCAGTGGAAATTCTACCTTCCTTCATGCCGTCTGGATCTAGGCTCCCTCTTGAAAGTTTATGTCACTTCTTGCCTTTGTAACCACCCCCCTTCCCCATTTTGGGTAGCCAATGTCCAAGTTGCCCATCCCTGTCTACTCTGTGTATGGAGGGGGTGTGAATGATCCTCGCTGTAAAGATCTCAAATATAATTTAAGGACTGCTTTAAGAAGCACTTTGAAGAAACCAAACTTATGCAATAAATGCTTTGTGATAACCCTATCCATAAATTTATAGTTGAGAAATAGATCAGAAATATGTAGATTTCCATCTTTTGTACTAGGGAAGACTGTCGCAGGCACTGTCATATGATGTTACAACCTGCAATGAATATTGTTATTGTTAGCTGCTGTCTAATTGATTTCAACTCATAGTGATTCCATGTGACAGAGTAGAATAGTCCTATACGGTTTTGTAGGTTATCATCTTTTTTTTTTAAATGTTTTATTGTGACTTGTGTGATAGTCTACATGGGAGAACATTAGCTTTACATTCATTCCATCATCTATCATTTCATTGGCATAGTTACCATCCCATCCATGCATC
>NW_006408706.1:2346643-2354357 GCF_000296735.1 Chrysochloris asiatica
ACTGATATCTTTACTTTTGAACACTTTAAAGAGGTCTTGAGCAGCAAATTTGCCTAATGCAATATCTTCCATCATCTTTTGATACTTTCTGTATCATTCAATATTTGGCCCATAGAATCTGTCAATATTGTAAATTGAGGCTTGAATTTTTCTTCAGTTCTTTCAGCTTGAGAAATGTTGGGCATGTTCTTCTGTCTTGGTTTTCTAATTCCAGATATTTGCATATTTCATTATAATACTTGACTTTGTCTTCTCAAGTTGCCCTTTGGAAATTTTTGTTCAGTTCTTTTACTTCCTCCTTTCTTCCATTTGCATTTGCATCTCTACACAGTTTGAGAGTCTTTCTTTCCTAATCTGGTGGTGGTGGTTATGTGCCATGGAGTCAGTTCTGACTCATAGCGACCCTGTACAGAGTTTTCCCAAAGCTGTAAATCTTTACAGGAACGGAAAGCCTCATCTTTCTCCTGTGCAACAGCTCATAGTTTCGAACTGCTGACCTTGCAGTTCGCAGCCAATTCGTAACCACTAGGCTACCAGAGCTTCTTATCTAGTATGTGCTAAATCCTGATTTCCTTTTGGGACTGCAGTTTTGGTAGCTGCTAGGAAGAGGGTGCCAACATTTCAGACCCCAGTAAAACTTTGGCATTGAGTGCCAAATTGATTTACATGGCCAGAAACCTTACACACAGATTACTGAATTTTGAACTATTAGGGAAAGACACACTTTTAATATGTCCTCTCCCATGAGGGAGGGAACATATAAAGCTGTGCATGGATTTCACTAGAATCCATCTTTTTCCCTTATTAAATCTGGCTGTAGTGCTGTAGGATAAGCACTGAACTACTAACCATAAAATCAGCAGTTCAAACCCACCAGTCACTCTGTGGAAATGTGAGTCAAAATAACTCGACAGTACTTAACAACAACAATCTGGTTGTGTATCCTTAATGTGTCACTGTAACATATCTTAACCATGAATATAACTATATACTGACCCCCACTAGTCCTTCTAGCAAAACATCTACTGGATGAATTGTCTTACAATTATTTGTGTTAGTAAAATTTGAGAACAATCACGATGTCTTACAATAAAATACATCCATTTAATGGAATATTTTGTAGCAAAAAAAATTTTTTTTTGAAGACAGCAATGACATAGGAAAACATTTATTATATAAAATGGAAAATGCATATGAGTCTATGCATTATAAAGGGATCTGGTGATGCATGGTTAAGCATTCAATGGCTAATGGAAAGGTTGGTGATTTGAACTTTCCAGTGGTTTCTGAGAGAAAGGCCTGAACACCTTCTCCTGTAAGGATTGTAGCCTAGAAAACCCAGTGGGACTCTTCTACCTGGCTAACAGAATAACAGAGTCTAACAGAATCACAGAGTCTGAATTGACTGGACAGCAACAGGATTTGGTTTCTCTCTGCATAGTAGAATTGTTGTTGTTAGGTACCATCAAGTCAGTACCGACCCATAGCGACCTTATGCACAGCAGAACGAAACACTGCCCGGTCTAAGGCCAACCTCGCTACTGTTGCCACACTTGAGTCCATCGATGCTGCCACTTGGCTAATCCATCTCGCTGGGGGTCTTCCTCTTTTTATCTGATCCTCCACCTTACCAAACATGATATCCTTCTCCAGTGAGTGGTCCCTCCTAAGAATATGTTTGAAGTATGAGAGATGAAGTTTGGCCATCCTAGCCTCCAAGGAACACTCTGGCTTCATGTCTTCCAACACAGATCTGTTGGTTCTTTTGGCATTTTCAATATTCTCCTCCAACACCATAACTCAGATGCATCAATTCTTCTCATTTATAGGTTACTTAAAAATTATGTAGCATTTTTTTAATCTCAAAAAATGCTTTAAAACTTACATATATTACAATTATAAAACATTTCTTAGTTTCAACAAAATGAAAAAAAAAAAATTCTCAGAGGTGGTTAATTCTAATTTCAGTTACATTCAGTAGTTCATAGAGGAAGAATATGAATCTTCCTTTAATTGTCAACTTCCTTTAATTATTAACCAAAGGAAAAAAATATTCTCATCAATAAATTTAAGAAGATTTTTTGGCCAGCAAAAATGTGTAGCTACTAAAAATAATACCATCCTTTCAAATGTCCATTGATGTAACTATGGTAATACACTTGGCAGTTAAGGGCTTCAATAGATGCCAAATAATGTTAACTAGAGTTCTTTCTTCCACAGCATTTGTTTTCATTTAGGCCCAAGTAGTTAGTAAATCTCCCCTAAGATTCACAGCAACACCCTAATTTTTCTTTCCTTTAGAAATGGTATTTATGGCCTTTCTCTGATTATAAAGCAAAAAGGTTCATTTTGGGAACCAGGGAATGAAGAATATGCCTTCATTACATGTGTTAGATGAATCCTGGTGTGGTGCTGCAGATTAATGTGCTGGACTGCAAAGTCAGTTTGGATCATAAGGTTGGCAGTTCAAACTCACCAGCCATTTCTCGGAAGCACTACACATGGTCACTATGAGTTGGAACTGACTCGATGGCACTTAACAACAATATATGTATAAAAATCAAATTACCTTAAAGTGCAAGAAAGCCTTTGTATTTCAAGAAATTATGTTGTGGATACTGACATAAAGCTAGTAATTTCCATAAAATTTATCTTTTGTTTCTATTCAAATTTTTGCATAAAACATCAGACTTTTTCAAACTGAGCAGCACCTGTATAAATAACTGCTGCTTTGCTTTCACTATGTATGAGTAAGAAGTGAGAATGGATAAAGTCAGGGCCAACAGGAAAAATAACTAACAAAGTGGAATTGTAAATTGTGTTACAAATGTTGGAGAAAAAAATATGTTCAATAATGTACAGCATTAGGTTTAAAATTAAATAGTTATTGTTAGGTGCTGTCAAGTTGGTTCTGACTTGTAGTGACCTTATGCACAGCAGAATGAAACAATGCCCGGTACTGCGCAGCCTCACAATTTTTGTTACTCTCCTGAGCCCTTTCAAAAAGTGGGGGTCTTCATATTTTTTTGCTGATTCTCTACTTTACTAAGCATGATACCCTTCTCCAAGGACTGATGCTTCCTGATAATATGTAGTTATTGTTGTTAAATGCTATCCTGGTGGTTCTGACTCCTAGTGACCCTGTAGAGGGTTTCTGGGGCTTTAACTATTCAGGAGCAGAAAGCCTCATCTTTTGACTGTGGAGTGGCTATCAGTTTTGAACCACAGACCTTGTGGTTTACAGTCCAGTGCTTATCCTATGGAACCATCACACTCCCCAATATGTGTTTGGTTAACATAATTAGATGCTTTATGTTTGTAATGATGAATTATAGTAATAATAAACTTTTGCTTTAGAAAATAATGATAATTTATACTTAGAATTGAAATAACATAGATAAGGATATCATACAGTATGGTATAATATGTACAATATTCTTGTACAAACAAACAAAGAAAATAAACAAAAAATGCCTTAAACAGAAGATCCCAGGAGATAAGAATGGAGAAGCTGATCCTCCCCCTCCCTCACCCCCATTTCAACCAGCTATTAATTTTTTACATGCTTGGTTTTGACCAGTTTGAAAAACACTGTTTTATTACAATCTGAAATCCCATAGTACTGAATTAGTTGCAACATCCTTTTAGGTCCCAAGAAACTGTATGATGAGTAAACATATGTTCAGTTCTAAATCAGGCTTCTTAAAGTCAAATTCTTCTACTTAATAAATATTTATTGTATTATACTCATGTACTATCATACACACTGAAGAGACAGCAGTGAACAGAATGTCCCAAAATCCTCAACCTTGTGGAGTTTATAGTCCGGGGAGATGGGGAAATTAATACACTAAATAAATGAAGATATAGAATATATTAGAAGATAATTAGTACTACAGAAAAATAAAGCAGACTAAAAAGGATTGCAAATGTCACAGATCTGGGTTATACTTTTGAATAGAATGGTCAGAGGGGAATGACTCACTGAGAAAGTGACATATGTAGAAGGCAAGGTTGTGCCCCATCAAGAGAAAGACATTCCCAAGCTAAGAGAAGAACCAGTGGAAAAGCCCTGAGATGAGACTGTCCCTCACATGGAATTCTATATGACTGGAGTTGAGTGAACAAGGGTACAAACAAACTAAAAACAAACCAATTGCCCTCAAGTTGATTCTGACTCATAGTGACCCTGTACAACAGGGCAGAATTGCCCTATTGGGTATCCAGGACATCTTTCTCCTACAGAAGGGCTGAATGAGTTCTAACTATTATACCATCATTGAGCAAGGATAGAGGTGGTGGATGAGGAAGTCAGATCATACAAGAATTTGTTTTAGTAACCTAGGAAACAGCACAAATCTTGGCATACAGCAGTTGTTTTTAGTAGTGACTATTTGGTTCAATGAAGGAACTTTAGTTATAGTGGCAGGATTTGGTTGCTGGTTTCATTTTTCTTCAGCAGTTTCATTAAGACCATCTTTACTAATACTGGAGGGTGTTTATACTGCATACTACTTCCCAGAAATTTATGTGACAACACAATATTCAGTCATTCAAGCTCATCTTAGAGTAGTCTGGTGATTTATACTTAAAACCAGTCATTGAGTAAAGATTTACTTTATTAGACTTTCAGATGAAGTGACATACATATGAGAAGGCAGTAAAATAGGAGGAAGATTGACTTGTCATGTAAATATAGTTAGTAGTTTCAACCACAGTCTGTGGTCAGGCTATCTTGAGCTTTAAGTACCCATCTCTGTCTCTTGTTAGCTGTCATTTAATTGTTTCTTCATTCATTAAGGTGAAGGTAATACTGTTGATATTTTTTATCCTATTGGCTGCTATGATGAGAAACCCACTTGATTTAATTTAAGGTAATAAAAGAAGGAAAAATATGGTCATGATAATAGTTACTAAGCTCATTCTTTATCTCTCCATTCTTTATAAAGTCCCCCCATCCTCTACCCATTGTCTTTCAGGAGTCTCCAAGTGGTATCACTTAGTGATACAAGTATACATCAGTCCTCTTTGTATTTCATATTACATCTGCCATTTTTATTCTTCCTGTCTTGTTATTTTAGTACTACTGATGTTTCCAAAAATGTTGAATTGGTGTCCTTTTCGGTTTTGTTATTTTATTTTCTTCCGCACTGGCTGACCCGACTGGCTTCTCTGTCTAATATGCTTCCTCAGTTTCTAGCATGAGCTTTCTGTTACTCCAAACTATATGTGTGTGTGTGTGTGTGTGTGTGTGTGAATATGTGAGAACCTTATGGTATCCTAGCATTGTGCATTGTTTTGTAGGTTTCAAACTCTTGCTGCCATGTCCTTCCATGGTTTTGTTGAAATTTTGCTTTTTAGATATTTTACTTTCCTCTTTTGAAATCTCTTTAATGAAATGTTGGTTAGCAAATCTGAGTGTCAAACATTGAGCAACATCGAGACAGACTTAATTTCCTTGAACCAAATTTGTGTTTTATTCCTTTCTGTCTTCAGAATCACTTTATTCCTAGGATAGTCCATGGCCCCTACTGTAGAGTACATAGTGCTGACTCACATGGACTTCCATCTACATTCTGACATTTCTTAACTCCAGGGTTGACAAAGATTAATTCTTGAATTGAAACTCTAAATGCCTTAAAGGGATATTCCTTACCTGTGGGATGCACATGCATTCACATTTACAGTCTTGTGATTGTTAAATGCTGTACAGTCAATTCCAACTCCTAGCCACCCTGTATAGAGTTTCCAAGGCTTTTAAAATCTTTGCTAGAGTAGAAAACCTCATCTTTCTCCCATGGAGTAGCTGGTGGGTGTGAACCATGGATCTTGTGGTTCACAGTCCAGTGCTTATTGAGTGGAGTCACAGCATTCCCCACTTAGAGTCTTATAGAGGTACAAATAACTTCCAATAAACAGTGTGTATTTAAAGTATGTTGTTGTTGTTGTCAGGTGCCATTGAGGTGGAACCGACTCATAGCAACCCCATGCACAGCAGAACGAAACAATGTCCAATCCTGGGCCAACCTCACTACCGCTGCCACACTCGAAGACATCAATGATGCCACCTGGCCAATCCATCTCCTTAGGGGTCTTCCTCTCTTTCTCTGACCCTCCATCTTACCCAGCATGACATCCTTCTCCAGCAACTGTTCCCTCCGAATAATATGTCCAAAGTATGAGAGACGAAGCTTAGCCATCTTGGCCTCCAAGGAGCACTCTGGCTGCACTTCTTCCAAAACAGATCGATTGGTTCTTTTGGCAGTCCATGGCACTTTTAGTATTCTTCTCCAACACCACAACTCAAAGGCATCAATTCTTCTATGATCTTCCTTATTCACTGCCCAGATTTCGCATCCATATGAGGTTATTGAAAATACCATGGCTTGGGTCAGGCACACCTTAGTCCTCAAGCTGACATCTCTGCTCTTCAATACTTTAAAAAGTTCCTGTGCAGCAGATTTGCCCAATGCAATATGTCATCTGATCTCTTGACTGCTGCTTCCACGAGTGTTGATAGTTGATCCAAGAAGAATGAAGTCCTTGACAACTTCAATCTTTTTTCCATTGATATAGGCTTTGATAAATTTCAATAAATCTTAAAGCCATCCTTATAGTCAAGGTAATAAGCATATCCATTAAGCTTGAAAATTTCCTCTGTATCCCTCTGTCTTCCTTTTCCAATTCTCTCAAACACCTTGACACAGATTATAGAAGATTTTCATCGCTGCAGATAGTTTTATTGGAAATCTGTGTATGATTCTTGTAAAGGATATCTTGTTTTGCTTTTCTATTTAATGTACTTTGTTGTTGTTGCCGTCAAGTTGGTTTTGACCCATAGTGACCCCGTATAGGGTTTCCAAGGAGCAACTGGAGTTGAACTGCCTACTTTGTAGTTAAAACTGACTTTGCAGTCTAGCGCATTAATGCACAGTACCATACCTAGAATACACTAGTTGTTTGTAAAGCCAGTGAATGTTGGAATAATGTATGAAAACATCTCTTCTAACTGACACTCACTAGTGAGATAGCTTCTTGGTTTTAAACACATGTCTTCTGAATCAGTGGAAGTGTAGCTAGTTCATATTGTAGTTTGCACAATGTGAAATGTGAACAGCAAAGCATTGTTTTCCTTCAGGAAACCAACTTACACTGTACTTTAATAATTTAGTTTTGTAGGTAAATGGGGAGATCTGTAGTCTTTGATGAGATGTGGAGGAAGCATCTCCTATCTGTATCCTATGGTCTTCTTTCCTTTTTTTTAGCATTCTCCATCATTCGAGATGAATTGCTGTGACTGGAGTTCAGACGTGTGCTTTTTCTTTTTTTTTTTTTAATCTCCTCTACAAACCCCTCAAAGGAACTCTGGTAGCGTAGTGGTTAAGAATCGGGCTGCTAACCTCAAGGTCGGTAGTTTGAAACTACCAGTGGTTCTGAGGGAGAAAGATGAGGCTTTACAGCCTAAGATTTACAACCTAAGAAACCCTGTACAGGGTCGCTATGAGTTGGAATCGACTCCACTGTACTTAACAACAACAAAAACAACATAAATCATTCAAGGAGGTTAATAGAGTGAGGGAGAGTCTTATTTGGTCTTTTTTCACCTTCATCTGGAAACTTATAAAGAGGAAAAAATGGGATAATCTTATCCTAGAGAATAGCTTCAGTTGTTTATTTCTAGTTATAAAAGTTCATTGTTAAAAATTGGATGTAC
>NW_006408706.1:2354457-2355528 GCF_000296735.1 Chrysochloris asiatica
TTATCGAATTGTATCAGATGATGCTTTTTTCCTCTTCTTTCTTCTTCGGGTTGAGCTCTGTTTATCCAGTCTTTGAAGCCAGGTCAAATGGGTATCATCTGCAAGTGTGGGTGTTCTTGCATCTGTCTAGCCTCTTTTTATCAGCTGGCCACCCCGCTCTCCACTCTAGACCTCTGTGGCTGTGTCATTGACTCTGAGCGCATGAGTCCCCAGATGTTGCCTTGCTACTGGCCGACCAGGTCTCCACACGGGTTCACAGTAGTTTGCTGAACAATGTAGGGCTTAGCTTGCCACTTCACTGATGTTCTTCGGTCACTTCCCCGTCTGGGTGACGTGCATAGTTGTCAATCAAAGTGTATATTTCCCTTGCGTCTTAGTCTTGGAAGAGAATTTGCACTGAGAGGATCCGACCACTTGCCTTGATGTCTCCTGGGCAAGCAACCTGTATGTTCTTGTGGTAACAGTCGGACTGCCCTTATTGTTTTGTATTTTTCCTGTTGGTCTGTAGGCTGTAATCTTTATGGGAGCAGATAGCAGGTTTTTCTCCTGTGGATATACAGGATGAGTTTGAGCTGCAAACTTTTTGGTTAGCAACCAAGCTTTGAATGACTGCACCTCACTGGTGCTTCTTGAGTCAAATATTAAGAACCTTACAATATTTATGAACCAAAGTCTGTAATTTCACCCGAAGGAAAAACTTATTTATTTGTTGCTGTTGTTGTTGATATTAAGTGCCATTGAGTTGTTTCTGACTCATAGCAACTTGGTGTAGGGTTTCCGAGGTGTGTTATGCTTTTTGTCCATTGCTGCTGCCACTATGCCAATGATCTCATGGGGGTCTTCCTCTTTTTCTCAAAGTGGGGGACCCTCCACTTTACCAGGCATTGTGTTCTTCTCCAGGGACTGACCCCTCCTGATACCGTATCTGAAGTATGAGGACACAGTCTCACTATCCCTATTTCTAAGGAGCATTCTGGTTGCACTTCTTCTAACACAGATTTGTTTATTCTTCTGGTAGTCCGTGGTACTTCCAATATTCTTCTCCAACACCATAACTCAAATACTTTAATT
>NW_006408706.1:2356921-2358792 GCF_000296735.1 Chrysochloris asiatica
TGCTATTGCTTAAAGAATATTTAAATATGCCAACTGCTGTGAATACAGACATTCCTTTTATTCTACAAACTTCTGACTCCTTTAATTGTTTTTATAGTTCTATATGTAGGGGAAAATACACTAAAGTAATTCCCAGCAACGTTAAGATCAAGATAGACATTTTTCCAAACTAGGAAAAAGAGACCCTTTTTCAGTTGCTAAGATAATGAATTATTAGTTTAAAATGTCCTCTTCACCTCAATTTCTGAATGATGTTTACTAATTTAGAATGGTTAGAAATCCTATCTGGGCAATGAAATGCAGCAGCTGCTCAATTGTTCAGAATAGCAAGAATGTTGGTTTAGGATCAGAATCAAAGGATGGCGTATTTAGAATCTTTTGGAAAAATTATGTAGGCAAAATTAAATTACAAAAATTAGAATTCAGTCAGATTACCAGGTCTACTGCATGAATAAATCAAAATATAAAAAACAAGCCCAAACTAGGTTTCATTGATTTCATCATTTATCAAAGGCACATAATATTTAATAATAGTTTTAACAATACTAAGTATATGAAAAATGCTTCTGGATAAATTTTATGAGACTAAGTGGTTAACAATTTCAAGAGGTAACATATCATCACGAACCAATGATACTGAAGGAAGAAGTCCGAGACACATTGAAGTCATTGACAAAGAAAAAGGCTCCAGGAGTTGATGGAATACAAGTTGAAATCTTTCAACAAACTGATGCAGCACTAGATGAACTCACTCATCTGTGGCAAAAAATTTGGAAGAGAGTTTCCTGGCCAAATGATTGGAAGAGACCAATATTTGTGCCCAATCCAAAGAGAGGTGACCCAACGGAATGCAGTAAATATTGAACAATATCACATGCAAATAAAAGTTTGTTGAAGATGATTCAAAAACAGCTACAACAGTACTTCAACAGGGAACTGTTAGGAATTAAAGTCAGATTCTGAACAGGATGTAGAAGTAGATTTATCATTGCTGATAACAGATGGCTATTGGCTGAAAGCAGAGAACAGCAGAAGGATTATTACCTGTGTTTTACTGACTTTAAAAATGCTTTCGACTGTGTAGACCATGAAAAGTTATGGATAACATTGTGGGGAATAAGTATTACAGAATACTTAATTGTGCTCATGATTAACTTGTACATAGACCAACAGGCAGTTGTTTTAACCAAACCAGGGAATACTGAATGGTTTAAAATCAGAAAAGATGTGCATCAGTGTTGTATTCTTTGGATTATTTGCTCAGCATACAGATTGAATAAATATGGTTAAAGAATTAATTATCTAAGAAGCCGGGATATATGAAGAAGCATGTGACTTCAGGATTAGATGAAGATTCATTAACAACTTGTGATATACAGATGACACAACCTTGCTTGCTGAAAACAAAGAAGATTTAAAATACTTACAGATGAAGATCAAAGAGCACAGCCTTCAGTATGGGTTACACCTCAATAAAAAGAAAACAAAAATACTCATCACTGGACCAATAACTAACATCATGATAAATGGAGACAAGATAAACGTTATCAAAGACTTCATTTTGCTTGAATCCACTATCAACACTCATGGAAGCAGCAGTCTAGAAATCAAATAACATATTGCAAGACCTCTTTAAAGTGTTCAAGAGCAAAGATGTCAGTTTGAAGACTAAAGTACACCTGACCCAAGTCATGGGTCATTTCAATAACCTCATGCGTATGAAAGTTCTACAGTTAAGTAGCTTCTAAGGAAGACTGTAGAAGAACTGATGCACTTGAATTATGATATTGAAGAAGAATATTGCAAGTACTGTGGACTGCCAGAAGAACAAACAGATCTGTGTTGAGAGAAGTACATTCAGAATGTTCTTT
>NW_006408706.1:2359512-2360553 GCF_000296735.1 Chrysochloris asiatica
CCCCTCAGGTTGGAAGACACTCAAACTATGACTGGGGAAAAGCTGTTCTCTAAAAATAGAGTTGACCGTGATAATGTTAATAGAGTAAATCCTTCAGGACCTATGTTTGCCAAAGTGGCACAATTCAAAATGAAGAGAAAGAATTGTAAACATCCATTAATAATCAGAACATGGAATGTACAAAGTATGAATCTAGGAAAATTGTAAATTGTCATAAATGACATAGAATGCATAAACATTGATATCCTAGGCATTAGTGACATGAGATGGACTGATATTGGCCATGTTGAATCTAATAATCACATGGTTTACTATGCCGGGAAATGAAGAGGAATGGTATTGCATTCATCATCAAAAAGAACATATTAATATCTGTCTTGAAGCACAACACTGGTAGGATAATATCCACACGCCTACAAGGAAGACCAGTTAACACCATTATTATTAAAATTTATGCACCAGCAACTAATGCTAGTGATGATGAAATTGAAGAATTCTACCAGTTTCTTCAGTCTGAAATTGATCAAACATGCAATCAGGATGTATTGATATTTATTGGCAATTACAATGCAAAGGTTGGAAACAAGGAAGGCTCAGTAGTTGGACAATATGACCTTGGTGATAGAAACTATGCTGGAGATCATGTGATAGAATTTTGCAAGACCAATGTCTTGTTCATTGCAAATACATTTTTAAACTATATAAAAGATGACTATATATATGGACCTCACAAGATGGGATACACATAAATCAAATTAACTACATCTGTGGAAAGAGATGGTGGAAAAGCTCTTTATAATCAGCCAAAACATGGCCAGGAGCAGACTATGTAATAGATCATCAGTTGTTCACATGCAAGTTCAGGCTGATGCTGAAAAAAATTAAAACAAGTCCACAAGAGCCAAAATATGACCTTGAACATATCCCATTTAAATTTAGAAATCGTCTAAGGAGCAGATTCGATGCATTAGACACTGAAGACTGAAGACCAGAAGAGTTGTGAGATGGCATCAAGAATATCATACATGAAGAAAGCAAAAT
>NW_006408706.1:2361909-2362827 GCF_000296735.1 Chrysochloris asiatica
GAACAGAAACTTTCAAAGGTCAGCTTGCAAAGACAAACTCAAATATTATAGCGAAATGTGCAAAGACCTGAAGTTAGAAAACCAAAAGGGAAGAACATGCTCAGCATTTCTCAAAAAGAGAGAACTGGAGAAAAAAATGCAAGCATCAACTTGAAATATTGAAGGAGTCTATAGGGAAATGCAGAACACATCAAAAGAAGATGGAAGGAATATACAGAGTCACTGTACCAAAAAGAAATAGTCAATGTTCAACCATTTCAACAAGTAATATGTCATCAAGAGCCAGTGATCTTGAGGGAAAAAGTCCAAGGTACATTGAAGGTATTGGCAAAGAACAAGGCACCAGAAATTGATGGAATACAAATTTTAAAATCTTTCAACAAACTGTTGCAGCACTGGAGGCACTCATTCATCTATACCAAGAAATTTGAAAGACAACTACCTGGTCAACTGAAAAGATTCATGTTTGTGCCCATTCCAAAGAGAGATGACCCAAGATAATTCAGAAATCGCAGGTTAATGTCATTAACATCATATACAAGTAACATTTTGCTAAAGATAATACAAAAACAGCTGCAACCATACAGAGAATTTTCTGACAGAGAACTTCCTGAGGTTCTAGCCAGATTCAGAAAAGAACATTGAATGAGGGATGTTATTGCTGATGTCAGATAGTTCTTGGCTGAAAGTAGAGAATACCAGAAAAATGTTTACCTGTGCTTTATTGACTACACAAAAGCTTTCAACGTGTGGGTCATGACAAGCTGTGGACAACATTGTAGAAAATGAGTATTTCAGAACACGTAATTGTGTTCATGATTAACCTGTACATGTTGTTGTTGTTGTTAGGTGCCATTGAATTGATATCAACCCATAGCAACCTTATGCACAGCAGAACAAAACACTGCCTGATCCTGG
>NW_006408706.1:2364632-2370375 GCF_000296735.1 Chrysochloris asiatica
AAAAAAAAAAAAGTGACATCAGGATTGGAGGAAAAGTTTGGAAAAAAAATTATGTCTATCAAAAATGGAACGCATTATAGAGACTTGGTAAAGGTGAACTGGAATGACCAAAGGAAAAAAAAAACTATAAAAATTGGGGAGAAATTCATCAAAATCTTGAAGGAATCTATATTCAGATTGCTTCACAATTGGCATTATGAAATCTGGAATTTGGAATAAATAACGTGCCCATTCAAGGTGTGGTTAACTCAAGGAAGAGATCCTTCCACTTCAAACTTCAAACTAGTTTTCAAAAACAGCATCTTCACCCTATATCAGTAAAGTGGCATATAAGTATACTTTAATTAAGTTGAAACAAAATGTTGAAATTACTTATACACCAATTCCTCACTTATGGACATAGTTAGGTTCCAAAGATCAGGGTGTTATGTGAAAGTTGGCATTATGTGAAACTTAAGTAGGTAAATGCTCTTCAGGTTTCAGGTGCCATTTGGAGGTGGCTGCTCCCTTCCCTTCACTTGCTGTCCACAACTCACTGGTCTTTGCACCTTGACTTCATGTTCTTTGGGCAAATAGGTTGGCTTTTGCCATTTGAAAACCTCCATGAGGTGATGCGCTCTTCTACTACCTCTATGAAGGTCTTGCTTTCTGGGGAAATGTCCACCCATTGAAATGACTGCCCAAAGGCAGGAGCAAGCTGATCTCATGGGGCCTGAGACAAAGTGACTGCTGTGTTTCCTGTCTTCATCCCTTTGCCAGTTTCTAGCAAAATCACAGCCAAAGGCAGCAGCTCTACACTACCCTGTCGACCTTGGCTAGCAGTCCAGGAGCTCCATGCAGGTAAATGACTCTAGTACTCTTTTTCCTCTTTTAACTTTATTCGAATCCCAAATTGGAAGAGGAATTTGATGGGTCTGGGAAGAGGAGTTGGTTGGGAGAGACCAAGGACTTGAGGCTGAGGAGAGAGGTACTCTTTCACACAAAACACATGAATCCTTACCTGGCTTTAAGGTGATTTAGGCAGCTTTTCCCTATTGTTGCAAATGCAAAATGTAAGAAAATGAGACAGTCTGTAAATGAGGTGTGAGCCTATGTCTTGTTTTCTTTTTTGTCTTCTTCTTCTTTTGACTTTTAATTCTTAAATTTTAAGTGTTACCAACCAATGCCTGTACATGATTGGAATTAAAAGATAGAAGGAGGGAATCTGCTTATACTATGAGTATTTTTGACTAGAGGTTTTTTTGTTGTTGTTTTTTTTTAGTGGTTCAACAAAAACTCACCTGAGTGTCTACAAAAATAGGGGGTTATATCAATCAATAGCTTGGGTAATTAATTGTAGAGAAACTTGGAAATCCTGATATGTGAAGGTTTTCAAATAGTGATAGTGACAGAATTAATCCATAGCCTTTAAAATTCCCTCTAGTTCATTTCACAAAAAATGAAATAAACTTGCCTACTTTAATTAAAATGGTCAAATCCCAATGCAATCATGGGGATAATACAGGAATAAGGAGTGTTTCATCTGCTGTACAAGGGATCTCCATGAATTGGGAATAACTTATTGGCATCTAACAACATTATCTCCCTCAACATTGTTGTTATTAGATGCTGTCAAATTGGTTCTGATTCATAGTGACCCTATAAACAACAGAACGAAATACCATCTGGTCATGTGCCATCCTCACAATTGTTGTTATGTTTGAGTCCATTGCTATTGCAACTGTGCCAATCTGTCTCGTTGGGGGTCTTCCTCTTTTTTCTGAGACCCTCCAGTTTACCAGCATGATGCCCTTCTCCTGGGACTGGTGCTTTCAATATTGTAAGTACCATAATGCAAATGCACCAATTATTCTACCTTCTTCCTTATTCATTGCCTACCTTTCACATGCATATGGGACGATTGCAATACTTTGGTTCAGGTTAGGCACACCTTAGTCTCAAACTGATATCCTGGCTCTTGAATACATGTGCATCAGATTAGCAATATATCATTTGATTTCTTGACTTTTGCTTCCATGAGTGTTGATTGTGGATCCAAGCAAAATGTAGTCTTTTATCTCGTCTCCATTTATCATGATGTTATATATTGGACTCCTGGTATACTGCTGTAGGATTAACACTAAGGTTGGTGGTTCAAATCCACCAACTGCTCCTTGGAAACCCTATGTCGGTATGAGTCAGAACCAACTGCAACAGCAATATTTATTAGTCCAGTGGTGAGGATTTTGTCTTCTTTATATTGAGGCACAAACCATATTGAAGGCTGTGGTCTTTGATCTTCATCAGTAACTATTTTAAGTCCTCTTTGTTTTTAGCAAGCATGGTTGTATTATCTGCATATTGCAGGTTGTTAATATCTTCCTCCCATCCTGATGCCACATTCTTGTCCAGTTTACAGATTGAATAAGTATGGTGAAAAAATGCAACCCTGGAGCATTTTCCGATTTTAACATCCAGTGTTCCCTTGTTTTGTTTGAACAATTGCTTCTTAGTTGTTCAGGCTCCTCATGAACACAAACACGTGCTCTGGAATACCTATTCTTTACAATATTAGCCATAGCTTGTCATGATCCTCACAGTGAAAAACCTTTGCATAGTCAATAAAGTACAAGTAAACATCTTTCTGATATTCTTTGCTTTCAACCAAGATCCATCTGATATCAGCAGCGATATCCCTAGTTCTATGCCCTGCTAAGAATCTAACTTGAATTTTTAACAGTTGCTTGTTGATGTACTTTTGCAGCCATTTTTGAATTATCTTCAGCAAAATTTTATTTGCATGTGATATTATTTGCATGTGCTATTGTTTGATGATTTCTGCATTCCGTAGGTCACCTTTCTTTGGAATGGACACAAATATGGATCTCTTCCAATCAGTTGGCCAGGTAGCTGTCTTTCAAATTTCTTGGCATAGATGAGTAAGCACCTCAAGTGCTGCATCATTTTGGTGAAATATTTCAATTTGTAGTCTGTCAATTTCCTTGCTTTTTGCCGATGCCTTCAGTGTACCTTGACCTTCTTCCTTCAGTATCACTGGCTATTAATCATATGCTACCTCTTGAAATGGCTGAACAGCAACCTTTTCTTTTTGGTACAATGACTGTGTATTCCTTCCATTTTCTTTTGATGCTTTCTGCATTGTTCAATACTTTGTCCATAGAATCCATCAATATTTCAAGGCAAGTCTTGACTTATTTTTAATTCTATCAGCTTGAGAAACGCCGAGCATGTTCTTGTCTTTTGATTTTCTAACTACAAGTCGTTGCATATTTCATTATTATAATATTTATTTTCTCGAGCTGCCTTTAGCACAGTACTAGAAAATATAGAATATAGAATATTCCATGGTTTGGTGAATACTAGAATGACATGTTTGCATGGAGATTCACTGTTCTTGACCCACAGCTGATTTTCACACATATAGGAAAGGCTGTGTGAGGCCTAGCAGAAATTGCCAGCTGTATGGCTAAGAACAATACAAAGGTTGTTTGTGATGGGACATGTTTACATTTGGCAGAGGAAGAATAAATAAATGGCATTGGGCAACTTAAATATTCAGGTGCTGCGTATACAAAAAGGCTCTAACCCACACTAAGGGTTATGCCCTATGTCTAAGTATAAAACAACTAGACCTTTGCTAGCAAAGAATAAAAATCAGTCAAGATAGAACCCAAAGGTCTGTCAAGTGTTTAACAACTTTATAAGTAAAAAGCTCTACACATTTATTTTTATTTAAAAAAAAAATTGTGAATTGGGTGAAAATTTGCAGTGAAAATGAGTTTTCCATTCAACTCTGACACACATGGGGCTGCTATGTGTTAGAACTGACTCAGTGTTAACTGATTTATTTGGTTTAGAATGTTTTTTGATGTTCTTGTTTTCAGTCCCTCTAGTTGTTCGAACAGAACATGGGAACACTGAATGGTTTAAAATTAAGAAAGGTATGCGACAAAGTTGTATTCTTTCACCAGACTTATTCAACCTGTATGCTGAGTAAATAATCCAAGAAGCTGGATTATATGAAGAAAAACATGGCATCAGGATTGGAGGAAGACTCATTAACAGCCTTCAGTATGCAGATGATACAACCTTGCTTGCTGAAAGTGAAGAGGACTTAAAACATTTACTGGTGAAATCAAAGAGCACAGCCTTCGATATGGATTACATCTCAATGTCAAGAAAACAAAACTCCTCACCACTGGACCAATAAACAACATTCTTATCAATGGAGAAAAGAATGAAGTTGCCAAGGACTTCATTCTTCTTGGATCAACTATCAACACTCACGGAAGCAGCAGTCAAGAAATCAAACGACGTATTGCATTAGCAAATCTGCTGCACAAGACCTTCTTAAAGTGTTAAAGAGCAAAGATGTCAGCTTGAGGACTAAGGTGTGCCTGACCCAACCCATGTTATTTTCAATAACCTTATATGCATGTGCAAGCTGGACAAGTGAATGAGAAACACCGTAGAAGAATTGATGCTTTTGAGTTATGGTGTTGGAGGAGAATATTGAAAGTGCCTTGGGCTGTCAAAAGAACCAATAGATCAGTTTTGGAAGAAGTGCAACCAGAGTGCTCATTGGAGGCCAAGATGGCCAAACTTCATCTCTCATACTTTGGACATATAGTCAGGAGGGACCAGTCGCTAGAGAAGGATATCATGTTTGGTAAGGTGGAGGGTCAGAGAAAAACAGAAAGACCCCAACGAGATGGATTGGCCAAGTGGCAGCATTGATGGACTCAAGCATGGCAACAGTAGTGAGGTTGGCCCAGGATCGGGCAGTGTTTTGTTCTGCTGTGCATAAGGTCACTATGAGTTGGTTCTGACCCGATGACACCTAACAACAACAACAAGTAAAAAAAACAAAAACCCAACTCATTACTGTTGAGCAGATTCTGATTCAAAGCAACCCCTATGACAGAATAAAACTGCCTCACTGGGTTCTCAAACCGTAAATTTTTATGGAAGCACACTGTCACATCTTTCTCCTGTGGGGCAGCTTGTGGGTTTTAAACCACCGACTTTTTGGTACACAGCTGAGCACTTTAACCACTTTACCACTTTAATTACCAAGACTCCTGATTTCTACTGGATGCTTTTTTTTTTTTTTTTTTTAATTAAGAACAATAAACTTGTTAGAAAAGAATTTATTTGGTTTGAAATATTCAGACAGACCCTTGTGGGGGGGATATGGCTGATTATGAACAAGATGCATTCCTAAGTGTGTCTTTAAGTTGAATTTGTAGGTAAGTTGGAACAGGTGCATATGGTTCTCATTTAGCCTAGGAGTTCTGGTTCTGGTGGCTAAACTGTGGGTTTAGCATTAGCTTGCTAAACACAAGGTTGATGGTTTAAACTCACCAGTTTCTCTCAGGAAGAAGGATGAGGCTGTCTGCTCCCGAAAAGATTTTCAGTCTCAGAAACCCTATATAGACATGCTGTGAGTTAGGAATTGATTTGATGGTAGTGGTTTTGTTAGGCAGTTAGAACAGGGAAGAGGGGTTCTTCTCCTAGGAAACCCTATACAGGGTTGAGTTGAGTTCTCGGTGATAGTGTCATGTATGTTAGTCTCAAGTGATGTCTGTTGTTGTTGGTTGTTCTTGCTCCAAAGAACTCCCTTTAGAATTTTTTGTAAGGTCGGTCTGGTTTTTGCAAATTCTTTTAATTTCTGTTTATTTGGAATTGCCCTATTTTCACCATCATATTTGATGGATGACAATTTTGCTGGGTGTGATTCTTG
>NW_006408706.1:2370990-2378122 GCF_000296735.1 Chrysochloris asiatica
TCTTCCTTGCTTTCATCCATTTTTCTCTCAATTCATTGAAGGCACCTAAATTCATTAAAGGTACCTAAACAGCATTCTATTAAATTCCTTATCAAGTAGTTCTGATTCCATTTTTGGCATTATACTTTCTGACTCCATATTTTGGTCACTTGTTTGAAGCACTCTGTCTTATATCTTTGTGTTAGTTGAAACTGTCTTTTTTCCAAGACAGTGTGGTATCATGTATTTATATTTAATTGATGATTTTCTGATGGTGTATTTTCAGGCACTGACCACCTGTCTCCTGGTGGATGTGATTAAGACTAGAAGGAAGTATGAACACAGTTCTCAGTTCGCTGTTTGTGTAGCAGCATAGGTCAGGGCAGCTTCATGCACCTCAGGAAGGACATCCGGAAGAGGCTGTGCAGGAGGGGTACCACTGGCTGCTGTGTTGGTCATGGCAGTCCTGACCACATCCAGCTACCAGAGTGTAAGAGAACAAGGGAGGACTGCACCCTGCTTGTCTCTCACTTGCAATTCAGCCCTGTGCCTGCAGTCTGCTATTGCTTAATCTTCTTTATTCTCCAGAGACACACCCTTTACATTAGCCAATTAATGTCCGAGAATTCTGTCAGGAGTCCTGGGGTGACATTATAGCATAAACACTGGACTGCTAACCAGAAGGTCGGAAGTTCAAGTCTACCAGCTGCTCCTTGATTGTATACAGGGTCACTAGGAGTTAGAACCGACCTGATAGCAGTTAACAACAATAACAACATCTGTGTGTGTGTTCTAATCTGATCCTTATTAGACTATAAGTGCTGAAAATCTTCTGTGTACTTTTATATCAACAGACATAAGGAGTCCTGGTGTGGCACTGTAGGCTAGTGTGTTAGACTGCAAAGTCGTTTGAACTGCAAGGTCGGTGGTTCAAGCTCACCAGCTGCTCCTTGGAAACCCTACACAGTGTCACTATGGGTTAGAATAGACTCAACAGCACTTAACAACAACCACAACAATCTCTGCCTTGATAAAACTTACCTGTAGGTACACTGGTAAATGTGGGACTGGACAAAGTCAATAGGGTTATAAAGAATAAGATTTATTGAAACAACAACAATATATAGATGGAGTCCTGGTGTGGCACTGGGAGTTAATGCGCTGGACTGAAGAGTTGGTTTGAACTGCAGGTCGGTGGCTCAAGTTCATCAGCTGCTCCTCAGAAAACATATACAGGGTTGCTATGGGTCAGAACTGACTCAATTGCACTTAGCACACACACACACACACACACACACACACACACACATATGTATTCCTGGTGTGGTGCTGTAGGATTAGCTCCACAAGGTTGGTTTGAGCTGCCAGGTTGGCAGTTCAAACTCACTATCTGCCCCTCAGAAACCCTACATAGGGTCACTACGGCTTGGACAGCACTTTAAAAATTTGTGTATATATATATATCTACACAGATATCATGTATCCTTAAATTTAAATATCTTGGTATTTTATATAATTAATAAAAAAAACTTTCACAATGAAAAATATGAGGAAGATTTTTTCCCCATTCTTAAATAAACAAGGATTTTCATTTAAAAATATTACTAAGATCATTATTATGAAAAAAAAAAAAAAATTGTAACTTTTAACAAGACCAGTAGTTTGAAACAGTTCTGTATATATTTTTGACTCTACAGTGAACAAGTCCGGTTTTCTAACTCCCAACCCATCCTGTCCCAAAAGAAATAACCTTCCAATGCTCAAAGAGATAAATCCAACCTTTGTTCTACCAAATTCTTTCTATTTGGTCCTGGCACTAATACTGGATTGGTGTGATTATAGTTAATCCACTGCCTACAACATGACAAATGTTTTTGGTCCGAGTTGAATGATAAAAACTTTTCCAACTGGAAAAGCAGTTGTCAACTCTTCTTGTTGCTGTACCATCATATTTGATGTCAGGAGGATTCACAATGCTGACCCAAGTACACTGAATTGTAAACTGTGGTGGATTTCTGAAAGGATTGTTCATAGATGATGGAAAAACCAATCAAGGCATAAAACCCCACATTGTATTTGTTCATTTTGACTGATATACTTATAGTATCATAAAATGATATTACAAAACCATCAGTTAGAATTTCTAATTTCCCAATAACTCATGTTTTTCCTCCCAACATTCTCAATTGATGAAATTGTTCTTTAAAAAAAAAAAAAAAATCCTTCTACTTGCATTTTTAAAGCTTGTTCAGTTGAAATTAATGACTTCAATTTTGAATTTTGTGAGTGCTACTGAAGTTATTCATTCAAAAACATAAACCTTAAAATCTCCTGAATATGGCCTCTGTTATCCTTTATTTTTCTCTCTGGGGTGAATAGTGCATAAAATAATTTCTACAATAGACAGAATATTGCATACTTTTAAAGATGTGTGAGTACAAACCCATCCTGATCCTTCTGGATATAATTGAACCCATAATTCTGGGTACAGTTGGGTTATTGAATGAGCTGGCTAGAATAAATATTTGTATCATCTTCATTTTAGATGCCCCACTTCAGAAAGTTTTGCTATCAGATTGTATTTTTTAGGATTTTTTCCCCATACTTTTTTGTAGGGATTTTCTTTCTTTTTTTCTCTTTAAAAATTGGCCAATTAGTTCTGCTGTGCAAACTGATGTGATACATAAAAGCACATAATTAGTTCTTTACCCATTTATAAAGCATCATCCAATTGGTTTCTGTTTTCATATATTCTTTTTTTATTTTCATATATTCTTGAAAAGTATTGGGTTCATGGTCTTTATCCCACATTCCAGCTGTCAGGGAATTGCTAAATCCACAGGGAATTGTGTGAGATATGTAATTGGCATAAATTATTTAGTTTAAGGCCACACAGTTAGCCAGAATATAATGATAGTTAGTGCTTGATGAACCTAAATTCAAGGTCTGTGGAACTCTAATGTTTTCCTAGTTCAGTTCAATTTTTCATTTATTTCTTCTCTTTATGGATTTTTATGTGAAAATAAGTCATCCTTTAGTATCATGCTTTGTTACTTTCTAGTAATGTCTGGTTAAACCAAATATGAAATAAACAATGAAGCAGGCTTGGGAAATGTTAAGCTAATCATTTCTAGTGGCTTATAATAAATTGAGATTTCTTTCATTTCTCTCCACCTGTTTTTCTTCCTTTAAGCTCAATAAAATATGATAAAAACATAGTAATATTTCTTGCCAAGTAGTTTTGTTCTTTCACAGTGGGAGAAAAGTATTTTGTCTAGTTTGCTAGTCTGGGTTTTTCTTTCCTCTTTCCTCAAATTAAGTCTAGGAATTTAGCACTTAACCTTTAAAGTCGTAGGTTCTAGAATAAACATGAGTATCTAAGGGTGTGCGGTCCCGGTATTGCACTGTAGGATAATCATTGGACTGTTAACTACAAGGCCTGTGGTTCAGACCTTATACAGAGTCACTATGAGTTAGAACCAACAGCAATTAACAACATCCAAGAGGAGTCTGGTGTGGTGCTGTGGATTAACACACTTGCCAACAAGGTTGGTTTGAACCACAAGGTCAGGGGTTCAAACCTACCAGCTGCTCCTCAGAAACTTTATACAGGATTACTATGAGTCAGAACTGACTCGACAACACTTAAAAACAAAAAGAGTATGTTGTGGGGATCATGGTCAGTCTGTAGGATAACACTGGACTGAGAATCTCAAGATGGGTGGTTTTTGTTCACTAACTCCTCTGTGGGAGAAAGAAAGATGAGCCTTTTTGTGTCCACAAAGACTTGCAGCCTTGGAAACCCTATACAGGGTCAGCATGAGTCAGAACCAACTAGATGGCACTTAATAACAACAAAGAGTGTGTTTGTCGAAAAATTCTATTATCTTTTCATTCTGTTTTTCCACAAATCTTTGAAGTCCCTTCATGTATAATGTTTTTTTTTGTGTGTGTGTGTGGGGGGGGGCACTGTAGGGTAAGTACTGGAATGAAAGGCTGGTTTGTACTGCAAGGTCAGCAGTTCAAACTCACCAGTTTCTTCCACCACATTTATTCAGTTTGTATGCTGAACAAATAATCCTAGAAGCTGGATTTTATGAAGAAGACTGTGGCATAAGGATTAGAGAAAGACCATTACAACCTGCAATATGCAGATGATACAACCTTATTTGCTGAAAACAAAGAGAACTTAAAATACTTATAGATGAAGATCAAAGACCACAGTCTTCAGTATGGGTTGCCTGTCAAGGTAAAGAAAACAAAAAGCTTCACAACTGGACCAATAAATAACATCATGATAAATGGAGAAAATATTGAAGTTATCAAAGACTTCATTTTTGCATGGATCAACTTCAACATTCATGGAAGTAGCAGTCAAGAAATCAAATGACATATTGCATTAGGCAAATCTGCTACACAAGACGTCTTTAAAGTGCTGAAGAGCAAAGATGTCAGTTTCAAGACTAAGGTGAGCCTGACCCAAGCCATGGTATTTTTAATAGCCTCATGTTCATGTGAAGGTTGGATAATGAGTAAGGAAGATGGTAGAATAATTGATGCATTTGAGCTATGATATTAGCGAAGAATGTTGAAAGTACTATGGACTTCCAGAACAACAAACCAATCTGTGTTAGAAGAAGTACGGCAAGAATGCTCCTTAGAAGCCAGATGGAGAGATTTTTTTCTCTCATTACTTGGACATGGGATCAGGAGGGACCAATACCTGGAGAAGGACACCATGCTTGATAAAGTGGAGGGACAGTGAAAAAGAGGAAGACCCTCGATAAAATGAATCAGCACAGTGGCAGCCACAATGGACTTAAGGATAACAATGATTGTGAGGATGGTGCAGGACTATGCAATGCTTCTTTCTATATTTATAAAGTTTGCTTTAAGTAGGAATTGACTCAACAGCACCTAGTATCAACAACAGTGTTTGTACTAATAGGTTAAGCTCTATGAGCTACCTAACAACACCAACACATGCTAAGAATATTGATTGTATGCAAGAGTTGACTGTAATTAAAAATCTATAGAACTGGTAACACATTTTAAAAGGCTTTTATCTTTATGTACCATAGAATGTTTCCAGTTGTCCAATATTTCAATGTAGGAAGCACAATAAAATGCAAATACTCAAATATTCACGAATCTATGTTATTTGTCATTGGAAGCATTGTGTTCTCTTGGGTTAAGCCACTCTACAACTTTGCTTTCCCAATTTTCTACACTCCTTTGACCTTTCCAGCATGACTTCAAAGAAGTGGAAAAAGGAAGAGAGTTTTTTTGCTTACATTTTATTTGTGGTTCATTAGAATGTTATCCATGAAAAATATTTTACTAAAGCAAAACTTACAGATACAATGATTTGAAAGCCAAGATTGATATATAATATTTCCTTTTTTTTCTCCCACTCTTTGACTGTGACTAACAGTGATAAAATTCCAACGAGTCACTAAATGCCTTGCAGAGTAATAAACAAATTATATCACAAGTCACATCAGGATGCTGGTGTATTGGACATATTTTGTGCAGTGGTTTTATAAGGGTACTCTATGGAGTTGCTTCCAAATGAAGCATCAATGTACTGATAAATGGCCTAAGAGTTATTTAGTTACCCTAAATAGTCTTAAACATATTTTCCTAATGGACATTTTAATTGTGATAGGCATTGAACCACTTAGCACTGTTGCTATCATATTCCATTTGTGTGGGTGAAAATACAGATGGCACCGAAAATAAGCATATTAGCCGAATGTCACAGCAGATGACATCAACACAGCACTTAGAGAAAATCTGATACACTCATTAGAAAGTATTTTAATCATCCCTTTCACAGACTTGGGCAGGCAAACCAATTTTCAATTTAAAAGAAAGAAAAAAAATCATTCCAAGTAGGATTTGCACAAGGAATGTTCATTCATTAGTGAAAATCAGGATGACTTTACCTACCACCTTTGTAATCTTTTAAGTGAAGAATGTCATGGATTTCTCCTCATAGTGGCAGAAAATGATGAGTGTCTATTCTTTAGGGGAATTAAATCAATTATTTTTAGTGCTCTACCAAAAGCACAATTTTACTGTTATTCTCAGAGATGCACAGAGCGTTCCAATTCTCACACATGTATATTTTTTAGAGAAATGATGCAATCGCTGTAGGAAGCCATTGTTATTGTTGGTAAGTGCTGTTGAGTTGGTTCCAACCCATAGCGACCCTGTTTCCAAGGAACAGCTGGTGAGCTTGAACCGCCGACTTTGCAGTTCAAATGGCTTTGCAGTCTGGCGCATTAACCCACAGCTCCACACCAGGAACCCATAGGAACATGATATTTAATTCCTAAACAACTTCATTACATAGTTTGGCTATTTTGAAAAACTTCTTAGTACCCCAAAACTTTGTCTCTAAAGCTAGAGTGTTTTAAAATTGTCAACAATTATAGCAACCAAGGAAGACATCAAGTTTATTTCCCTAGGTATTTATAAAATGTGAACACAATCAGATTAAAATTCAATTTATTGGTTGGCAGCAGTTTAAGGAGAAGGCTAGAAAACTTTTTGACTCTGAGAGTAGGTGTCAAAATGAGAACATTCAAGCCTTCTTGTTTCAATGTTGGCTCACTATAACCTCTGAACTGTACTAACTGTGTTGTATTTATGAGTCAAACTCCCATTTTGTGTCCACAAGCACAATGGTAACATTTGTTCTCATTACCTCACCACACCATTGCTTCATTTCCAAGTGACTGTGCCCAAACTCTCTGGCAGAGAAAAAAGAACTTGCTTTAGAATACTTTGAGGGGTCAGTAGGATTGCTGGGCATTGGAATAAAGCTCTGATTTAATTTATGTCTATTGGTTATTTAGAGAGTTTAGCTCTTCCAGCCACAGAGGGAATGAACGACACTATACTTTCAGTAGCCATGTCTTTTGCTGTGTGTTATAGAGTATAAATTGAAAAAGTTCTGTTCAGAGCAAAGTTATTATTCCACCTGGGGCATATTCTCAAGTACAAGCGTACATTTCTCCTGCATCAGGCTGTTGCTATGCTCTTTGCTTTGTGTAAGTAACTCATGATTTTGAAATATAGAATCGTTTCTTTGGAGAAATAATACAAACCATTTTCACCGTAACAAAATAGAGAGGGTGAGAAAAAA
>NW_006408706.1:2378918-2413780 GCF_000296735.1 Chrysochloris asiatica
CTTCTTTTAATTGAACTCTGATCACCCAGTCATTGAGGCTAAGTCAAATGGGTATTATCTGCATGTGTGGGTGCTTGTGTGGCTATGCCCTCTCTGAGACTTTTCTTAATTAATTTGATATCTGGATTCTGTTAATGCTTTTCTTGAGATGGTGAAAGACAGTCTGAGAGGTCTCATTATGACATCTTAGATGTTGAGAGAGTAGGTTAGAACACTTTTTGCAATACTTTTTATCCTTTGTGGTAAAAAAATGAGTATGTATATATATGCAGATAAATACACATATATGTACATATTTAAGTATGTATACATATATACTTGTGTGCATATGGATATATATGTGTGGCATCTGATCTCCTCTGACTTTACAAGGGGGAAGAAGAATCAAACTTCACATCAGTCCAAGGCCAATTCCTATGTGGCAGAGGTCAGATGTGCCTCCACCTTCTTTCCTCCTTCTGACACCAGTAAACCGTCATCTCTCCCGTGGCACTCTCTACTTCTCTGCTAGCCTAATAAATTCATTGCAATGGCCACACAGAACTCAGACAATATTCACAATTTATAGGGTTTATTTGGGAAGTTAACAGATTGCAATTCAAAATCAGCAATATTCAAGATATAGTTTTTTTTTTTTTTTTTGGTCAGGACAACCTCTTTCCAGTCATGCCTGAAGGCAGACCTATCTTTGGCTGTTGGCCTGTTGCTCAGACAATGTTACAAATCTTCTTTTGCACTGTTGAGAAATGCCCAAAGGACACTCCACCCTGCCAAAAGTCTCAGCCCAATGGTGCTCAGCTTTAGCTCTGTGGGTCAGCAAACCGAAATCTTCCAATTAAGTGCCTGGAGATACCCCACTCCACAAGTAAGGCTCCAGCCCAAAGGCACTCAGTTTTATTTACTCTGCAGGCCAGGAAGCCCACCCTTCTGTCTTGTGCTCCAATTCTTGGCTCCACTGCTGCCATTTCTCTGGCATCACAGCTCTATCTCCTGCATCAAGGAGGCTCATTGCTCAGGTTCTCAGGACCCAAAGGATGTGCTCCACTCCTGGTTCTCCCTTATTGTTGGTAGTAAGATCCTCCTCCCTGCTTTTGAGATGGATTATTTTATACTCATGTTAGAGACCCAAGTTTTTATAATCAAAATTAACCCTGTTAACAGTCACTCATAACTGAATCATATAATCATGTCAGCATCTTCTCCCACCTTATCTTACCAAGAATCATTAGGGAAAAAAAAAAAAAAAGTTATTGAGTGAGAGTTACAAAGGCAATGGGTACAAGAGTCATTTATTTACTGCACTGCAATATACACACACACACTCACATATACTCATAAATCATCACTTTAAATTTACAATTCAGTCGGATTAATTAAATTCACAATGTTGGTCAACCATCAGCATGATTTATTTCTAAAAATTTTCACCATCCCAAAAAATCATTAAGCAGTAATTTTCCATATTCCCTACCTTTGACCCTCCCTAATCTACTTTTTGTCCCTATGAATTTGCCTAATCTAGATATTTCACATAAGTGGTGAGGGGATCCAGTGGCGATATTTCATATAAGTGAAATCATATAATAATTATCCTGTTCTTTGGCTTGGCTTATTTCATTGAGCAAAATGTTTTAAAGTTAATCAGAACTTCATTTCATTTTATGGCTGCATTGTTGTTGTTGTTAAGTGCCATCGAGTCGGTTCCGACCCATAGCGACCCTGAACAGGGTTTCCGAGGCTGTAAATCTTTATGGGAGCAGAAAGCCTCATCTTTCTCCCGCAGAGCAGCTGGTAGTTTTGAACTGCTGACCTTGCGGTTCACAGCCCGATTTGTAACCACTACAATTCCATTATATGTATGTGCCACATTTTGTTTATCCATTTCATCTATTCATGGGGAATCACCTCTTGTCTATTATGAATAATACTGCAATGAACATTAGTGTACTAGTTTCTGCCTGAGTCTCTACTTTCAGTTCTTGGGGGTATATAACTAGGTGTGTAATTCTATGTTTAATTCTTTGAGGAACCATTTGGCCACTTTTTAGTGTTACTAGAAGTACAGCCAGAATTCTCCTTAGAAACCAGGATAGTGAGTTTCCCGTTCTTGGATATGTTATCAGGACAGACCAGTCCCTGGAGAAGGACATTATGTCTGGCAAAATGGAGAAGAAGGACATTATGTTTGGCAAAAATGAAGAAGAACCCCAATGAGATGATTGACACAGTGGCAGCAACAAAGAGATCAAAAGTAATAGTGAGTCTGTGAGGATGGTACAGGGCCGGACAGTGTTTTATTCTGTTGTGCATAGGACCACTATGACTCAGAACGGACTCAATGGAACCTAACATCAATATCAGCAATGGTTATGTGGTTATGTGGTTTTGTGGTTATGTGGTTATGTGGTTATGTGCCGTGGAGTCAGTCCGACTCATAGCAACCCTGTACAGGGTTTCCAAGACTGTAAATTTTTATGGGAGCAGAAAACCTCAGCTTTCTCCCACGGAACAGCTGGTAGTTTCAAACTGCTGACCTTGAGGTTCACAGCCCAATTTGTAACCACTATGCTATCAGAACTCCTTAATTAGATAATCAGTATTAATGTCATTTGCACATTGTCTGCTTTTTCAGTAATTATTTCTGAGACACAGCTTTTCCCTGTGGTCAACCTTGGAATCATGGCTGCTGCCACCTTCTCCAAAAACAACTCCTTCTATTGAGTCATCACTGACTTAGTCAAAGTATTCTTCAGAAGAATCAAACTACTTTACTCTAATTTTGAAGGTTCTTAGTATATTAACTATATACAGACATACAGACTCTTGTGTTTTACTGTTGTTGAGTACCGTCAAGTCAACTCTGCCTCATGGCGCTCTTGTGTACAATACTATCAATAGTATGAAGTATTACCCAGTCCTATGTCAGACTCACAATCACCAGCATGGTTGAGTTCATCATTGTCGCTATTTGTAGCACTCCATATCATTGAGGGTCCCCTTCTGCTCATTTGTCTTCTATTTCACCTAGTATTGTGTCGTCCTTTAGTGATTGAGCCTTCCTGATGATAAGTCTAAAGCAAGTGAGTTGGAAATGTTTTGTTGTGATACAAAAGGTTTTCATTGGTTAATTTACAAAAACCTTTTATTTGTGAATTGAGTGAAGGTTTACAGAGCAAATCTCTTTTCTCTTCAATATTTCGGACATATTTTGTTTCATGTCTGTGACTGTAACCCCACAATATAATATCACTTACCCCACTTTCTTACTGGGTCTCCCATTTCTAGTCCTTCTTCTTTCCTAACCCTTATGAACTTTGTCTTTGGGTAAATGTGAACTCAAAGGGTTGATTTTTCTAAGGAGTGCATGCCTTCCTAGTGTTGTTGGTCCCCTTATAGATATATCTATTTCTTACTAAAAATGGATTCCTGAGGTTGAGGTAAGATTCTCAGAAGTTCTACCAGTCTCTATCTGACAAGTAAGCCTGCCTGGTCTTTTTTTTTTTTTTTTTTTTTTATGGTTTTCAGTTTTGTTCCACATTTTTCTTACATTTTATCCAAGATCTTCTAATGTGATCCCTTTCAAAGAAGCTGACAAATAGCTGGGCACCATCTAGTTCTTCTGGTCTCCTAGGGTCCTAGAGATTAATGTTTACATGGCTCCTTAGTCCATTAGACTAATTGTTTCCATGCAACTTCAGTTTTCTTCACTCTTACCTCTGAATGGGAGCGACCAATAATTGCACTTTTGATGCCTGCTCATGAGTTTTAAGACCTCAGTTGTTACTCACCAAAATAGGATGTAAAACATCATCTCTGTGGACTTTGTTATGCCAGTTGATCTTGGTATGTCCTGAGATATGGCCCTGAACCCCCAGGCCTAGTGATTCACTTTTTGGTTATGCCTAAGAAGTTTCTATAACTTTGTCCTCCTGTATGAACCTATACGTTAATTGGTTAATTTTTGAAAGTAGATTGTCAGTCTTTTCTTCTTAGTCTGTCTTAGTCTGGAAGCTCTGCTGAATCATGACTACCCCAGGTAATCTTGTTGGTGTTTGAAATAGCAGTGACATACGTTGTAGTATCGTATCAACATGCAAGTCACCACAATACTGATATACCGACATAGACAAATTGAACAGAAAGGTGGCAGTCTTGTGTTTTAGGGAACGAGTATTAAACCATATTCCTTTTCTACTGTCCCCTTTCCATTGTGCTCACCCATCAGTTCTTCTTCAGATAATGATCTGAGAAATCTTATTTCTCCTATAGCTAAGGCTAGAGTCTCCTCTCCCCAAGCTGCTCTGTTAACCAGTCAATTAGGAAATAGCTACTTCTTTAGATTTTCATCCAGAAAAACCCAAACAATGTGTATGTTTAGAAACCTTGCATAGCTGTAGCTTCAGGTTCCTATGACAAAAGCTGCTCCCCTCTCCTGCTTTTTCCTGGTAGCCTATGTTCATGACCTAGTCTACCATTTCTCTTTTTCTTAGTTTGGTGCTTCTTGTTTGTCCCTTTCCCTATGTCACTTTTGTCATCTGCTCCAGTGGAAAATGGTCACCTGTCATTTATCATGTGACAATAAAGAAAATAAACTAATTTTCTTTAACTCTTAGGGTCACTCTCTTCAGTTTTAATATTTCATAAAAGATTATTTATCAGATATTATTTGGCTGGTAAAATTTCCTTTATCTGTGGAAATGAAAGCTTTAGAGCAGATGATTTCTTAAGGGCCTTTCTAGCTCTAAAAATGTGCACATATGATGTTGCTCTGTCTTCTTGTGGGGAAGGCCAGATGGATGTTTAGCTTTCTGTACTGTGCATCTTTTTTGGTCCACGTGCTGAACATCTGTTTGGGATCTCTAATGCAAAGCATTCCAATTCCCATCACTCCTTCCTTTTATCAAGCAGCAGCAGGCTTCCTCAGCACAAGGTGTAAGACCTCTTGTCTCTAGAAAAATGTTTTACTCTTATTGTTTACAAAATCAGTTTAAGAGTTAGTTTGCTCTGTGTTTCCTTTTTCAGGCAGGAAAGTATATTTTGGAGTAATGGAGAAAACGTGTATGCTCTTTTCAAGTATGTCAAAAGTATAGAAATTTAATATCTAATCATATTTGTTTATCTTAGAAAATAGTAATAAGAAGACACATAAAAAGGTAAAACTATATTTTGCCTTTTTTCATCAAAATATATTAAAGGTTTAAAAAAATGTAATGACTTTTTGTTTTTTTAGAATAATTTTAGATTTATAGAAAAATTAAGCAGATAGTAAATAGTTTCCAACCCTCCTAACCCCCTAATACCTTTCCCCTAATTATTAACATTTTATATTAGGATGGTATATTTGCTACAATTAATGAACTAATACTGATAGATTTTTATTAACTAAAGTCCATAGTTTATTTGCAGTCCTGGTGTGGTGCTGTAAAATAAACACTAGATCACAAAGTTGGTTTGAATCGCAAAGTCAGCAGTTCAAACTCACCAGCTGCTCCTCAGAAACCCTACACAGGGTCGTTATGACACTGAGCTGACTAGATGACACTTAACCTAATCAAACAATTAGTTTATTCAGATTTCTTTAGTTTTTACTCTGTATTAGTTTCTCTTCCCAAATCTTACACTTTGTTTTGTTGTTACATCTTCTTTAGTGCCTCTTGACTGTGAGAACTTCTCAGACTTTACTTGTGTTTGATGACTGAGAGTTATGAGGAGTACTGATCAAGTACATTGTAGGAGACCACTCTATCAGAAGTTTTCTCATGATTAGACTGGGGTTATATGTTTTGGGGAGGAAGATCCCAGAGGTAAAGAACCATTCTCATTACATCATATCAAGGGTAATACACTCACCAAGTTTTATCCCTGTGGGTAATGTTTGTCACATTTGTAAACCAGCACCAATAGTGCTTTCAAATGAAAATTCTATATTCCAGATTTGGAAGTTAATTTGGAAATTAATGATGAAATGACCTTCTGAAAAAATTTGAAATAATCCATTTGTTTTCCTCCTTCTGTCTATAGAACATAGATCTAAATATCTAAGTTCATTACTCCTCAGACTACTCTCCAAGGGAGATATATTTTATATAAGTGCATGCAGTTACCACACCAGGCTTGATGTCTTTTTCTTTGGGAAGTTTCAACTTCAAGAAAGAATTGCTGCCTTATAGGCCTTAGCCCATGGCTGTCAGCTAAAATATTTCCATTCTCCTTGGAAACCTATTTAAAGACTTGACCACCCAAGGAAATTCCCAACATTTCTGAACACCTTGCTTAGGGAAGGAAAAGGTATTTCTTAACTTCTCTCTGCTTGTTGGTAATCTATTCTGGATATCCAGATTTACAGGATCATGAAGCCTTTCATGTGGGGGGAATAGACTCATTATTTTTATTGAAGTTGAGAATTGAGTGAAAGAAATGTTACAAAGAACAATTCAGGTGTGTAGTTACTTGACTATTTGGTTGCATATTTTAATATTTGTGAAAGTTGGGTAAAGTAACTATCTAACAGAATACAGATGTTACTGTGACCTTAGTAATTAAATTCACTCCTTAGCATTTGAAGTCCAAATTCCATATATTTGAGTTCAGCAAGTTTCTCTTAAACCCATTGCATAAATTGATGTATATGCATTTATACATTCATTTAGTGGTATCTAAAGTAATTTTTAAACTTTAAGTTTTTCCATGAACATTTTATTTTTATTCTTCAGTTTTTAATGTTTTCATTATTACTAAGGTGTGCAGACATATACATTTTTCTTCTTTTTGTCCTTTCTATTCCATGTGGATTGATGCTTTTGAGTTATGGTGTTGGAGGAGAATATTGAAAGTGCCATGGGCTGACAAAAGAACCAATAGATTCGTTTTGGAAAAAGTGCAGCCAGAGTGGTCTTTGGAGGCCAAGATGGCCAAACTTCGTCTCTCATATTTGGGACATATTGTCAGGAGGGACCAGTCGCTGGAGAAGGATATCATGTTTGGTAAGGTGGAGGGTCAGAGAAATAGAGGAAGACTCCCAATGAGATGAATTGGCCAAGTGGCAGCATCGATGGACTCAAGTGTGGCAACAGTAATGAGGTTGGCCCAGGATCGGGCTGTGTTTTGTTCTGCTGTGTATAAAGTTGCTATGGGTCAGTATTGACTCAATAGCGCCTAACAACAACAACAATTCCATGTGAAAACACCATTTTCTTAGTCACTGGTATAGATGAAAGGAGCCCTGGTGGTGTAGTGGTTATAGCAATCATCTTCCAACAAAAAGTAGTTCAAACCCATTGAAGAAAGATGGAGCAATTCTACTTTGTCTTGAAGGGTTGCTATGAGTCTCAATCAACTCAATGGCAGCAGGCTTTTAATGGCGCAGAGGCGGTAGAATCAAGAACATGATTTTTACTTTGAATAATTGGGTATAAGGTTAGCACCTATGCCAACTATTTTATTATTATTACAAATAAATTATTTATTGTTGTTGTTAAGGCCGCCGAGTTGATTCCAACCCATAGTGACCTTGTATAATGTTTCTAAGGAACAGCTGGTTAGCTTGAACCACTGACCTTGCAGATCAAATGGCTTTGTGGTCTTGTTGTTTGTTATTGAGTCAGTTCCAACTCATGTGTGTTGTTGTGAAGTACCGTTGATTTGGTTCTAACTCACAGTGATCCTGTAGAGGGTCTTCAGGGAGCAGCTGGTAAGTTTGAGCCACCGACCTTGTGGTTCAAACCGACCTTGTGGTCCAGTACTTATCCTACAGTGCCACACCAGGACTCCGTAAAGATGTACAGCCAAGAAAAGTCAATGGCACATTTCTACTCTGAGAGATGGGTTTGCTGTGAGTTGGAAATCCACTTAATGGCACCCACCACCACCAACAACAAATGAAACAGTATAATAGATCCTCTTGTGTCTATTCAGCTTCTTTTCACTGTTTGTTAATTCTGTTTGATCTTTTTCTCCCCATAGTTTTTGTTTGATTTTGCTTGAGTATTTTCAAGTGAACACTAAATGAACATCATACGTTTTACATGCATATCTCTAAAATACCTATTTTGTATAATTTGATATATACCATATAATATCCACATTTCCCTGAGTGTCTCAAACCTACGTTTTTTGCAGTTGATTTGTCCAAATCAGAATCCAAACAAAGCTTATGCATTGCCTTTGGTTATAATGAGGTATTCCTTAGTTTTCACATAGAGAGGAGAGTGATTTGTGTCTGATGGATTGGTGATGGTCTACATAAAGAAGATAGTTCCATTTCTCTTTCTCTCTGTTCTACCTAAATATTTAACAACATTAGGTCTGCAATTAGACAGGTATGTGGTTGAGCATTTGGACTCTTATATTCATTAAATAACTATTTATTGAGTGCTTACTTTGTGCAAGGTGCTGACCTAGGTGTAAGGGTTGCATTAGTTAAAAAACAACAATCCCTAAACCATGGAGCTTCCATTCTAGTGGCTGGTGCCTCTAAGAATGTTAGATCTAGCTTTGGCTTTGAGGGAAACGAGAAGGTCACTGATGTCCTCATATTTAATTGATTCAAGTTTAGCATTTAGGAGCTAGGAATTCTTAAGCCTTGGGGGTGTATTATAATTGTCAGATCATTGTTAGAATATTATTTTGCTCACCCACCCCACCCCATTGTTGCTCACCCACCCCACCCCCCTAGGTCAGTTTACCCACTAACTAGATGAATTCATTAAAACTCCATTTTGTTCATGCCATTCTCTTAGTTAAAGACTTGATGGATAGCTGTTATCTTCCATGGGTAAAGTTCAAACTGTATGGCTTGACATTTAAGACCTATAAAATACACCCCCAATTCACCCTTTCAATTTTATCTTTCTGTTATGTTGACTCTACTCAAGCTAGACTGGTCTAATCACTGTCTCAAGAACTTAGCTTGAGAAATCCTGCCCTGGACCTTTTCTTGGGCAAATATTAACCCATCTCACATTCTCCTTCAGGTCCCTTTTTCCCTTTTCCCTCTAACTTTCTTTTCTGAAGCCCTGGTGTAGTAATGTAGGATAAGCCCTGCACTGCTAACTACAAAGTTGTCGGTTCAAATCCATGAGCTACTCCTTGGAAACCCTCTACAGGGTTACTATGAGTTGGAACTGACTGACTTGAGAGCATTTAACAACAACACAATTTCCTTTACTGTTCTTTCCTGTTACCTACTTCAAACCTTAGTTTTTCTATTACTTTTGTAAAGATTACCCACTACTAAGCCATTAATTCGTACTGGCTTCTTACTAATTTGTCACTTGCCTTACTTTACCTTTATTTGTGAAATCGGCCTAGGGTTTATAAGTCAGAAAGACCTGTTTTTTTCAATATGGTCTTAGGTAAGTCCCTTTACTTCTTTGAACCTTACCTTCTTTATTTATTGTTGTTGTGGGCCATTGAGTCGGTTTCGACCCATAGCGACCCTGTATAGGGTTTCCAAGGAGTGACAAGTGAGCTTAGAATGGAAGTAACAGGATGGTTTGCATGGGGGTTCTTTTGAACAGTAATTGACATAATGTATATAAAGTAGCTAATACAGTTTTTGGTACTTGGACACCCACTATCAGTGATGGGCTTTTATTATGATTTGCTAGTTTATGTCATCTTTGATTAGAATGCAAGGTTCTCACAGGGAGTCCCTTTATTTAAAGGGTTTTGGAGCTACCACTTTTAGGCCATAGAGTTTCTACATCTAAATATTTCATCCAATCGTCTAAACAGGGTTTTCCAGTAGTTAGTTGTATCCAACAATTATAATGTTTTGAATGAACATAAACATTTTGGAAAATGGCTAGAACACAAGGGAAGGCAATTGTACCCATTTCTATTATGTAATGCAGTGGTGATTCAGAGCTCGACTTCTCCCTTTCCCTGAGGTAGACCTGGGTTCGATTCTTGGTCAATATACTTCATACAAAGCCACTGTCTGTTTGTCAGTGGAGACTTGTGTGTCACTGTGATGCTGAACATGTTTCAGTGGGACTTACAGACTAATATGAAAGGCTTGGTGGTCTATTTATAAAAAATTAGCCCATGAAAATGCTCTGGATCACAACGGTCTGATCTGTCATGCCTGTGGATGTCATGAGTGAGGGGCCAACTCAATGGCCACTGGCAACAACAACAAATATTCATTAAATTAAGAAAAATACACGATTGAAACTAGTGAATCTTCATCTTTTCATAGGGGGTTTGCTACTAAATCTAGGGAGAAAAAGGTGTTTTGAAACTGATGCTGAAAGTATCTGTCCAGGAAATGTTTTATTTGTTACATATGGTTCCCAGTGTCCTTTCTTTACTAACCTCAAAGCAAGGTATTCAACCTTGAAAGAAGAAAAATAAAGAGGCGTGTTGTATTTCCCCATGGACAACACTTCAGTCCGAGGCCAGGAGAATCTAATTGAACTGTGGCTCTAAAGGAGGCCAAGAAAGTGCATTTTGAATGGAGCTAAGCACAAGATATTGCATCATTAATACAGGAAGGAGTTACAGGCTCATAGTGAAGAGGAGAGCATTTAAATTGCTCTCAATTCTCTTGGAGAAGAATAAACATGTATGCAGGGACCCAGGAATTGCTTTTCGGTTTAAAACGGAAATAATGCAGTTCGGTCACTGGAGCTCAGTGTATTCAGACTCTGCAGAACAGCACAACAGGAGCTGGAATCAAGGACCTCAGGCAGTAGCTCTGTGTCTTTGGCAGGCTCTTGAAATTAGGAATAAAATGAAAAGTAGCTGAGTGCAACCAATTTTAAATGCCAAATGGAACACTTGCTCAGCATGTAGACTACAGCTTTGATTTTCCTATTTTGTTTCAACTTGTTATGTGAGATGTTGAATCAGGTCCCTGTTAGTACATTCACTAATAGAAGAGTCGAAAAACAACTTGGTCCACAATTAATATGCTATGATGTTATTGTCTATTTGCTTTGGATTTTAATTGGGCCAGGTTTTCATGAACTTGTTTTATTCTTTTGACACCTGGAAGCTATGTTCCTATTCTTTCAATTTGTCTGATTGGTCTTTTCCATGGAAACTTTTTAAGCGTACTTGGGTGTTGTATTTTCTAAACTTATTCTTAGGAATGGAGTGAGTTCACCATATACGGTGTGGATTATGGAAAGACTTTTTCATAAAATAATTATGTTAATCATCTGACTTCTATGGTTACATACATATTTCTAAGGAATTTGAAACTATGGTTGTGATCTAAGTGTTACTAATCAGGATGGGAGTCCTGGTGTGGTGCTGTGGGTTAATGTGATGGACTGCAAGATTGGTGGTTCAAGCTCACTAGTTGCTCCTTAGAAACCCTATACATGGTTGCTATGGAATTGCCTTGACGACACTGAACAACAACAGTAATGCTGTGTGGGTTGATCAAATAAGATAATCTAGATATGTTATTGTTAGGTGCTGTCAAGTTGGTTCTGACTCATAGCAACCTTGTATGTTTCTAACTCATAACGACCCTATATAGTATTTCTGAAGAGTGGTTGGTGAGTTTGAACAGCTGACCTTGTGGTTTAAACTGATCTTGAGGTCAAGTGTTTATTCATGGGGCCAAACCAGGACTTTAATCTGTATACGTTGTTGTTGTTAGGTGCCATAGAGATGGTACCGACTCATAGAGACCCTAAGCACAACAGAATGAAACACTGCCTGTTCTTGGGCCAAACTCACAATTGTTGCTACACTTGAGCTGTCATATTGCCAATCCATCTCGTTGGGGGTCTTCCTCTTTTTCTCTGACCCTCCACCTTACCAAATGACTGGTCCCTCCTTCTCCAGCGACTGGTCCTTCTCCAGCGACTGGTCCCTCCTGACAATATGTCAGAAGTATGAGAGACAAAGTTTGCCATCCTGGCCTGCAAGGAGCACACTTCTTCCAACACAGATCTGTGCTCTTTGACAGCCCATGGCACTTTCAATATTCTCCTCCAACACCATAACTCAAAAGCATCAATTCTTCTATGGTCTTCCTTATTCACTATCCAGCTTTCACATGTATATGAGGTTATTAAAAATATCAAGGCTTGGGTCAGGTGCACCTTAGTCCTCAAGCTGACATCTTTGCTCTTCAATACTTTACAAAAGTCTTGTGCAGCAGATTTGCCTAATGCAATACGTCATTTGATTTCTTGACTGCTGCTTCCATGAGTGTTGATGGTTGATCCAAGAAGAATGAAGTCTCTGACAACCTCAATCTTTTCCCTGTAGATAAGAATGTTGTTTATTGGTCCAGTGATGAAGGTTTTTGTTTTCTTTACATTGAGATGTAATCCATAACGAAGGCTGTGGTCTTTGATCTTCATCAGTAAATATTTTAAGTCCTCTTCACTTTCATCAAGCAAGCATCTGTATATCGCAGGTTGTTAATGAGTCTTCCTCCAATCCTGATGCCAAGTTTTTCTTCATATAACCCAGCTTCTCAGATTATTTGCTCAGTATACAGGTTTAATAAGTATGGTGCAAGAATACAATCCTGTTGCACTCTTTCTTAATTTTAAACTATTCAGTGTTTCCATGTTCTGTTTGAACAACTGTCTCTTGGTCCGTGTACAGATTCCTCATGGCCGCAATTAAGTGTTCTGGAATACTCATACTTTGCAATGTTGTCCATAGCTTGTCATGATCCACACAATCAAAAGCCTTTGCATAGTCAATAAAGCACAGGTAAACATCTTTCTGATAGTCTCAGTTTCCAGTCAAGATCCATCGGATATCAGTAATGATATCCCTCGTTCCATGTCCTCTTCTGAATTCGGCTTGAACCTCTGGAAGTTCTCTGTCAATGTATGCTTGCAGCCATTTCTGTATTACCGTTAGTAAAAGTTTACTTGCATGGGATATCAAAGAGATTGTCTGATGATTTCTGAATTCCATTGAGTCACCTCCCTTTGGAATGGGGACTAATACAGATCTCTTCCAATCAATTGGTCAGATAATTGTCTTCCAAATTTCTTGGCACAGATACATGAGTGCCTCCTCTGCCACCTCACTCTCTTGAAAGATTTCAATTTTGGTGCCTTGTTCTTTGCCAATTCCTTCAATGCACCTTGAACTTCTGCCTTCAGTATCACTGGCTCTTGATCATATGCTACCTCTTGAAACGGTTGAACATCAACCATTTCCTTTTGATAGAGTGACTCTGTATATTCCTTCCATCTTCTTTTGATGCTTTTATGTACCCTTCAATAATTTGCCCAGAGAATGCTTCAGTGATGAAAGTCAAGGCTTGAATTTTTTCTTCAGTTCCCCCCAGCGTTAGAAATGCTGAGTGTGTTCTTCCCTTTGGTTTTCTGACTCCAGATCTTTGCACATTTTGTTGTATTATTTGACTTTGCTTCCCAAGCTGACCTTTGAAATTTTCTGTTCAGCTCTTGTACTTCCTGATTTCTTCCATTTTCTTTGGCATCTCTGTGCTGGAGAGCAAGTTTCAGTGTTTCTTCTGACATCCACTTTGATCTTTTCCTTCTTTCTTGTCTTATTTATTTTTTCAATCAATATGCAGACTTATTTTATTTTTCAAAAGTACAATGTCAGTTTTAATTAGACGTATTCAAGTACAAAAAATGAAGAACTCTATACCTGTTACATATATATGTATTCATACAGACTGTTAAGAAAAGGCTAGAAACCGTTTACTTGTTCTGAGAATACTATGAAAGCACCTTGAGTTCAAATATCCCTTAAAATGTGAACTACCTGGATTTTTACACATAGTTACTATTCAGATGTTCAGAGTCATTTTAAAAAAACAAACAAGGTCTGTTATATGATGATTCAACTTCATTATTTTTCCCTAGAAGACAAGACTTACAAAAAGTATAAAATACATCCTAATGAAAACAATGTTTTAAAAGGCATTTATACTAGAAAGAAGTTTATATGCCTATGTTTTCACCTTTAAACATGCTTTGTTTCAATACATCACCCTCTCTAAAGCCTACTTAAGCCTGAAAGGTTATTGTGTTCTATCACCTGATGCAAAGGTTTTGTTAGGGTTCATTACCAAGTAGATAATCATATCAACATCTAAGAATCTCTATAAAACTATTAAAAAGTTAGACCATTTCAGACATACTACATTTCAAAACATATTTCCAAAATATTATGTACATACGAAAGCTTCATCTTGGGACATAAATACAACCAGATAGTTCTAATATGCAGTTTGATATTTTAAATCAGACTGACATTTTCTCTTTGGTGTGATGTACTACTAAGTTACCATGAATTGGCATTAAGGAAAACCATCTGGATTCATGTCAAACCAGCAATGATAATTTTCTGACAACAGTGAGTACAAAAGTACAACCATCCACTCTGCCTTAAGTATTGACCTGATACTTGTAACTATTTTTCCAAAAATGGTAGTTGGCATGTCCATTGGCCAGGTAGAGAACTGATAAGTAAAACAGCAAAGAAAATCAAAGCATCTTAGCGTTTTAAATAACTTTTGCTTGGATTGATCTTCTGTGATACACAATTCTAGAATGTCTCATAAAATTGGAGTTCTAAAATCCTTGTCCTTCTTGCTACCAGTTGCAACAAAGAACTGGCTCTGGTATATTTCAGAGATAGATTTCTTTTTAGACAAAACAGTTATTTCTTCTTCCAAAAGTCTTCTCTTTTCTTGAAGTTTCATTCTCTCTTCTTGGTGAACTCTTTTAAGATGTTCAGATTTGGCCTGGAGCTCCCTCTCGATTTCCTTCAAGATGGCTCCCTTCTCCTTGACCCTCAAACATCTGCTTCATCTCTTCTTCCCTCCTCTGGGTTTACTGCATATCTCATGCCTTTTGGCTTCATAGGTCTCTTGAACACTGACAGGCTTGTTCTCGAGCCTAAGTCTTTGAAGCCCAGTTCCTCCACTTTGCAGCACCTGTACAACTCGTAGTGTCATGCGTGTGTCTGCTCTCACACATCTTCCATGTTGGTGCAAATGAGCACCTCCCAGAGGTTTATGAAGTCGCAGTGGTTCTCATATTCCTCTTGTACAACACCCCATGGATACTGATGAGCTTTGACCATCTTAGTTCCAACTTTTACCTCATCCATACTTCCTCCAACAGCAAATATTATATTCACTCATTGAAGAATTGATTTTAGCAATAGTTTCATCTTCTGTTGGGAATTGGTAATCTGGATGCCATTGCTAATAACCAATTCACTCATGAGCTTGATCTTGAATTTCTGTAACTCAGTTTTAGAAATTGCATCAGCTTTGGCAGTCACTGTTATAATGTTCACCTTACTGTCTAGGTTCTTCATGGGTAAGAGGTCAAGTGTCTTCAGAGAGTGGCCCATAGGTGAAATGAAGTAAAGACACACACACACGTGGGAGTCTTGGAAGGTGCAGAGGCCCTATTTAATCTCCAGCTCTTCTTGGAGATAGCCCTTGAACTGAACACCTACGTAGTCACTATTGGCTGATAGCTCTCTTATTTGTTTATTTGGTCACCAAATTCCACCATATTCACAATGGTCAACTTCAGTCACATTGCTTTGCTGGAGTTTGTATGTCTGAGCCTTAAGTCTAACATGTGGATAGAAGTATGGGGACTCATGATCTTCAAAATTAGTATTAAACAAGTGTCAATCAGCTTGAATTTTCCAATTCTGGTTTCCCACACACAGAGGATGTTAAAGCAAAAGCCTTACTAAATGGATCTATTCACCAACTGATCAGGCAAACTCTCAAAACCCATGTGGCTAGACATAGTTAAGGAACGAATGGATTTTTTCTTTTGTCTCTATTCATCTTCACATACTTGTGAGGCCATACAAGGTGATTTTGTTGCCAAATTAGTCTGAAAAAGCAGGTGCCATGACACTTTGGAGGAGGTCATGTTCCCGGGTGGGAGCGGACCAGAGAACTCGGTGGTGGTCTCAATAGGTGTACCCTGAACACTTCGGCCCAGCTGGGAGCTCTTTCTTGTCTTCTTAATGACTACTTGCTTTCTTCCTTTATGGTGTTCTTGATGTCATCCCACAACTCTTCTGGTCTTCAGCCATTAGTGTTTAATGTATCAAATCCGTTCTTCAGATGATCTCTAAATTCAGGTGGGATATATTCAAGGTCATGTTTTGGCTCTCATAGACTTGTTCTCATTTTCTTCAGCTTCAGTTTAATTTGCATATGAGCAATTTATGGTCTGTTCCACAATCTGCCCCTGGCCTTGTTTTGGCTGATGATATGGAGCTTTTCCACTGTCTATTTCCACAGATGTAGTCAATTTGATTTCTGTGTATTCCATCTGGTGAGGTCCTTGTGTATAATCATCTCTTATGCTTTCTAAAAAAGGTATTTGAAATGAACAAATTATTTGTTTTGCAGAATTCTATCGTGCAATCTCCAGTATCATTTCTATCACCAAGGCCATATTTTCCAACTACTGATCCTTCCTCTTTACTTCCAGTCTTTGCATTCCAAGCACCAGTAATGATCAATACATCTTGATTGCATGTTTGGTCAATTTCAGATTGAAGAAGTTGGTAGAATTCTACAATTTCAACCACTGACTTTAGTGGTTGGTATGTAAATTTGAGTAATAGTGGTGTTAACTGGGCTTCCCTCTAGGTGCATGGATATTATCCTGTCACAGACAGCACTGTACCTCATGACTGATCTGGACACACTCTTTTTGATGATGAAATCAACACCTTTTCTCTTCAATTTGTCATTCTTAGCATAGTAAATCATGTGGTTGTCAGATTCAAAATTGCCAATACCAGTCCATTTCCACTCACTACTGCCTAAGATATCGATGTTTAGGCGTTCTATTTCATTTTTGACAACTTCCAATTTTTCTAGATTCATACTTCTTACATTCCATGCTCTGATTATTAATGGATGTTTACAGCTCTTTCTTTTCATTTTGAGTTGTGTCCCATCAGTAAATGAAGGTCCCACTGGCTTTATTCCCATGGGCTTTACTCCATTTGCATCATTAAGGTCAACTCTACTTTGAGGAGGCAGCTCTTTCCCAGTCACATTTTGAGTGTCTTCCAACCTGAGGTGCTCATTTCCTGGCCTTATATCTGACAGTGTTTCTCTGCTATTCAAAAGATTTTCAGTGCCTAAATATTCGGAAGTAGCTTGTCTCTCCTTCTACCTAGTCTGTGTTTGCCTGGAAGCTTGTCTGAAACCTGTCCACCATGGGTGACCCTGCTGGTATTTAAAACACCCGTGCCATAGCTTCCAGAATCACAGCAACTCTCAAGCCACCACAGTACAACAACAGATGAGTGGTGGCAATCTAGATATGTTATTGTTGTTGAGTGCCATCGAGTCTATTCCGATCCATAGCGACGCTGTTTACTGGGTTTCTAAGGAGCAGCTGGTGCACTTGAACCACCGACCTTGCAGTTCTAACGACTTTGCTGTCTGATGCATTAGCCCACAGCTCCACTAGATATAGGGCAGATAAAAACAACTGCAGCAACAACAGTACCCTCTAATCAAGTCCAACTCATTGTGACCCATGCATTAACAGTGGCATAAGGTTTTCTTGGTAGTAATCTTTACAGAAATAGGTCATGAGGCTTTTCTTTAATGGTGCCACTGGATGAATTTGAACCACCACTTTTTAGCAGGAGATGAGAAATAGTGAGCATTGAACACCTGTGTGCAAGAGATCTGCTATTGAAAGTTCAAAGAGTCTCCTGGGAAAAACAAGAATGTCTATGCCTTGGATCCACATAGCTCTTAGATGGTCAGAGAGAGAATAGGACAAAGCCTCCAGGGAATTGTTTCTCATAGGACAATGAATCTTGAGCTTTCACCTCCATCAGAGTCTCTTGGTTAAAGCACACATTTTGGACCCCACCTTCAGTGTTTCTTATACCGAAGGTCTAGAATGTGGCCCAAGAATTTGTATCTTTGATTTCCTAGATGATGCTGATGTTTCTTGTCCAGGGACCACTGAAAAACAGCAATGATATGTGACTTATTTTCTTAAAGTTTAAGAAAGGAGAGCTTGTGAAATTTGCAAAGTAAATATATATGTAAAACCTAGGGTGACTTTTTAAAAAGCACCCTCAGTGGCTCTGCTGTGATTGGTCCTGGGACACTGGATGAGGGACTTCAAGCTGTTACAATGTTTCTAACCATTTCACATTTGAATGCTTCTTCATGTTCTTATAACCATTTATGGGCTTAAATGTTAGTTCATGATTGTTAGAGTTCCAAAATGCCTTGATGAGAAAAAAGTGGACCCTTTTAATAATATTTTAGTGGCTCACTCATAGCATAGTCTCAATCACATAAGAAAGTATGATGTATTTGAATACAATATGATTATGTACAATATGTTAGCAAAATCTGATATAACAGATTTTGCTCTGAAATAGTTGTTCAGTCTTCTGATACCAAGTAAAATGTCAATAAACTAAACCTCTTGAAAGCAGACCAGCAGATACAATGAAAAAGAAGCTTTTGGAGATGAATAAATGAAATTTGAATCATAGACAGTCCATAGATACATTCATAAGCTCCTCGTATTCTTGACTGTCCTTCCTCTGTTGCTCCAGGCAGATGGAAAAATTGTTGTGTTATGGATGGCCAGTTGCAAGCTTTTAATACGCTAGGCACTATGTCAGGGGAACCAGAAGGTAGAAAAGACGCACTAAACATGTTACTAGCCTATTAACAGATGAATGAATAAACATAATGTGGTACATACATACAAAAGAATACTACTGTGTCATTAGAAGAAACACTTCCTTGATACATAGTATAGTATAGATGAATGGTGGTGCTGCCTGTGTGCTGTGGAGTCATATAGACAAATAAATGGGTTTTCATGAGAATTTTATGGTTAGAGACTTTTTTTTAACTGGATTTAAAAGTAGAGTTGTTAAGATTCTCTTCCAATTTTAAAATAAAAAGAAATCTCCTTTTTAATATTAGGAAAAGTATCTTAGTATGGGAACAGGATGTAAATAGAATAGGCCTTTAGAAGATAATGTATCACAGTGGACAGAACATTGATTTACTATTGGAGAAATGGTGAATGGAATCCTGACTCAGCGTTGATTATTTTGTGAATTTAGTCAACATAGAATCTGAAGCTATGGATTAGATATGAAGATGTCATATGGCTATTGTGAAATTAAATGAGGAAATGTATATAAAATGCTTCGAATAGGGTCTAGACATAGTATACAAGTAATATACATTTTAACAAATGATTGTATCTACTAATTCTTTCTGTAAAATATTTTATTTCCTTTGGTGAAAATTTTGTAGCTACAAATTATTGAGTGCTTAATTTATGCCAGGCATGTCTCGATAACTATCTTTCATCATCCATGTAGCCTCATTTAACAATAAGACCTAAGACTCAAAACTTTAGCAGTTTTTCCAAGGTTTACAGTTAGAAAGTGGCAGAGCCAGGCCAAAATGGTTCCAAATCCTGGCTATTTCTGTTAAAGTACATTTCATATTTTCAGTCCTCTTCTTCCAGAAGAATACACTTGAAATGACATTTAAGTGAAAAACATAACTGTGCAGGAAGTGTGTGTATGTGTTTTCCCTCTAAAATTTATTCATGAAACTTATTTATTACACACAGTTCCTAATGTGAAGGTATAAAATGTTTGATAGCATGTGTTGTTGTTGTTGTTGTTAAGTGCCCTTAAGTCGGTTCTAACTCATAGAGACTCTGTGTACTGTTTCTGAGGAGCGATTGGTGGGTTTGAACTACCGATCTTTTGGTTAGCAGTCAAGCGTTTATCCTATAGCACCACACCAGGAGTCCTGACAACATGTGTTGTTGTTGTTAAGTGCCATCAAGTCATTTCCCACTCATGGCGACCCTTACAGGGTTTTTGAGGAGTGACTGGTGAATTTGAACCACTGACACTATGGTTCAAACTGACCTTATGGTTGAATGCTTATCCAAAAGTGCCACCCCAGGACTCCTGATAGCATGTGTTGTTGTTGTTAAGTGCCGTCGATACGGTTCCAACCCATAGCAACCCTCTATAGGATTTCCGAGGAGCATCTGGTGAGCTTGAACCCACTGACCTTGCAGGCCAGGATATTAACCCACAGTGCCACAACAGAACATGTGTAGGGCAGCACAATTTCCAAGTGGATGTGCACACTAAAAGCAGCTTTATTTCGAAGTGTGTCTCAGTGAATCATTTTAATAATCCTACTGCCATCACTCCATATTGCTCTGCCTGGCAATACTCAGGAAGAATTCAGGCATTTTTCTTATGATTTTAAAATCACATGATCAGAGAAATGCTTAAAGAATATATGAACTTTCTAAAATGAATGCACCCAAAATAAATGTGGAGAAAATGATAGTTTATATTTTTTGTGGGGAACCAAAAAGAAGGTTTGTATAAGGGAGAAGCACATCCTATTTGTTAAGTGAAATGGCAGAATTGTTGGGGTGTCACTTCTAATCAAGTCTATTTTTAGATGGATTGCATCATAATTAAATTGAATTTGATTTTAAATAATTGAAGTCAACAAAATGATGCTATGCTTCAATTGGAAACAATATAGACATGAATATTTTTTAGGGCCTAAAGGTAGCCAGGGAGGATGTACCCTACCAGATTTTGGAACACACGTAAATTAGCAAAAGTTAGAACTATAGTTGAGTAAACCTGGAAAGAAAAAAGGGCTATAGATAAATGTATATATGTGTTTGTATACGTAGATTTATTTCTCTATAAACATTTACAAAAACATATACATATATATTTGAAGTATTAGCTATAAAAATTTTATAGTAACCTACATTATTATTAATATGAAATTGGCTAAAAATATGAATAAGCAACTCAATGTACATATTTGCAGACATTACAATTACATGAATGGAAACATGCAACGTGGAAAGATTATATGAATGGAAAATAACTATAAACGATAGTGAAAAAAAGGAAAGCAGTGTGTTGTATTGATTGTGTTATCTATGAGTGTAGATTCCTATTCATTCATTCAATCAGAAAGAACATGAATAAACAAAAGTGGTGCTCAGTTCAGATAGTGGACTAAGACTGAATTGTATTCCTCATAAAATGCTTTTATTATATTTGTAATGTCTCAACCATCGAAGTTCTATATGGATTGTTGTTGTTGGGGAGTGTCTTTGAGTTGATTCCGGCCCATAGTGACCCTGTGTAGGGTTTCCAAGGAGCTGCTGGTGAGCTTGAACCACCGATCTAGCAGTTTAAATGACTTTGCAGTCTGACGCATTAGTCCACAGCGCCACAGCAGGACTCCTCTATATGGATTGTATGTACCTTTATATAGAACGTAGCTTAAGTTTCAACCAAAGTGTGTTGGTTAAATATCGTTTGGCATACCAAACTTGTTGTTGTTAAGTGCCGTCAAGTCGGTTCCAACTCATAGTAACCCTGTACAGGGTTTCCATGGAGCAGATCGTGAGTTTGAACAGCTGACCTTGCTGTCCAGTGCATTAACCCACAGCACCACACCAGGAACTAATAAAAAAAATTGTCAAGGGGGAATGTAATAACTGTCTTATTCGTAAGTATCTTGACCATCTTAATTATACTAATGTGGTTTTAATGTTCCTTAAGATTGGTAACATATTTCCTTAATTTCTTAAGTCTGATCCATCTTTTCACACTCTCTATTTTGCCTGTTGGGCACTGTAGGATAATGAGTGGGACCACAAGGTCAGTTTGAGCTGCAAGGTTGGTGGTTCAAACTTACCATCCACTCCTCAGAAACTCTATTCAGGGTCACTATGAGTTGGAACAGACTAGATGGCAACTTAACAACAACAACAAATTTTTATACCTTCTTGAGCTCTTTGAACATTTTTAGTTTCACTCTTCTGAATTTATAATAAATTTATAAAGTAATGTATTAGTGACCACTTCAAACTTATTTTATTGGAAACGGAATAAAAATGTTTGCAATAACTTGAAACCATTTCAAACTTCTAACTTTTTCTTCTTCTTTCTTTTAGGTAAGTAACTGAACAGGGACATGAAGAACTGGTATTTCAAATGACAACCATGTTGCAAAAGGTATTTCTGGTATTTTACTTTTACTACTGTAAAAAGAACCCTAGGAAGAGGTACAGAAGTTAGAATGTAACCTATTATTATTTTAGGCAGATAACATTTTCCTATAAACAGATTTAAATGCATTACAGTATTAATCTCAAGCAGTATCTGAGATAATTTCCCCCTGTAATTCAGGCAGTTAGAATTATTTGGGAGTGGATAGGTAAACAAACTGATTGTCTTACCTTTAGCATTTTCATTGGTGGAAAAAGGAGGTGGGGCAAGGAAATTACCTAAGTGAACACTTTGAAATGTGTCTGTCAGAATCATTTGTCTGTTTTATCCAAGGGCTTATATGGTTAATTTTCTGAGGTCAAAACATTACCTTAAGTGTTACTTATAAAATTGATCTAGGATGGTTAATAGCTTCAATGTTGGTAATTCTAAGGAATGCATCAATGTGGAAAATTCTTTGGATTTTGTATATTTTATTTAAAACATTAAATAAAATGGAAGAGAGGAAGAAGGAAATATTACACTAAAAAAAAATTGATTTTTTTTTTTAATATTAGTACTAGGCTTCTGTTCCACAAATGGCTTGTGGAAATTTGCTGTGGTTTTTGGGTTGCTGTTTTTCTGTGTTTTAAGATTATGAATCTTGACCAGAAAAAAACCTCTTTGTTTTCTAAGAGGAATATTTAAAATGCTAGGGAAATCATTGTTCCTGGTTATAGAGGAAGCAGTTGCATTATGAACTATTCGATAATCTGTGTGATAATATTTACATGAATATTCATACAAAGGATTTAGGATATTTTAGATGCAATGAATCACATACAAGAGTAGAAAAATAGTACAGCTAAGTAGGGTTCCAGTTCATACATGTGCAGATTTATTCCAAACAAAATGAGTTTAAGTATATCGCTGTAATCAGTGGATGGCTGCAGAAACTCTCTCTTAGTAATACAAGAGAACTGTTAAAAATTCATGAAAAATCCCATTATCTTTCAGTTCCATTTTTCCACCAACTTTGAAAACCCCTCATACTTACTTTTGTCTTGGTCTCATTGTTATAGGCGTCATTCAGTTGGTTCTGACTCATACTGGCCTTATTTATAACAGGATAAAACACTGCCGGTCCTGCACCAGCCTCACAATTGTTATATTTGAGTCCATTGTTGCTACCATGGTGTCAGTCCATCTCACTGGAGCTCTTCCTCTTTACACTTCTTTATCAAGTCCTCTGACAACAATCTTCCTCCTGACAACATGGCCAAAGTAAGACAAGCAAAGTCTCGCCATCTTCATTTCTAAGAAACGTTCTTCATGTACTTCTTTTAAGACAGATTTGTTTGTTCTTTTGATAATCCATGATGCTGTTAATATTCTTCAGCTTTTAAAAAATATTGTCCAACTTTCACATGCATGTCAGGTGATTTAAAATACCATAGCTTGTGCATGGCTTTAGTCTTCAAAGTTTACCCATTAACAATTTCAAGAGGTCTTTTGCAGCAGATTTGCCTAATGCAATCTGTTCTTTGACATCTTGACTGGTGATTCCATGAGCATTGATTGGGTATGCAAGCCGAATGAAGTCTTTGATAACCTAAATCTTTCTCTGTTTATCATAATGTTATTTTTGGTCCAGTTTTGAGGATTTTTATTTTTTACATTGAGGTGCAATTCATACTGAGGCTGTAGTATTCGATTTTCATCAGTAAGTATTTCAAGTCCTCTTCACTTCCAGGAAGCAAAGTTGTGTCACCTGCATACTGAAGGTTGTTAGTGAGGCTCCCTCCACGCCTGATACCAAATTCTTCTTCATATAATTCAGTTTTTCTGATTATTTATACAGCACAGCAAACTAAAAGAGTTGATAATTTTATTTTCACATGTTACAATACAATTTTTTTTTTTTTTTTTGTCCATTACTCCACTTAAACACTATTTTCTCTTTAATAGAAAGGGGCAGCAAGTCTTCCTTGTGCTGTTAGGAAACATCCAGTCACAGCACCTGATCTCCTGGTGAAGTAGTGCAAGTAATAGAAAACCGAACGAAGAAGCCACCTTCTGTCTTTATCTGTCTGGCCAAGTCATTCCTGGCTGAGTGGGCACCATCATAGGATGGTCAGGGGTGTCTCAATATGGAGGCCGTAGGCATCATTGGCATGTGGCTTGCCATGGATGGCCTCATTCCAGGACCAGGTCCCACTAGCATCATCCCAGGTAGAGGAGGACCCATCATTGGCATCATAGAAGGCCCCCCCCCCTTACGGGGTGCTGGCATCATACCAGGGCGAAGAGGACCCAGGAGACTGGGAGGAGGTGGGATCATCGCCCCTGCTGGAGGAGGAGCAGAAAATGGGGTAGGAGGTATTTTTCCTGGTTGAAATGCAGCTGTTGTTTTGTCAGCCAGACTCTGAGCCTACGCTTCCATCCATTTCTAATAGTAATGTTTCACATTCTCTATGTGTTTCCTACCACTGCAATGTGTCTTCTCACAGATGAAGAGTCATGGGTGAGGTATGTATCACAGTAGTCACAATAAAACTTGGGCATGTTGCTCGGCCGGCCATACGCAGCCCCGTTCTTAAACAACTGCCTTTTGATCTGTGCACACAACTAAGTGTTCTGGAGTTCCATTCTTTGCATTGTTAGACTTAGTATGTTATGAGCCACACAGTGGAATGCTCCTGCATAGTCAGTAAGAGAAGCTCAAGTAAACATCTTCCTGGAATTCTCTGCTTTTAGGCAAAATCTACCTGACATCAACAATGATCCCTCATTCCATATCCATTTCTGAATCCAGTTTGAGTTTCTGGCAACTCCCAGCTAATGTACTACTGGAAGTTTTTGAATTATGCTCAGCAAAACTTGACTTGCATGTGATATTAATGATATTGGTTGATTAATTTCCACATTCCATTGTGTCACCTTTCTTTGGAATAGTCACAAATATGGATCTTTTCCATTCAGTTGTCCAGGTAACTGTCTTCCTAATTTCTTGACATAGATGAATGTTTTATACATTTCTAGTGATAATCACTTAGTTGGCATATATTTTTTTCTGCCTTGTGGCTGTGTTTTTGAATGTTCAATGAGACAGTTTTATTAATGTTGATAATGAGGGATCCCCAATTAGCTTGGGCTATTTTTAGGAAGCACAGCTATTGCTGTTGTTATTTTAATATGATATGCAATTTGCTGTGTATGAGATAATAGTCAGACTTCCAAATAAATGCTAAGTTGGCAGTTGAACTCATGAGTCCAAGAGTTTAGGGGAGTGCAAAAACCATGTGGGGACCATGTCTGACTTTCTCTTACTTCACTAGGAGGAAAGAGAATCAAACTCAAAATCAGCCTAAGGCTGATTCTTATGAGGAGCAGAGATCAGACATGTTTCTACACTACAGCCTTCTTTACCCGATTCTGATACCAACCATCCCTCCTACAGCACTCTCTGCTTCACATCTGGGTTTGATAATCCATTGCAATGGCCACACAAGACTTAAAAAAATATTCATGATTATGGGGATTATTATATAAGTGAACAGGGTGCAGTTCAAGATAAAAACCAACTCAGGATGCAACGGTTCTCCCGTCAGGAACACCTCTTGTCTGCCATACTGCAGGCATGCCTCATTCTTGTCTTCGGCCTCTCAGTTGTGTGACCTCTTGACCTCTGTCTCAGTCCCTGGGCCTAGACCCTGCAGCTGCTCTGTCTCTCTATGCCACCGCCTCTGCTGTCTCCTCTGCTGTCATCGTATTTTTAGGTAGAGATCTTATGTTCCACTCATTCTCATCTTGATGGTCCTGGGATCTTCCATTCCTGCTTCTGAGATGACTCCTTTTAAACCTAGTTGGATGGCAAAATGAACAAATCCCAGCCTCAGAATCTTGTATACCTTATTTGCGTGGTCCCACTCAATCACATAAGGAGCTCTGGTTGTGTAGTGATTATGAGTCAGGCTGCTAACCTCAAGGTCAGCAGTTTGAAACTACCAGTGGTTCTGCTGGAGAAAAAATGAGGCTTTCTGCTCCTCTACTGAATTTACAGCTTCAGAAACCCTGTACAGGGTCGCTATGAGTCAGAACTAACTCCACGGCCCATAACCACCACCACCACTCAGTCACTTGGGGGGAATTAAGAAGACATTGGATACAAAAGTCATATCCAGTAAACTCAAGGTTTTGTTGTTGTCGTTGTTAAGTGCTGTTGAGTCGGTTCTGACCCCCAGCAACCCTGTATAGGGTTTCCGAGGAGAGACTGGTGAGCTCGAACCACCAACTTTGCAGTTCAAATGACTTTGGAGTCTGGCGCATTAACCCACAGCGCCATACCAGGTCTCCAGCTCAAGGTACCAGAGAGTGAATCTGAGAATCATTGTCTCACCATTGGCATCTAAGTGTACAAGGATAAATAAGACAGCGTCTGTAGAAATTTTAGTGTGACAAATGACTCCTGGCGTTATAGGATCGGCACTGGACTGAAAACTACAAGGTTGGCAGTTCAAGGTCATTAGCTGCTCCTCAGAAACCCTATACAGGATCACAATGAGTTGGAACTAACAACAACAACAACAAATGATATATTAAACCAATTCCATTGCTTAAAAATGAAGATGCTTCCTCTTCCTGTAAACGACCTGAGGTAATCTCACAAAATGGTTCACTACTCACTTGACCCAGAGGGCCCCACAAAATCATGCAAATCAAGAAGTTAAAATCTCCAGGTTCATTTTAAGGATACCCATTAGACTGCCCAAGCCATCAAGGGTATGCATATCTGAAAAGCCACCAAGTATCTTAATGATGCCACTTTGCAGAAGCAATGTGTACCCTCATAAATACTATTAGTGACCTGGGCAAAGGAAGATTTTTGGTAAAGTAGTGGGGACTGAAGTCAGGCTGAGTTGAGTTAAGAAATGGATGGGAGACAAGGCTGTGAAGTTAGCAAAAAAGACAGTTTTTTTTTTTTTTTCCTATCTTTGTGCTGTGAATAGAAGAATAAGAGAGTCTTGATCATTTTAATGTTATTGGCTGGTGGTGGAGGTTGTGTGTCGTGGAGTCGGTTCCGACTCATAGCAACCCTATATAGGGTTTCCGAGGCTGTAAATCTTTACGGGAGCAGAAAGCCTCATCTTTCTCCCATGGAACAGCTGGTAGTTTCAAACTACTGAACTTACGGTTTGCAGCCCGATTCGTAACCACTACGCTACCAGAGCTGAGAACAGTGCAAAAGAAGGAGAGAGGTTGAGGGTATGGGTATGAGAAGGGAGAATGTCCAGACTGAAGCATTGTCCTTAGCCATTTCCAAACCTGAAGGGTGTCTAAGAGTCTTAGTCTCAGGGGTACCCTATACTGAGTATGAGGTCTCTGTCTGATTAGTAAGCCTGACCTTTTTTTATGTCAAGCCTTTTAGATCATGACAAGTTTTAGGTGGTAAAAATATTTATTTAATCAATTAAAAACTACATCTGATGACATTCATCTAAATGTGGCCTTTAACCTTAATTTATGTGAACATATAGAATGATATGTTTCTGTGAGTGTATTATGATTATTACTTTTTAAATATCAGGACTCAGAGATATTCTGTTTTAAAGAAGGATAACTACTAAGAAAGATATTGACTCTTCTTAGATCTTTGTTTTGGATGTGTGTCTCTTACTGGCAGTATTTTTACTGATGAATTTTAGAACACTAATTGACCTTGACTCTGGTAGCGTAGTGGTTACGAATCGGGCTGTGAACCGGAAGGTCAGCAGTTCGAAACTACCAGCTGCTCCGCGGGAGAAAGACGAGGCGATCTGCTCCCGTAAAGATTTACAGCCTCGGAAACCCTATTCAGGGTCGCTATGGGTCGAAACCGACTCGACGGCACTTAACAACAACAACAACAATTGACCTTGAAGAAAAAAATGACTTGTTTTTGAATCCACAACTAAAGTCTGCTGTCCCTACTCAGGCTCAGGCATCATCAGCTTGGCAGGCTCTTCCTGCCCTGGCCAGCAGCCTTTGGGCTGTGAAAGCATTCAACAGGCTCAGAAGAGGAAAGAATTCATTTTGTTGACTCTGTATTACAGGAATTTGAATATGCCTATTGAACTGGGAACTCTGAATTTCTATTTCTCATTCAGCCTTTTAAAATAGGTACTTGAGGGTCTAGAACTTCTTATAAAACCAAAGAGATCTGTTGGTTCTGGGTCTTTCAAACATTTGTTTTTCATTGAAAAACGATTTCGAAAAATCAGATCTGGTATAAAGAAGGAAAAAGAGAGCAGTTTTGGTTGTAGTGGTCATGAGGGATCTGGACCTATCTGCTCTTGTTTCCTCTTCCCTCCTGACCTCATCCCACAGTCAGGTTTGTCCTCTAAGACACACGCATTGAGCTTGCTGGTGCCATGGGACATTGATGAAATATTATGGTTCTAGGTGATCACAACAGTACTGAATTTCAACAAAATATAAAGCTCTAAAGATAAGTTGTCATTTTTTATAATAAAACATGCAAGTCAGTATCTAATTTGATTCAAAGTGTACAATTATTCTTATATTACTAATTTTAGTGATAATAGATACTAATTTTGACTAAGGAAACTAAGAAAAGATATTAATAAGTACAATAAAAATCTAGGATTTGAAAATCCAAATACTTCAGCTAATTAATTCTGATGGTCAGGCCCATCAAAGTTCCAAAATGGGGAGTCTTCAGCACTCATGAGTAGGACTGTCTGTCATCATCTTAAAGGATGGGCATGCAACTGCAGCAAAAAGGATTTAGCTGCCTTGATCTATAGTAGCTTAAAGTATGTATTATGTACTTTAAAAATAAAGTTATAAGTTATCTAAAATGTTGCTCTTACATTAGGGTATGACTTGCTAGGGCTGACAGCCCTAGAGAACTGGAATTAACTGTTTTCAAGAAAGTTGGAAACTAGAATACACGTCAACTAGAAAAGGAAATACAACAAATGATCAAAAGAAGGCTAGGTTAGAATACGTAGAACATGCATGGCGAGTTTAGAAGGCACACTAACAGAGGACAGTAGCAGTCCTGGTGTGGCACTGTGGGTTAATACGCTGGACTGCAAAGTAGGTTTGATCTGCAAGGTCAGTGGTTCAAGTTCACCCATTCCTCCTCAGAAACTCTATGCAGGGTTGCTTTTGATCAGAACCAACTCAAAGACACTTAACAACAACAATAACAATAGTATTGAATACAAAAAATTTTTGTCTTCTTCATTGTTGCCAATTTTTTGTCTTTTTGTGCAAATTAAATTAAGTATTTGAGTCATTTCCTGCTGTGATGGAATATTAACCCTTTCTTTCTGGTTGTGTGATGCTGTAGAATCAACACGGGACTATGGTCCATCAGGTCGGCAGTTCAAACCCACCAATTGCTCCTTGAAAGCCCTTTACAGGGTTGCTATGAGTTGGAACTGACTCAATGGCACTTAACAACAACAACAATTATAATATAATTTGCTTAAATTGAAATATTTCAAGCTCAGTATTTTATGGAGTTTTCCCCTGAAGAGGATATGTAATTGTGAGTAATAATAAAACTGTATTTATTTATGTTAGTCCATTTAATTATTACTAATGATTAAATCAAGGAGCCCTGGTGGCACAGTGGTTAAGCATTCAGTTGCTAGCCAAAAGGCTGCTTGAATCCATCCAGCAGCTCTTAGGGAGAGAGACCTATCTGTTCTGTAAAAATTGTTGTTGTTGTTAAGTGCTGTTGAGTTGATTCCAACTCATAGGGTTTAAACTATTGATCTTGTAGTTTGCAGTCCAGTGCCAAACCTACAGCAGCATACCAGAAGCCCTTGATAAAAATTACAGCTTATGATCTGAAGTTTAGGAAAATATGTGAACTGAGCTGATGTACACTGACCTAGTCCTTGGGGGCTAGGGCTGAGAGTGAAGCAACCAGCTGATCTCAAATGCAGGGAAGTGTACATGAACTCCCAAACTTGCAGTGTGTACCCATTTGACCTAGCTTGGATGACTGGTCTAGTTGACCAGAACTCGAACTGAGGAAGATAAAGATGTTTGATACTGAGAACAAGTGCAGATTGCTACAATTTGATATACTAGACTTTTGCCTATGAATGTAGTGACTCAAAATTCCAACCGAAATGGAAGGATTATTAATATAAACCTTGTTTCCTCAGTGTACTGGGTTGATTGTTGTTGTTGTTGTTAGGTGCCACTGAGTCAGTACTGACTCATAGCAACCCTGTCTGTGCACACAGAACGAAACACTGCCTGGTCCTGGATCAACTTCACAATTGTTCCCATGTTTGAGTCCATTGAATCTGCCACTTTGCCAATCCATTCCCCTGGGGGTCTTCCACTTTTTCTCTGACCCTCCACCTTACCAAACATGATATCCTTCTCCAGTGACTGGCCCCTCCTGACAATATATCCAAACCCACAGTGGAAAGGTTTCAGATGAACTTCCAGATGAAGACAGACTAGGAAAAAGGAGTGATGAACTACTTCCGAATATGTAGTCACTGAAAACCTTGTGAATAGCAATAGAACACTGTTCAATATAGCTCCAGAAGATGAGTCTTTCAGGTTGGAGGGCACTCAAAATATACTGGGGAACAGCTGCCCCTTCAAAGTAGAGTTGACCGTGATGATGTGAATGGAGTAAAGCCCTTGGAACCTTCATTTGTTGATGGAGCACAATGCAAAATGAAGATAAAATGTCCGAAGTACGAGAGACAAAATTGGGCCATCCTGGCCTCCAAGGAGCACTCTGACTGCACTTCTTCCAATACAGATCTGTTGGTTCTTTTGGCAGCCCATGGCACTTTCAATATTCTCCTCCAACACCATAACTCAAAGCATCCATTCTTCTACGGTCTACCTTATTCACTGTTCAGCTTTCACATACGTATGAGATTATTGAAAACACCATGGCTTGGGTCTGGTGCACCTTAGTCCTCAAGCTGACTGGGTTGATAGGGACTAGAAATTTAAGACATTGGCTTTCTAAAATGGCGGGATGGAGGATGACTACAAAGGTGTGAAGTAGCTGGCTTTCATAAGTGTGTTTAGTTGCAGAATGGGCATAGGGAGAAATAGAGAGCAGAAGGGATAAGAAAACTAGATCCTTTAATATGCTGTCTACAAGAGACATATCAAAAAAAACAGAGACAGACTAAATATCCATCAACAGAAGAATGGCTAAACAAATTTTGGTACATACACACAATGGAATACTACAAAATGCTGAAGAATAATAAATCTTTGAAACACCTCACAACATGGTTGAACCTGGAGAACATTATGCTGAGTGAAATTAGTCAATCACAAAAGGACAAATATTGTATGAGACCATTGTTGTAAAAAGTTGGAAAAAAAAAGTTTTCATGATAAAAGAGACAGTCTATGATAGTTACAAGCAGAGGGAGGAAAATTATTCACAGGCTAGAGGATAGACACATGTTAACAGGGGTTACAGGGCAGGCAATATACAAGAGGGAGGTTGGCAGAAGAAAAATGAGGTTAGCTGGAGAAACAGGGAGGAATGCAGTATACAAAGTAAATAGAGGTAAATACTGCAAACATGGAGGGGCTTGTAACCATGTAATGAAGCAAAGTATATGATTTTTGAATGTAAAATGGATAATCTACTCTGTAAACCTTTCACTCAATTCACAATAAAAAGTTGAAAAAAAATGTACAGCCTAGTAAACCCTACAAGATGTCTTGGTGTGGCACTGTGGGTTAATGCACCAGACTGCAGAGCCATTTGAACTGCAAGGTTGGTGGTTCAATTTCACCAGTCACTCCTCGGAAACCCTATACAGGGTCGCTATGGGTCGGAACCAACTCAACAGCACTTAACAACAACAACAACAAACCCTACAAGGCAGTTCTACTCTGTAGCAGGAATCTATGAGTCTAAATCAACTCTATGATACCTAGCAATAACAATTATCAAATCAAATGGGAGTTTCCTAGTGTGCATCTCTCTCTTCCACTCTTCCTTTTTGATTGAAGTTAAGAAATGATTATCCCTATGTTGCTGTAAGTGTATTCTCCATAAACTTCATGTGGTAAGAGAGAATAATTCTCTTGGGTTTCATCCTATTTTCTATGTTTACTTTCGTTTAAAGGCATTTATGATCTGAATCAAAACCCTCACAATGAAGCAAGGAGAATGTGAAAGGGAAGAACAGAATTTTTGGAAAAATAAGTTCATTCCTATGATGGTTGTTCCTAAATGGCACCTGAAACCAATCCCCACACTCTGTGGTACATCAGTCTATGTACCACAGAGCTTGTGTAGAAAGGATTGATACCAAATTTAGGCTCTAAGGACTGACTGCTTATTTACTTTTCAAAGCAAAAATTGCTTCCCTATCCCTAAATTCTTACGTTTAATTCACATAAATCAACTTGAATTCTGGAAGTGCCAGATTTCTTTATCACAGTTATTTCATTGGATTGGTGGCATAATTAACTGGAGGAACACCAATAGAACCTGTGTTAACCATAAATTCTCCAGTGTTTAAATATTTGCAAGCAAACAAATGTTAGAAGACACACGTTCTTCGTTAAGTTGTGGGGACTTTTTTTTCACAAATTTAAGTAAATCACATTGATTACCAATATCTAAACCTGCAGGCTTGGAAAAAATGTGTATGAGGAAGACAGGACATTTTCCTGATCCCAGGATGAAAACTGGAAATACTGATCTCACAGAAAAGATCATGCTCTCCTCAGCATGCATCTGGCTGGCTTCATTTTTGCCTTCATCAGCTGGGGCTGTTCAGTGGTGCAAAGAAAACATTATAAAATGCTTACAGCTTTTAGAAGTGCTTCTGAGCTCTTCAAATAATGGTAACAGTTGCAAATCTTATTGAGAAGGCCTATCACAGAAAAGCTTTATTCAGCTCCACAGGGAATGGTGAACTTCAGTTACTGAGAGCTGCTCTAACAGAAAATACTTATAAGAAGGGGATACTAAAGTAGCCATTGTTGTGTAGCTTCAAGGGAACAAATGTGTGTTTCATTGCATGTCTAAACCTAATATCTATAAAAGGGTCTTTGGCCTCCAGAAAAGGAAGAGAGTGAAATTTTGCAGATGGATAAAAAGGAACTTTTAACAACCCAGCTTAGTTTTTTGGCAAAGATCCAGTGCAATGGGACTCCTCTCGCAAAATGAGTTGAACTTGGAAGATCTGCAAATATGCATATTTCTGCTCAGTACAATCAGGCAAACAAAGACTTCCTGAGGAAAGAATTATCTTTTGTCTTTTTTACTTTAGAAAAAGGGTGATATTTTGAAGACAATGGATTGCTAAAATAATTTAGAGGCAAAGTTTGAAAAACTGTTGAAAGAAAAATTTATATTTAGCATTTTATAAATTTAATAACCATTGCACCAGCAATATAATTTATCATAATAGACAGATGCTCAAATCATATGGCATATAATTGGAAGTTTTGTGTTTATTATTTGGTGGCATAGTGGATTATGAGTTGGGCTGCTTACTTCAAGGCCGGTGGTTCAAATCGCCCAGTTACTCCACGGGAACAAAATGAGGCTTTCTGCCCCTTTAAAGATTTATAACCTCAGAAACCGAATACAGGTCTTTATGAATTGGAATTGACTTAACAGCACACAACCACCATCACCATAGAAAACTATAGCCATTTACCTATAAGTGAAAATTTGAAACAAGATGGTCGATTTCAGTATCTTTTTCTTGCTTCTTACTGCCATAGTTTCATCATTATGGAACTCATAAACCATTCAGATTTCAAAATATGTAACTGTTTGAAACAAATTATTTATATTACAGACATACAAATGATACAAGATCATAAATGAATATAGCTATAGAGAATATTTTCTGGAAGATATTGTCATATATGATAATATACTACGTATATTGGATATATATGTATATATAATATGTTTTCATTATATTAGTTTATCTAAATATATATACGAGTAGGGAAATGGCACAATCTTTCAGAAAAAAATTATTACACCTATTTTTCACTTATCTAACATTTTGCATTTATGACAATAGTGAAAAATCTGCTATCCATCTGTTTTGTGCATTAACAGTGTACTTCTGGCAGTGACAAATGCTGATGTGTGAGGTGAGAGTAACGTGGGCTGTGATGATCCAGGTATAAGTCGACTTTGCTGGGCAATGATTCTCAGTGATTTGACAATAATGTAATGATGTAATTTGACATCTATGTAATGATGTGGGCATCCTCCATTTTGTGAGCTGATGTGGCCACCTCCCATTTTCACTTAACATTTGTGCATAATGACCTAGTCTTTGGAACTTAACCAGGTCACTAAGTGAGAAGTGAGTGCATAGCCATTTCTAGTAATTTGACCAATGTTTCTTAAGAGGAAAAATATATATATATTTTTAGAATTTTATGACAAAAAATGAAATCCTACATGTTGTTTTTTTTAAGTGCCATTGAATCAATTCAGACTCACACGTGGTTTCCTAGGAGAAGCTGGTGGATTTGAACCACCGACTTTGTAGTTTCCAGTCCAGTGTTGATCCCACCATGCCACACCAGATGTCCTAAATTGTTGTTGTTGTTGTTAGGTGCCATCGAGTCAGAACAGACTCATAGTGACCCCATTCACAGCAGAATGAAACTATGTCTGACCCTGGGCCAACCTCACTACCGCTGTCACATTTGAGTCCATCAATGCAGCCATCTGGCCAATCCATCTCATTGGAGGTCTTCCTCTTTTTCTCTGACCCTCCATCTTACCAAGCATGATATCCTTCTTCAGCGACTGGTCCCTCCTGACAATATGTCCAAAGTATGAGAAA
>NW_006408706.1:2413880-2423735 GCF_000296735.1 Chrysochloris asiatica
TGGCCTCTAAGGAGCACTCTGGCTGCACTTCTTCCAAAACAGATCTATTGGTTCTTTTGGCAGTCCATGGCACTTTTAGTATTCTCCTCCAACACCACACCTCAAAGGCATCTATTCTTCTACGATAGATAGGCTCCAACTCATAGCGACCCTTATTCCTTATTCACTGTCCAACTTTCGCATCCATATGAGGTTATTGAAAATACCTTGGCTTAGGTCAGGCACACCTTAGTCCTCAAGCTGACATCTTAATAGCAATAGAGAAAACTTCCTTACCTGAAATGCAAATTCTTGATTTTCATATTTTGTTAAAATTTACAGTTATAGTTTTTGTTGTTGTTAAGTGCTTTTGAGTTGCTTTCAATTCATAGCAACCTTGTATAGGGTTTCTAAGGCTGTGAATCTTTGAAGGAATGAAAGCCTCATCTTTTTCCCCCAGAGCAGCTGTTTGGCTTGAACCACTGACCTGTGGTTCACCGTCCAGTGATTATCCCACAGAGCCATTGCACTCCCCGCAGTTACATTTAGGGCACTACAAAATATTCAATGGGTTTAAAAGAGAGAAATGAAAAAGGAATATCCAGGTTCTGCAAAAAACTAAAATAGATCTACCATGTGACTCAAAATCCCACTCTTACATACATACCCAAAAGATCTGAAAGCAGAGACTCAAAAAGAGACTTGCATACTAATGTTCCATACAGTTCTAGTCACAATATCCAAAAAGTGGAAGCACGTGAATACCCATCCACAGAATGGATAAGCAAATGTGGTAATACATACAAAGGAATATTACTTAGCCAGTAGGAGAAATGAAATCTTGATAAGTACTACATTATAAATGGAGCTGGAAGACATTATACTGAGTGCAGTAAGTCAGTCACAAAAGGACAAATATTATAGGATCCTATTTATATATAGTGCTCTGGTAGCGTAGTGGCTACGAATCGGGCTGCAAACCGCAAGGTCAGCAGTTCGAAACTACCAGCTGCTCCGCAGGAGAAAGATGAGGCGTTCTGCTCCCGTAAAGATTAACAGCCTTGGAAACCCTGTGCAGGGTCGCTATGAGTCGGAACCAACTCCACGGCACATAACAACAACAACAACATTTATATAAAAAAGAAAGAAAAGGCAAATGTATACAGACCAAAGTTTCTTAGTGGTTACCGGGGATGGGAAGTGTTTGAGTTTTTGTGGTGTAGTGGGTTATAGGTAGTTGTTAACCACAGGGTCGGTGGTTCAAATCCACCAGCCACTCCATGGGAGAAAAGTGAGGCTTTCTGATCTTATCTTGTAGAGATTTATAGCCTTGGAAACCTTATACAGAGTTGCTATGAGTTAGAACTGACTTGATCACATACAACAACAATTAGAACAAGTGATGGGAGGTAGTAGGGGAAAGGGGGCTAACAGTGATGGGAAAAACACAGTGATTACAGTTAGGATTGTTGTTGTTGTTAAGTGCTATCACGTCAGTTCTGACCCATAGCAACCCTGTATATGGATTCTGAGGAGCAACTGTTGAACGTGAACTGCTGACCTTGAAGTTCAAACCAACTTTGCAGTCCAGTGCGTTAACCCACAGCACCACACCAGGACTCCAAAAGGTAGAGAGGCGCATCTGGTGATTGCAATTGCTGCCAGTAAGTTATACATTTATTCAAACTTGATTTTGCCAAAGTTGTGTGAAAGATGTATTTACAACAGCAAAATAAAGAGGAGCTGCTGAGGCTGCTGATGTACCACCAAAATTTCATTGGATTTGGTTACTTGGTTTGGAGGCTTGGGGTGGTGATTTCATGGGCCATCCCAGTTAATTGTGTTAATAACATGTTAAGTGCCTTTATTCTAACTCATGGCTTGTTGCATAGTGCCTGGGGTCTTCAAAACTTGCAAGCTGCTATCCAAGGCTCAACAATTGGCCTCAATTCACCTGGAGAAATAGTAAAAAGAGAGACATGAAAAGGAAGAGGATATAGGACATGTGGAGTCCTGGTGCAGCACTGTAGGATGACACTGGACAGCTAGCCACAAGGTTTAATGGTTCAAACCCATTAGCTGCTACTCAGAAGCCCTATACAGGGTTGCCATGAGTTGGAATTGACTTGATGGCACTTAATAACAACATAGGATACGTGGTTAATTGCCTTTGTGAATTCCGTGTCTCCTTGGCCATGAGACCAGAACTGGATGGTGCCCAGCTACCATTACTAAACATTTTAATGAAGGTTCCATAGAAGAATCTTGCTCAAAAGTGAGGAAATGCAGAAGAGAACTTCAAATGATCATGAGATCCAAATTTTCTGGAGGTATACAGCTGCTGGATGAATCCCTGAAACTGTTTCCCTGAGATCATCTTTAAATTTTACACCAAAAAGATCTCTTTTTAAATTGAACAATAATTTAAATTAACTTACCCAAAATACCTACCTTGAGTATTATTGTTATGTGCCATCAAGTTTCAACTCACAGTAATCCTATATGAAGTTTCTGAGGAGCAGCTAATGGGTTTGAACTGCTGACCTTGCAGCTAACAGTCTAGTGATTGTCCTACAGCATCACTCTAGGACTCAGCCCTCAGCACTATGCAACAAGCCAGAAAGTGGAACAGAAGCGCTAAGCATGCTATTAAGACAATTAACTAGGATGTCCAGTTTAATAAGTATCTATGTGGGATCAAATTGACAACAGCAACTCAAAAAGATTAGACCGGAACTTTAAGGAGCAGTCAGTTTATGTCAGGAGGGTAAGAACGGCTGTACGACTCAAAGAATGGAATCAATGTCACTAAATAGTACACGTAGGAACTATTGAATTGATGTATGTTTTGTGATGTATATTCTCAACAGAATAAAATAGAGTTTAAATGAAACAGAGGAATATCGACTTGTTAGAGCTTTTAAAATACAATAGGGTTCAATCAGTACGTTATGAGGTGGAAAGATGGCCAAAGTGCAAGACAAAAAGTTAGAAAGCTAAGAATAATGCAGTGTATTGGTTCTAACTTGGCTGCTGACGATGTGGCTGTCAGCAGAGAGTTAATTTTCTGCTTATTTAGATTAGTATCAGAATCTTTGAAATGAGGGATAAAGAAGAGTGGATTGGCTTTTTGTCTGTTAAACACAACATGGGCAACAAGAAAATATAGCAATTTTATTGAGACAATTAGGCCCAGGATTTATTATACAGGTCTGGCTGATTCTGCAGAAAGTGTACAGTTGACATGGTGTGATGGGTTCTTTCTGCTTTAAATGCTATTCCAAAGGGACAAAAATATTCACAGGATAGAAAGGATTATATGCAGAGGAGTTACAAAATACATCATTAGCCACTGTTAGTGAGTGGAAAGCATGAATCTTGTCCAGATTTTACCTCTTAAAAAAACCAGCAACTCAGTTTTCTGTTTTTTCGTTTTGCTTTCTCATAACAGATGTAGAGGTCGGCTTGGCTCCAACTCATAAATCTACATTAAAATTTCACATAGACTATATTATTCAGGAACATGGCTTGTTTTAATTTTGTATTCGTGTTTGGCATGCATAAGCTCTTCAACTCTATTGCTATGCTATTTAGACCATACATGTGTATTTATAAAAAGCTGTATCTTAGAATATTTTAGATGTACAAGGTCGGCAGTTCAAACTCACCAGCTGCTCTTCGGAAACCGTATACATGTTGGTATGAGTCAGAACTGACTTGACAGCACTTAACAACAATTTTAGTATATATTTTCTTTTCAACTGATTAGTTTACTGGTGGCTCACATTTTATTTTATTATCATTATTGCTCTGCTAATATGAGGCAAAACAATTGTGTATAGATACTAATCAACTGGGGAAAAAATTTGAAAGAAAATCTGATTCACCAAAGACAAAAGTGAACAAATAATTATGAAATGCTACAAAAAGGGTTATGTTGTTGTTGTTAAGTGCTGTTGAGACTGTTCTGACTCAAAGTGACCCTGTATAAGGTTTCTAAGAAGTGACTGGTGGATTTGAACCACCAGCCTTGCAGTTAGCAGTCCAGTGCTTATCCACCACACTAAGACCCCAAGCTATTATTGTTTGTTGTTGTTGTTATGTGCCATGGAGTCGGCTCCAACTCATAGAGACCCTATACAGGGTTTCCGAGGCTGTAAATTTTAATGGGAGTAGAAAGCCTCATCTTTCTCCTGCAGAACAGCTGCTGACTGTGAGATTAGCACCCCAATTTGTAACCATTATGTTACCAGAGCTCCTTGAGCTATTATAGAAGCACTATATTAAATTATTTTATTTTATATTCAAATATCTTTTATGGAAATTAGGGATGTGTTTATCAGATGTATGGGCAAAGTCAGGAATGGGTTGGAGGTATCACGTTTTAAATTTGACCATTATATAACATCACCTACAGATTATAATTATATGTTGTTGTTGTTGTTAAGTGCCGTCGAGTCAGTTCCGACCCATAGTGACCCTGTACAGGGTTTCCAAGGCTGTAAATCTTTACGGGAGCAGACCGCCTAGTCTTTCTCCCGTGGAGCAGCTGGTAGTTTTGAACTGCTGGCCTTAAGGTTCACAGCCTGATTCGTAACCACTACGCTACCAGAGCTCCTTTATAATTATAACATATAATTACATAGATGGCTTAAATTTAAACAAGTTATGATTTCTGAGAGCCATTCCATTTTGTGTAACTCTAGATTCATTTACCTTTTCTAAATGGATATTTGTGTAGTAGTTTTAAAATGTGCTTTTAGCTAAGCCTATGTATATTTTTGATTCTGTGGGTTAATGCGCTGGACTGCAACGGTTTGAATCACAAGGTAGGCAATTAAAGCTCCTTGGAAACCCTATACAGGGTCGTTATGGGTCAGAACTGACTCGATGGTACTTAACAACAATGTGTATTTGAGGTCAGCTCAACAACATGATTGATACTGACTATAATACTTTTTATATTTGCTTTCAAAATTCAGGCACAAATAGTGTTTTGACAATGATTCAGATGATCAACAGCTGTTCAACAATTAGATCTTTTTACTGAATGGACATTACAAAATTACTCTATTCTGAGTGATACAAGTATCTTTAGTATTCCTGAGAGCAATGTCCTAGAATATTTTTATCTTGCGGCTGTTGGGTGCAAATGCAATATATATGAATATGTTGTTGTTAAGTGCCTTCGAGTCGGTTCCGACCCATAGCGACCCTGTACAGGGTTTCCAAGGGTGTAAATCCTTACGGGAGTAGAAAGCCTCATCTTTATCCCGCGGAGCAGCTGGTAGTTTCGAACTGCTGACCTTAAGGTTCGCAGCCCGATTCATAACCACTACGCTACCAGAGCTCCATATATGAATATACATATACATATATGCCCTGGTGTGGTGCTGTAGGATATGCGGTGGACCACAAGGTCAGTTTGAAGTATAAGGTCAGTGATTCAAACTCGCCATCCACTCCTATACAGGGTCATTATGAGTTGGAACCTACTCAAAGGCAATGAACAACAGCATATATATACATATTTAAATAAAATATAAGACTATTCTTTTCCTTATTACATTATCAATGACACTGGAGAGAAGCTAATGATGTGTCTATGCAATTTGTGTTTGGCCAAGACATTCAAATGAAAAAGAAAAATAATATGTAAACAAAATAGCTAGATAGATATATTTGGATTAGCTACAAAACTATGTCTCAAGGTGAGTTGGTTAAAACAAACCTTAAAAACCAAATCTGTTGCTGCCAGGTTGATTCCAATGGAGAAAGACCTCATGTGTTACAGAGTAGAACTGAGTTCCATAGGGTTTTCTTGGCTGCAGTCTCTATGGGGAAGGAGCCCTGGTGGCACAGTCACAAAGCGCTTGGTTGGTACCTCAGTCAGAACCTACCAGCCACTCTGCAGGAGAAAGATGAGCCAGTCCGCTTCCATAAATATTACAGCCCATCCTAAAGATTCGACTCTGTCCTCTAGGATTGCTATGAGTTGAAATCAACTTGATGCCAATGAGGTTTTTTATCGACTGATTTATTTTGGGATCTTTACAAATGCAGATTGCCAGGCCTTTCTTTCCTGGTACCACTGGATGGGGTCGAATTTGGAACATTTGGTTAGTAGATGAGCACAAACTGTTTGCTGCACCTGGATACCTTGAGTTAGCTAAAAGTATACCTATTTAGTTGTACTACAATTTACTATGCTTTATTTCTTGCTACATGATGGGTCTGTAGAATAGGCACTGGACAGCAAACAACAAGGTTGGCAGTTCGAGCCCACTGGTTGCTCCAAGAGTGAAAGATGAGATTTTCTGCTTCTGTGAAAAATTTAATTACAGCCTTGGAAACCCCATACAGGGTTACTATGAGTTGGAATTGATTCAGTGGCACTTAACCTATGTTGTTAAAAAATTTGAGTGTAATACTTTAACAACTGCAAATATACAATATCTATGGTTCAGAAAATAAAAACAAACTTTATGATGAATTTTTTATTTAAAATAACATAAATCTGGAAAAAAGAATGAAACAATCATGGAAGCCAAGTGTTTCCAGACATTCTAATAGCAGATGACCAAAAATTCTACCAAAGCATTGCTTTAAAAACCATTCATTCTTATTTCATTATTTCTAAATAAAATTTCTGGTGAAATAGGAAAACTAAAAGGAAAAGTATTTAGTTACCAATTTTTTTGAGAGGGTAACATGTGATTTTTTTTTCTCTCTCTCCCTCTTGTTTCCTTCTATGAAAAGCTATTTTTCTTTTAAGTGGGTGGTCCCAAAGAAAACAATTTGTATTTCTAGAAAAGAAGAATAAAAAACATTACACAATTAAAAGAGCTGAATAGTGGATGACCCATTTCTGGAAGATAAAATTTGTGATCAACCAATTTATTTTAGTATGAGAGGCTTTAAACAATTCATGGAAAATGGAATTAAAAAATAATGGAATTTTTTTATGAACTTTCTGAGGCTCCCTTGCATTATCAACACCAAGCCAATCATATGACTACTTTAAAAGGGATATAAAATTATGTATTTGGAAATCAAATGTTTTCTAGATTTCAGAAAATAGAAACCCTACACAAGATCGCTATGTATTGGAACAGACTCGACGGCACTTAACAACAACATCTAGAAAAATGTAGTATAATATGAAAAGAAGCACTAGGGTAAGGTTTCTTTTAGATCTATAATTTTCTGGTTGTTGTTGTTAGGTGTTGTCAAGTTGGTTCTGACTCTTAGCGACCCTGAAGAGGGTTTCCACGGATCCGCTGGTGAGTTTGAACTGCTGACCTTGTGGTTAGCAGTCGAGAGCTTACACCTACAGCACCACATATTATGCCAATTAATGATTGGAACAAGATAAAATATCCAGGCCTAGATTGCTAATGTAACAATAAAAACCTATGTTAGCTTGCCTCTAAGAGTGCTTCCCAAAGTTCTTCATAACCGTTTATTGCCAAGGTTCAGTTTCATTTTTACTATCCAAATTATAACACTTGGATAGTGTTATATATTGTTTGAATATTTAATATTTATATATTAAAATATGAATATTAAATATTTATATAAAAAACTAGTGACTGACACTTAAATATATTCCTGCAATATAGAGTCCAAGGGCAAAATGAAGTTGATTGTAAAGGATTTTGACAAGTGTAATTACTTTTCCTGTTGAATAGGTAAAGTCAATATTATTCCTGCTTTTGAAGCACTGAGAAGTTAAGATATTTGCTCATCCTTAATAAAATGCATTTAACAATAAATTTAAATCTGTACTGTCTTAAAAGTAAGAGGTTTTGTTGTTGTTAAGTGCCATGGACTCGGTACCGACTCATAGCGACACTATGCACAGCAAAATGAAACACTGCCTGATCCTGGGCCAACCTCACTATTGTTGCCACACTTGAGTCCATTGATGCTGCCACTTTGCCAATCCATCTCACTGGGGGTCTTCCTCTTTTTCTCTGACCCTCCACCTTACCAAACATGATATCCTTCTCCAGTGACTCATTCCTCCTGACAATATGTCCAAAGTATGAGAGACGAAGTTTGGCCATCCTGGCCTCCAAGGAGCACTCTGGCTGCACTTCTTCCAACACAGATCTGTTTGTTCTTTTGGCAGCCCATGGCACTTTAAATATTCTCCTCCAAGAGGTAGAAGAGATGGAGGAAGAGAAAGAACACAAAAGGAGACTCCCCATTGTACCATCTGATCCATTTATCAAGTCAACTTTACTGTTGTTACTAGTGCCATCAAGTGTGTTCCAACTCATAGCAACCCTGTGTAGGGTTTCCTACCCAGAGCTTTAAAATATTACATCTTAATGTTGAAAAAGAACTGTATTTCACCTTATATTTTATACCTATCTTTTCCCTAAAACTATGTTTTTGATTGAGATAGATATTTTAGTAGTAATTTATTTTGAAATAGAATATATTTTGAGGAAGTGTTCCCAGTTATGTTTTGGAGTCTGGGTTATGATGAGTTCAAGCATTTTCTGAAGACTTAAAAAATCTCACTATATTCTCTATTCTCCTTATCTGTATTGGTCTCATCTGTGAATTGACTAGTTATAAGTCATAAAGTTGTACAGATGTACCTATTTTGGTTTTTTTTTGAAAACGCTATTTGGAAATATAAAGCAGTTATAGTGCTTAGAGTAGAGTTCCAAAACAGATCCAAATTTTATAAGATAGGCCCATTTCCTTGTAATATTTAGATGTACTAATGCCTTTAAAATGTTCTTTCTACATTTATATTTTCTTATATTTCCACATTTATTCTTTCTTTCAATGGAAATGTTTACATTAATAGCTAATATCTTGAATGCTTACTTCCTGCTAAGCATCTCATGCCCATAAATGCATAATCAAAATTGATCTAAAGAAATATTTATCAAGAACATGAGACCCAAAATGAAAATAAAATTCCAACGTGATTGTTTTTAAAGAATCAATTAAAATAATTTCAAGAAGACTCTAGAATGGAATACACTTTGAATAATATTTTGAGTTCTTAAAATTGCTAAAAACATAGCATGAATTATTTTTGAGTTTGCAGTGGGAGCCTGTCTTAAGCTTTTACTTTCATTGTTTAGGTTTTGCAGTTTTGTTTCTGTGCACATGATTTTGCTTAGTAGCATTGCATATGCCTGCTCTCATGAATGTCTAGAGAATTTTCAACCTGGAGAATTTGACAGATACAAAACAATTTTACTTCCTGTAGGATTTTAAATGTTTTTAATTGTCCAATATTTAGATGTTACTCTGTAAAAAGCTGATGATTGATAAGGATAAAAAGCTATTGTTAAACTACATGTCCGATACTTGTAGGTTTGTTATGGATCAAACAGCCTTTTCTACTTGTTAATGTTATGTTTCAATTTCCGAATCAGTAAACCAATCATATGGATTGGTAGTATTTTTGTGCTATGATTTTATAAAGGAAATGAACTAATTGTTTATAGATTTAATTGACAAAAAACTCCCCACAAACCTAATTGTTTATAGATTTAATTGACAAAAAAAAAAAAAAAATCAGTCTTTGCTTTGGCCTTTGACGATTAATGCCTTAAATGCACAATTGCATACTAATCACTGAGCAGCTCTGTGAATCTGTGAGGGGAAGTAGGGAAATGTGGGAATTTATTTATCAAAATAATCTTTGATGCGCATCACAATTCTATTGCTAACCACAATTATGAAATGGAGAAAATGGATCTATAAAAACTTGATACATTGTTGTTTTTGTTAGGTGCCATGGAGTCGGTACTAGCCCATAACAACCTTATGCACAGCAGAATAAAACACTGCCCGATCCTGGGCCAACCTCACTAATGTTGCCACGCTTGAGTCCATCAATGC
>NW_006408706.1:2424270-2426962 GCF_000296735.1 Chrysochloris asiatica
CTGGTTATCTAAAATACCGGTGGCATAGCTTTCAGAATTATAGCAACTCACAAGCCACCACAGTATGACAAACTAACAGACATAATTAACACATAAATAAAATTTCTGTTTTAATATATTAAATATTTAAGTATTATAATGAAACATTTGTAGTTTCTATATGTTTTGTAGCACTTTGGACATGTCCTAACTTTCCACCACAAATGTAATTTCCCTAATGACCAAGATTGCATTCTGTTCATTTTCCTATCTCCCAGGTTTGGAACATTAGGAAAGTAAAGATTAAACAAATAAGCAACGACAGCAACAAAGCCCCTTGATTGCATTTGTTAGGTGAATGATTTTATGAATATTATTAGTGAGATGATCCTTAATCCTAATATCATCAGCATTTTCTCTTCAATATATTTTAATGAGTAATTCAATAAACTCCATCCAAAAATATATATCTCCTTATCATATATAAGGAAATCCTAGCATGGTGCTGTGGGTTAATGTACCAGACTGCAAAGCCATTTGAACTACAAGGTCAGTGATTCAAGCTCACCAGTTTCTCCTTGGAAACTCTATACAGGGTCACTATGGGTTGGAACTGACTTGACTGCACTTAACAACAACAATCATATATAAGGCACTATGATAAGCAATTAAGGTAAAATTAAGGTGACTAAGATCAAGGTCAAACTTTTAAGGAATTTATAGTCATAAAGGAATATGTAAAGACAACATACATTTTATAGACATATGCTATTGGAGAAGAAAGGCGACCATGTAGAGCATTCCAAATTTCAGAACAACAAGAAATTCAGGATGGCCAGAGTTTGTGCACAAAATAGGTTTGAATAGTAATAACCAGAGCCACACAGCTACTCTCAGCTACCTTCCTTTTTTGTCAAAGCACCACTCACCACAGTTAAAGAGTGCTTGAAACAGTCTCTTTATGGCTTTTTCTCTTCCATTTCCTATGTCACATTGCATCTAAGTTAGTTCTACATGCTTTGGATGCTTCCAAATTCCAATGGTGCTACTCATTCTCCTATTTTCGTTTATGCTCCATATCTCTAGACATAATGCTGAAAAAATGCCCTTTTCCTACACCAACATTGCATGGATGTTACAACTGCTGGTTTGAGTGTAGGGCTGTTAGGCCACATTGGAGATAAAATTGGGGGAGAAAAGGGTTTTTTTTGGGGACACATATTAGAGGGACCTTCATGCCATAGGTTGAAGTTCTAGTGAGAAAGAAGTGACAACAACAATAAACCCCAGCTGATTTTCTGTTCAGAGTTGTTATTAGGTAATATGTGGAATCCATCATAGTTTAACACTGACTCCCTTCTCTATAGTGTCAGACTAAGTTTGTCAACACACCAAGGATAGAGCAATCTCTTAGGGGCATACTGATAGTGACTGACCTCATAGGAAATGATGTATAAGACATTGCCACTGTATTGTCACATAAAATTTGAATAGAGGTACCAACATGAGTGTGACAGTCTGACTTTTTATAGGCAAATAAAATTATTTGGGAACCAAATATAAACCAAAAGATTATTGCACAAAAAGAGGTGCGTTGAGTGATTATCTAATTTCATATCAGTGGCATCGACCAGAAACATCTAGCTACACAAAAACTGGAGATAGAGTCACTGTATTGTCATCCTTGCCTGAATCATTCAGATTATGTGGAGCACCTGAAGGAGTACAAGCAGGAAATGCTGGGGATTTGCAATATGGACATCTCCTCCTTGGCTTGGACTCTGCTTTACCTGTGAGCCCACTCCTGCCCAGACTCTCCTCTAGTCAGAACATCCTCTAGTCAGAACATCCATGAGGTAAATAAGTGTCCTGACCATTTGCCAATTGAGTAGATTGATTAGAATTGGCTGCCTGGAGCAGGCTTGAAAAGGACTCTAAGACTCACCCAAATTTAATGGACTAGCGTGCCCTCCCTCTGTGGTTGAAGTTGACCTGGGCTTGAGAAAGTGGAGATAGATTCACTGTATTGTCATCCTTGCCTGAATCATTCAGATTATGTGGAGCACCTGAAGGAGTACAAGCAGGAAAGTGGCAACATCAGATTTTATTTTGAGAAGGAATAAAAGATAGGCGAGATGCCTGCCCAGATTTGTCATTCCAGTATCACTCTGAATGTACACAATTTGAGAGTAACTTGGAGACAAGGCAGACATTTTAAACTATGTTATTGTGAAGCTCTGGTGAATCGATTCTGACTCATAGTGACTATGTACAGGGTTTCTGAGGAGTGGCTGGTAAGTTTGAACCTCTGACCTTATGGTTAAAACCAACCTTACAGTCCAGTGCTTATCCTATAGTGCCACACCATAACTCCAAAATCTGTATGGGAACAGAAAGTCTCATGTTTCTCCTACAGGGAGACTGGTTGATGTGAACTGCTAATCAGCCCAGTTCATAATTTACTATGATACCAGGGCTCCTGTAGACACAAATTCTGATTACCTCTTTCATATTTGACACATTTGTTGTTCAAGCAAATACTACATCTCCTGAGTAAGGAGTAGCACAAATTTAAAACTTCCCAATTATAAAGCAGAAAGCTGGCAGTTCTTGCTTATTTACTTAGTAATGATTGATCGAAAGATAATGACGTCATACTTTATGGTTGAAATCTACTTGTGCCTTTTAATTCTGAATTGTTGTTGTTGTTGTT
>NW_006408706.1:2427062-2431600 GCF_000296735.1 Chrysochloris asiatica
CTTCGAGTCGGTTCCGACCCATAGCGACCCTGTACAGGGTTTCCGAGGGTGTAAATCTTTACGGGAGTAGAAAGCCTCATCTTTCTACCGCGGAGCGGCTGGGAGTTTCGAACTGCTGACCTTATGGTTCGCAGCCCGATTCGTAACCACTACGCTACCAGAGCTCCTTCAGACCATTCTACTAAGTGCTTTTAATGCTTACCATTTCTCTTTCATGTTCACATAAAAAGATTTATAGTTTTGTTCCTATTTTTTTATCAGTAGTAGTAAGTACAATCAATTTATGCTGCTTAATTGATAAAGAGAGTAATTTTCATCAGTTCTGCTGGTAGTGGGATTGAGTAGCCAATTACTATAACATTAAGTTGTGTGCGTACTTTAACAATGGGGTTGAGAAACTTTCTCCAGCAGCTTTCTTCCCTCCCCACCCCGCTTCCTGGAAATGTGAGATGTTTAATGACTAGGGTCACATTTGCCTGTTAACTATTCTTATTTTTTAAAATGTATTTTTAATGCATTTAACCATAAGAGTCTGAGATGCATAGATTTTCTAATATTCTCTTAATTTTCCTATGACAAATGAAGTAAATACTTTATTGTTAGCTGCCCTGATGTCAGTCCCTAGCTCACAGAGAGTCCATATACAATGAGGTTGGACCTTTGTGATTTTTCAGGCTTTTTTTCTTAAACATAATATTTTATTGTGTTTTCAGTGAAAGTTTATACAGCAAATTAAGTTCTCATTTAACAATGCCTATGTGTGGTGCTGTAGGATAAGCAATGGACCGCAAGTTTTATCTGCAAAGGCAGTGGTTCACACCCACCAGCCACTCCTTGGAAAATCTATCCAGGGTCTCTATGAGTCTGAACCAACTCTACTGCACTTAACAACAATGCAAATTGTTTAAGAACACTGGTTATGTTTTGTCATCATGTGTCAGCATTCTCAGTATTTCTATTCTAGTTGTTCTATTTCTAGTTATCTAGTTTCCCTGCTCCCCTTAAGTTATCACTACTTTAAAGTAATTGTTGACCATTTGGATTTATATAGAAGATTGTCTTTAAATGAACACAGTCCTCAAACTGATGATAATCTTTATTTTATGAGCCAATATGTAATTTAACTGAAATGTGAACTTCGGGAGTAGTTTCAGTTCAGCATTTAAAGAATATCTCAGGGTGATAGTTTTGGAAAGTTCTCTAGTCTCAACCTGTCTAGTAAGTCTAGATGTCTTAAGAATTTGAGGCCTGTTCTACATTTTTATCCGATTCTGTCAGGCTTCATCTATTGTGGCCCTGATCAGAATGGTCAGTATTGGTAACTGAACACCATCTAGTTCTTCTGTCCCCAAGGTAGATGAGGCCGTAGCTTGTATGTATCCTATAGACTGGCTTCTCTGAGTCTTTAGTTTCCTTCTTTCTCTTTTGTTCTGGACAAATAGACACCAATACTTGTAACTTAGATCTAGAGATTTTCACTACTGGTTTTTGGAAGTAGATTTCTCTTGATTTTTCTTCCTAGTCTGTTTCAGTAGTGAAACTGTTGAAACCTGTTCACCATCACAGCAATACACAAGCCTCCACTGATACCTAAATTCTAATAGTTGGAGATGCACACATTTTCTAATATTCTCTTTATGTTTCCTAAGACAAATAAAATACATAACCAAATCTAGTTTCTTTAGTCAAAAAAAACTAATAGACAATTCATAAGTCAGCGTGTAGTTAATCTTACATTCCAGGAACAGAGTACTTCAGGATCACCAAGGGAGAAGAACATGAGCAGAATGTGGGACACTATCCAGGGAAGCAGTGACACCAGAGGTAGAGGCAGAGATGATGCCATGGAGAGATAGAGTAGCTGAGGACTCTAAACTCATGGAAAGAGAAAGGCTATGTGCTGGAGGCAGGAGGCAGGCTTGCAGAATGTGCCCATTGGTTGTTTAAATGATTATATATTCCTGAGTTTTTTGTATATTCCCCCCCCAAAAAAATCCCAGAGGTAATAGAAGCAAATACTGTTGAATAATGATGCATGAAGAGGATTGTAACCATTGCAATGAAATGAAATATGATGGGATGAGTGGAAAAGTGATGTTCTCCCATGTAAACTATCAATCAATTCACAATAAAAACTTAAAAAAAAAATCTAATTTTACAATTAAAATCCAATTTTAAATTAAAGATGAGGGTTGTGTAGCTCAGGAATACTCAGGGAATGCATTTTTTATCAGATGGTCTTTAATCATCTGATTAATTATATGTTTTGTTTTTCATTATGAGAATATTTTCACATTAGGTTCCTTTGATACTTTTACAGTCACTTATATAATCCAATGCAAAGTCAAATAAAAGGTATTTTGAGAAACATGAGATCCACTTCCCTAATTTTTTTCAAAAAATTTTACAAAGGAATTTAAAATGTAATTCAACTATTTTGTATTTTCCTCCATTTGTTTCTGTGTTTAAGTGTTTGTTACCATGGCAATGCAAGAGAATTATTTGTTCCACCAAATGTCAGATGGTATGATCTTCTATGTACAGTCCTCAGAATCACAGCAATTCAGATGTAATTGATTTGTCCTTGAATGTGTCTGCCTGGGAACCGCCATCTGACAGGAAGCAGAGTAAGAAGAGATCTGGTTTGAAAGTTGGAAGACATTGATGTTAGCTAGCATCAGTCTTGTTTAGCTTTGTGATCTTAGTGACTGAATAATGTCTTTGGACTTCCTGAGCTGTTAAATGAAAGAGGTAGGACTGGATGACTTCAGTGAGAAATGGGCATGGAGGCAGCATCTGACCTCCTGACTTCACAAAGAGGAAAGAGAATCAAACACAACTTCAGCTCAAGGCTGATTTTTTTAAAAACAGTTTTTATTGCAAAATGAGTGAAGGTTTGTAAAGAAGATCATCAGTTTTACATTCAACAAATCATACGTTTTATTGCATCTCAATGATTGCAATCCCCTCCATGTAACAACAATTATACCACTTCCTCTCTGTAATTTCTACTTGCATTCCACCTATCTTCCTATCCTTTCTCAATCTTATCCTTAGGCAAATGTTGTCCTTTTGATCTTGAATAAATGACCATGAACACTAATAAGGTATGCTCACCATGAGGATGAGTTCTGTTCCAGACCTAAAGTGTAGTTGAAAGCCATAATTTCTGATTTCCCTAGTCTCTTTCTGACCGATAAACCCAGTTGTTGTTGTTGTTGTCAGGTGCCATTGAATCGGAACCGACTCATAGCGACCCCATGCACAGCAGAACGAAACAATGTCTGATCCTGGGCCAACCTCACTACCACTGCCACACTTGAGTCCATCAATGATGCCACCTGGCTGATCCATCTCATTGGAGGTCTTCCTCTTTTTCTCTGACCCTCCATCTTACCCAGCATGACATCCTTCTCCAGCGACTGTTCCCTCCTGACAATATGTCCAAAGTATGAGAGACGAAGCTTAGCCATCCTGGCCTCAAGGAGCACTCTGGCTGCACCTCTTCCAAAACAGATCTATTGGTTCTTTTGGCTGTCCATGGCACTTTTAGTATTCTCCTCCAACACCACAACTCAATTCTTTCATAATTTTGGGTTCACATGTTTACATGTTCCACTGGCCCATTGAACTAGTTAATTCCAAGTATCTTCAACTTTTCAACCCTCTTTTCTTCCACAAGAAGAGACTAATAGTTGCACTTAGAAGGCTTTTAGAAGTTTTTAGGATCCCAGATACTACTCTCCAAAGGTAGGATGTAGACTACTGTCTTTGTGGACTATATTATACCATTAACTATGGAGTGGAGTCCCCTGAGACTATGGTCCTGAGCCTCCAGGACCAGTAACTCATTGCTTTAAGATGTTTGATAGTAGCGAAGACATTTTCATCATTTTGTCAAGACTGATTCTTACGAGGCAGAAGTCAGGCAATGCCTCTACTCTCCAATATATATATATATATATTTTTTCAGCCAATTCTCATATCAGCTGCCACTCCCATGGCATCCTCTACTTTGGTTCAGGACAGCCTTTTCCCAGTCATGTGAACAGGCAGTCTTCTCTCTAACCCTTATCCCTTAGGCCTGCCTGACCTTTGCTTTGCTACAAAGCTCTTTTCAGGCTGCTGATGAGTATCCAAAGGGCACTGTTGTTGTTGTTAGGTGCCATCCAGTCAGTACCAACCCATAGCGACCTTATGTACAGCAGAACAAAACACTGCCCGATCCTGGTCCAACCTCACTATTGTTGCCATGCTTGAGTCCATCGATGGTGCCACTTGGCCAATCCATCTCATTGGAGGTCTTCCTCTTATCCTCTGACCCTCCACCTTACCAAACATGATGTCCTTCTGTAGTGACTGGTCCCTCCTGACAATATGTCCAAAGTATGAGATATGAAGTTTGACCTTCTTGGCCTCTAAAGAGCACTCTGGTTGCACTTCATCTAAAACGGATCTATTGGTTCTTTTGGCAACCCATGGCACTTTCAATATTGTCTTCCAACACCATAACTCAAAGGCATCAATTCTTCTACGAT
>NW_006408706.1:2432236-2432979 GCF_000296735.1 Chrysochloris asiatica
TAACTGTGAGTCAGCAAACCTAGGTCCCTCAATCAACTGCCAGAAAGCTCTCGAGTCCACAAGCTTTACTTGTTCCATGGGTTGGGAAGTTCTCTGCTCTCTTTCCTGCCATGGCTCTGTTGCTGCTGCCCTTCTGCCACTTCTCCGGTGTCATGCTTCTGCTACTGGGTTGAGGAGGTTCAGCGTGCATTGATGTTGGAGTCTAAAGGACATACTCCACTTCTGGTCCTTCTTTCTTGGTAGTGAGATCCCCTGTTCTGGCTTCTGAGATGGATCATCTTATATCCCAGTTAGATTTCTAAGTTTTTGCAATTGTAATTAACCCTGGTAATAATCAGTCACAACTGAATCATATAATCCTATCAGCATCACCGCCTACCTTTGCCTATCAGCGAAAAGTCACTTAGTGGGAGTTACAAAGATTATGACTAGACAAGACATATTAAAGAATTCACTGCACTACAACTTCTAACGAAGTACTGGTGGGGTGCTGTAGTACAAACATTGGACTGCTAATTGCAAGGTTGGTGACTCAAACCCACTAGTAGCTCCTGGGAAACCCTATACAGGGTTGCTATGAGTCAGAACCAACTCAACAGCATTTTACACCACCCCTCACTGTGGGAGTAAAACTGTGCTCTACAAGGTTTTTAGAGATCATCTGAAGAACAGATTTGATGAATTAGACACTAAAGACCAAAGACCGGAAGAGTTGTGGGATGACATCAAGAATATCATACATG
>NW_006408706.1:2435019-2445533 GCF_000296735.1 Chrysochloris asiatica
CTTTCTTCACAGCATCTCTGGGTGTGTATACATGAATCTCCAATATGGTTAGCAACCCATTAGAACTTTATATTACCCAAGGTGCCTTTCATTTTAAGTATTCATTTTAAAGAAATGGTAGATTTAATTTAGCTTGGAAGTACCTTGTATTACTAGTCACTAGCTCTCTTTATTCCCTTTGACTGGGAAATTTAGAAAAGGAAAACTGGTTCCTGTATTGGGGAGTTTTTAGAAACAAAAGTTATTTTTGAGTATATCTGTATTGGGCAGCTCTTGAGTTATCCTTTTACTAAACTGTAAACTTATATTGTGTCATTGTCGGATCCTCTTTTTCATATAGTTCACGGGGTCTGTGTCTCCTCACATTGCCACATAGCTCCTTGCCCTAATTCTTTAGTATCTTCGGGAGCCTTTATCACAAAATGATAAAATAATTTAAAAGAGATATTCACCAATAATGGAATTGTCTTCATCTGATGTAACCCAACTAGACTGTGCATTGACAAACTTTGGACTTTGGAAATGTTCTCAGTTAACACTGTTATAAAGTGTTAACTGAGAACACAAAGATGTAAAAGAAGACAAAGGGCTTGATTTAAAGGCTCACTAAAGTGTATATTCAGATAATGGAGTGTTGCTGGGGATGCTTGAGAAAGCAGAGCAGACTGCTCATTCTGCTGTAATAGTCAGAGATAACAAGGGTCCCTTATTTTGAACAAAGGTTTCAGAAAGAAATGAAATATCTTACTTGAAATATCTAAAGGAAAGTTTTAAAATGTGATGCTGAGTTAAGGTATCACTTAATGAAAAAAGTTGAGTATCAATGTTGAATTTCAGTTGTGTACGGTCTAAGCCAAGGAGCTCTGGTAGCGTAGTGGTTATGAATTGGGCTTCTAACCTCAGGATCAACAGTTCAAAACTACCAGCTGTTCCGTGGGAGAAAGATGAGGCTTTCTGCTCCTGTAAAGATTTACAGCCTCGGAAACCCTGTACAGGGTCGCTATGAGTCGGAACCGACTCCATGGCACATAACAACAACAACATGGTCTAAGCCTGAAAATGCGGTTAATAATGATTGTCTGGTATTCACCATCACTGAAGCCAGCCTGGGCAACACCAAAAGTGCAGTACCACAGAGAATCTTGTTTCCAGTTGACTCCTTTTTAATTTTAACACAGTAAAAACACAAGTGTATTTTAAGCCTCCCCCCACCAACACAAAAGAGAGAACATCTTACAATTTTAGGAATCACATAAGGTGGTTGTTGCATGTCATTGAGACATTCTGACTCATAACAACCTCATGTGACAGAGTAGAACTGCTCCATAGTTGTTGTTGTTGTTGTTGGTTTTTTTAGGCTGTAATCTTTATCAGAGTGTATTGTTCCTTTATGGAAGGGCTTTCTTTCTCTTGTAGCACTGCTGAGCTAAATGGATAATATGTGAAGGTGATGGAAAATAACACGAGGTACATATTTTTTCGAAGTAAAAATACTATCCTGTGTAAATATGAGTCAGATATTAAACAAAAAAGCTTATGACTGTTCTAAAATTAGAACAGGTAGTTTAAATACCCCAAATGGTTAAGTGCTGAAAATTGAACAATGAAAAGTACAAACTAAGAACCAAAAGATTAATATTAAACAATCTCTTGAGTAAAGTTGTAATAAAAAAATATAGTTTACTTTTATTATGTTGTTAAACTTTAAATACTGAAATAGGGGAGAAAGAGGAATTTGGAAAGAAATATTCTGAAACACCCAAATTCTTGGAATTTGAATCAACCTGAAAGACAATTGCCTCTGAAATTCAGCATGGATTTAAAAACCATTTTTAGTTATGAAACACTTTAATAACACTTCTGTTTGTATGACCCAAAAGATAATTCTAAAAGTCTTAGTGTAATAAATAAAAAGATAAGATTTTAAGATTTATTAAATAGGTCAGTCCATATTGATAGGTTAAAACTAGAGGTTTTGTTTTTTTCTTGTTTGTTTTTTAAGATTTCACTATCTCCAGAAGATTTGAGTTGTTTTTCCATGAATAACATTTTACCTTAGACAGTTCATATTATATTGTGTCTATTGTTGGGTGAGAAAGCAGCTTTTGTAAGCTCACTTATCATACGAATAGCCTTAAACTGAAAGCGACCAGAATATTCAACAATAAGGAAATTATTAAATATATTATTGTAAGTCATGATATAAAATATTATGCTGCCATTTAAAAGAAATTTAAACAAAATTAAAAAAAAATTGTATTACTTTAGTAATACAAATTTTGGGATGAAGAGCAATGCATCTAACATATTATCCATAATATTTATATGTATCAAAAATAAAAAGAAATACATATAGATACATTATTTTATCTGCATACTTATAATTTTTCTTCATATTTTAATTTCAAATTTCTCTTACAGTGAGTATTACCCTTTTTAAAGCTTCCTGATTCTAAATGTTACTAGAAATTACAGAGGTGAAAATCATCATTATCAACAGCATATATTTAGAAGCTAGAGCTTTCTGAAAGGTATGGAAAGAACAGAGCAATGAATACAAAGATACCTAGAATATCTTGAAACCAAGTCAACTGCTTCAGTTCATTTTTCAAGGGCAACAGTCATTGTTTTAGAAGAGCAGTACTTATCTGTTTTCTACCTGCAACGTAAAGGGGTATGGACATTTCTAGAAAAGTGTATGCTTTCCTTTTGCCATTAATATAAACAATGTATCTGCCTCATGTAATTCCTATTGCTATATGTGTTACATCTATGGCCATACCACCCTGAATTCGCTCTAACTCATCTGATCTCTGAAGCTAAGCAGGGTGGGGCCTGTAGTAATTGGACTCCTGGAGTGCTGCTGTAGGAACAGCAATGAACAGCAAAGCACAAGGTAAGCAGTTCAGACCCACCAGCTGCTCCTTGGAAACCCCATACAGGGTCACTATGAGTCAGAATTGACTTTAAAAACACTTGAAAACTCATCTGCCTATTGTGTGTATGAAACACTGTCCTTTCAGATTTGCTTAGAAAAATCAGCTATCGATTACATCATAATTATTCTCATGTCTCTTGCTAAGTTAATCATAATACCCATTTCATTCACTGCAGAAACATTCCTTGCTACCACGGCAACAGGAAAAATATGTCCAGTATATATGAATATTGTACTTATTTCTTTGCTTTGCTTGGTAACAATTCAAAGATATTTTCTCTTGCATTTTATAGCCTTTATCATATCAAACAATCAGAATAATATAAGGAGGTTCATGATGCATCATTAGCTGTAGAATTTACATTTTGTTTTTAAAAAAAGTAAGAAAGAAATTGATGTGCACGTTTTGAAGTATATATAAAAAATATTTGCCAAACAGTAGAACCATCTGTGATGATTATTACATTTTAAGCTACAGATTGTAATAACATTTTGAAATAATGGAAGTATAGAGAAAAGAATACATTATATTTAAGATGAAAACTGTTGCTTTTGTTGTTTAAACTGTCTTTTGAAGTAATTATAATTGCCAAAGAAAGTGTCTGTCATGTTCCCAACTGTTAGAAATATTTTAAATATGCAAGTACTATATTCTCCTATGATCAACCAAAACCAAATCCATCGCCTTACATAGGGTTTCTAAGACTGTTAATCTTGATGGGAGCAGATCCTCTTTCTCCCACAGAGCAGTTTCAAACACCTGATGGTGTGTTTGAAATACAATGAGACATTTTGACTGTTAACCATAAAAATATGCATTGTTCTTAAACTATCTAAGATAGAAGACTTTTGGCAATAATAACTATCCCATTTTAAAAGCAAAAGAAGAACATCTCCTGCCTAAGATCAGATGAGATTCACTCATTCTGAACCCTAAAAGTATAGATATTTGTCTCTGATGTATCATTAGTATTTCTAAGATGCTGTAAAAGAATACTTTGTAGTTGTTAAGAGCCCTCAAGTTGGTTCCTACTCATAGCAATCCTGTATAGGGTTTCGAGGACTCCTGGTGTGGCACTGTAGGATCAGCACTGAACTGTGAACCATAAGGTTGCAGTTCAAACCCACCAGCTGCTCCTCGGAAACCCTATACAGGGTTGCTTTAAGTCAGAAATGACTTGACAGTACTTAACAACATAGGATGTCCAAGGAGTGGCTGGTGGGTTTGAACTGCCACTTTGTGGTTCAAATCAACCTTGCAGCCCAGTGCTTACCCTACATTGCCACACCAGCGCCAAAGATGTTTGGTAGTGGTTATGTGCCACTGAGTTGGTTCTGACTCATAGCCACCCTGTATAGAGTTTGTGAGGCTGTAAATCTTTACAGGAGCAGAAAGCCTCATGTTTCTCCTTTGGAACCACAGGTAGATTTAAACGACTGACCTTGCAGTTAGCACTGAGCTTATAATCCACAAAGTACAAGAGGTTCTTACAGTACCAATTGTTGCTGTTGTTTTTAAGTACTCTCGGGTCAGTTCCTACTAGCCTCCTGTTAATTAGGTTACTTAGGACAAAATTACTTAGCTTCTCTGAACCTGTTTATTCCTCTGTATGATGGGGCTAATACTATGTAATACTGAGTATTTAAAATGCCCAACAAACAACACACTTTCTCAAATTGACCAAGACTGATGTCTGTCTTCAGCTTCATTAGTAGTAAAAGTTACACTGTCTTCCCTTCTACAGTAATGATTAGATTTGTGTCATTTCCTCCTGGTGTGGTGCTGTAGGATCAGCACTGGACCATGAACCACAAGATCAGCAGTTCAAACCCACCAGCTGCTCCTTAGAAACCATATACAGGGTCACTATGGGTTGGAACTGACTTCACGGCACTTCACAACAACAACACCCAAAACTTACTTGGTTTCTTTCTTTGGTTATTGATAACTTCTGTTTTGGGGATGTCTCTGATTTATATGAGTATGCATCTATATGTTTATAAAGATTGACCTATTATTTATTGTTTGAACAAGTGTTTGCAATGATTTAAATAAAAATACTTTTAAGGTTAAGAGAAAAATGGAGGGAAGCTCCTGAACTAGTTGGCTTGCTGTGACAAATATTTATCCCAATTTGGGAATTCATACCCTTATTATGTTCATGTGTAGTCATTACATTAATCTTCTTTTCTTCTTTCTGCCTTTGCCAACATGGGCAGTAGCCAGCTGGCCATGCTAATTTTCCCCTAAGAATTCCTTGACCTCAAATGATTGGTCTCTAGGTGAACTCAGAGATGAATGAGGCCTGGATTACAATCAGTGATTGTTCTTGCAGCCACTGTTACCCTTCTCCTGGATGGTTCTCACTGTAACAAGCCACACTGCATACAATGTTTGTTCACAAACCCAATGTGACCCCTCTGTGGGTCTGGAACCATGGCTTTTTCTTCTTTCTTCCACTTTTTCTCCCGAAAGTGGCAGCCTGTATAGATGTTGGAAGAAGGACTATTCTATATTCTGCTTCCAAAGAGTGGAATTCCCTAGCTAGGAGACTGTGATTGGGTCTCTGACTCACGAGGTCGTGCTGGTAGTGGAATAATGAACCTATTGCTTCCAGGCTGGTGTAATGGAGTTGGTAAATAAATAAAATAGAGCTGAATAGAGTATTTGGCAGAGTAAGATCTGATTAGAATGTTTTTTGTTTTGTTTTAATGTTGAACAAAGTAAAAGTCTTATTTCCCTGTGGAGTAAAAAGATTTTTGATATAGTCAAATTTCTTTGGAAGCTAATTCACAAAGTTTTTCCTTGGACAACTTAAAACACTTATAAATATGTAAATGGAAAGAACAATGATCTGAAATGGGCTCATGAAAATAAATCAGAAAGATTCCAAAGAAACTCTGAAATTAGATCAGACGTTATCTTTGTCCTTCTCTGGGTGATTGGTTTTAATATCCCATTGCTCTACTGGGGAATAAAATTCTTAAAATCATATAAAATCAAGTTGGTTCTGACTCATAGCTACCCCCCCCCCTTTTTTTTTTTCTTTCAAGTTTTTATTGTGAATTGAGTGAAAATTTACAGGGCAGATCATCAGTTTTACATTCAACAAATCATATACCTGTTTCATTACAATGATTATAATCCCCTCGATGTACCAACAGTTAACAGTATTTCTCTCTATTCACTTTAGGTTTTTAAAAACAATGACAACAAAAACAAAATAACACTCAAGCATATATAATAATGTAAACCACCAAAGGGCACATTCTGCAAGTCTTCCTCCTGGCTGCCAGCTCTCAGCCTCTCTCCTTCCAATAATCTAGAGTCCTCAACTGCTCCCTCTCTCCATGTCCCCATCTCTGCATTCATCTCTGGTGTCACTGATACTCTGAATAGGGTTCCGCATTACACTTGTGCTCTTCTCCCTTGATGGTCCTAGGTCCTCTGTTTCTGGACTGTAAGATTAACTACACCCCTATTTTTGTTATAAAACTTCTACCTTTACAATTGTGACTGTCACAACTAGTCATGATAACAATTACTCACTATGAATCATAAGAATCTTATCCCCATCTCTTTTTACCAGACCCATCTAGACAAGATCAAAACTATAGAATGGGGGTTTTTATAGCCTTTTTACTCTTGTTGAAAATGTTCTAGTGCTACAAAGTATGTTTTATAAAACCTAAACTAGATGTATAGGTGAAATCCTGTTTGGAAGTGTGGTTTTCTTTGTCATGTTAACAAGGTTATATCAATGTGTTGAATCCGTTTCAACTCTTAAAGTGACCCTGTATAGGAGTAGCTGGTGGGTTTGAACCACCAACCTGACGGTTATCAGTCTAGTGATTATCCTACTGTGCCATACCACAGTGTCACATTTTAAACATAGCAGTGTGGAGGTATTGCTGCTAAATGCCGTTGAGTGGGTTCTGACTCATAGAGACCCTGTATAGGGTTTCTGAGGAGTGGCCGGTACATTTGAACCTCCGACTTTGCAGTTCAAAGTGACCTTTTGGTCCAGTGCTTATCCTACAGCACTACACCAGGACTTCTGAACAGTGTAGGGTATATTTCAAACCAATCACTCTTGAGATTTAAAAGAACAGATTAGGCACAGAAGTGAGGAAGAAGGATGTGATGTATCATATGAAGATTGCCAAGATACCAGGACCAGAAACTGGAAAGAATCAAGGAGTCCCACTTGTGCTTTGCTGGTAAGAGAGAGGGAGAGAGAGGGAATGTCTTTTTCAGATCTGGTAGCCTGAATGTGGTACTGCAAGATACTGCACTTGAACTGCAAAGAACAAGGTCACTATAGCTCAGAACTGACTCAATGGCACTTAACAACAACAACAAACTAAATAAATATTTGTTAAAGCCATTCACTTGTGGTATTTCTGTTAAAACACTAAGGAAAATAGGGCAACCTATGAAGACAGACTCTTTTTATTCATTCATAAAAGAGATGTAGGACAAAATGATAAAGGCTATTCTGGCAAGAATGACAGTGAGCTCACCAGACGTTTTTAAATGTAAAATGTCCAAGGAGGCAAATGAAATTAGCCATGGGTTGAAAAGAACTGCTAGGATCTGGCCAGAGCACATATGGAATGGCACATATGTTAAGTGCTGCAGAGTCGGTTCTGACTCATAGTGACTCTAGTGAGTTTGAACCACTGAACTTACAGTTAAAACCAACCATGTGGTCAAATGCTTATCCTCTGGTACCACACCAGGATTTTCATCTTAGTGATGACCTCCCTCAAAAAAACAAAGCGGGCAAAAGATTCCAAATCTTGGAGTCAATTCCAACTCATGGTGAACTAGAACTGCTCCATAGAAGTTATTTTGACCATAATCATTATAGGAACACTTCGCCTGGTGTTTCTTCTGGGATCCAGCCAGGTGGGTTTGAACCATGATTCTTTAGTAAACCATTTGCTTCAGTCATGTACTTAGGGATGATAAGTTTTAAAACCCAGAATGGACTCTGAAGGTGGTCAGGGAGAAAAATGGATACAGAGTGATAAAGAACAAACACCAAACCCACCTGCCTTCAAGTAAATTCTGACCGATGGTGCATAGAACTGCTCTTGGATGTAATATTTATGGAAGCAAATCACTGAGCCCCTTTCTTCCAGGGTTCATCTGGGAGGGTTATAAGCTGTTAAGTACTGATCATTTGTACCACCGAAGAACCTTGTAGAATGAATGACAGGAAAACCAAAGTTTAAGTTTTTTATATTCAGATTTGGTAGACTATTTTAAGGTAAAAAAAAATAATAATAAAAAAAGCATTTATTTTGAAAATATTTCCTTGATTTCTATGTATAATTTCACCCTTCAAAATTCTCTTAATTATCTAGTTTTTAAAATAGTTTAATACTGCATAGGTTTAAAGTTTTGCTAAAGTAAAATTTGTATTAATAAAAAGCTAAATAAAATTGCTAGTATAATTTTTCTTCATTTAATCAAAGGAGCAAAACTGATTTTGCTTGTTATAATCTTTTACTTCTTCCTATACTCAGGAAAATGTAAAAATCACCATATTGATCAATCAATAATTGATTTTCTCCTTTCTTTTTGCCTCTTTCATCATGCTTACTTCCATTTTGATTATGATTTTAGTTATAACTTTTCATATTGAAGTACACATAAGACTGAATCAGGTATTAAAGAATATGATTCATGAACTAATTACCTATGAAAAAGATATTTGGGGGTATAATGAGGAAATGTTTATTACGGAGTAATATTAATTGGATTATATTAAGAAGCTATCCCTAAGTTTCTTAGATGTGATAACAGTTTGTGATTATATAAGCAAGGCTCCTTATTTTTAGAGTTGCATACTAAAAGATTTGGAGTCCTGCTGTGGTGCTGTAGGGTAAGAACTGGACTACTAGTCACAAGGTCAGCAGTTTTAAACCCATGCTGCTCCTTAGAAGACATATGCAGGGTTTGCTAAGAGTCAGGACTGGCTTGATGCTAAACAACTAAAGGATTTTGTGATAAAATGTCAGATGCCTGGAGTTTACTTTAAATTACTTCAGCAGAGAATTAAAAAAAAAAAAAAAAAAGAAGCAAATATTAATTGTTAATTTTGTTGTTGTTAACTGCCATCAAGTTGGCCCTGACTCATAGGGACCCTAGATAGGATTTCCAAGGAGCAGCTGGTGGGGTTTGAACTGCCAATCTTGTGGTTTGCATCAATGTAGGTGATAGGAATTTGGATATTCATTTAACTAATCTCTTTCTACTTTTGTATGTAACTGGAATTATTCCTAATAAAAAGTTTAAGAGAAACAAAATCAGAGATATGTATTTTGACCTCAGATACACCAGTCTGTGGCTTTCAACACTTTACCTTAACATGTTTGATTCTCAGTTATTTCAACTTTAAAACAGAAACCCTTTCCTGTGAGGATCAAACAATGTAATTTAGATCATAGACTGCTGAAAAGAAAGTGATTTCTTATTGTCATTAATATAAATTTAATCATCTAAATTTAAACTCTTGTGCAAATAAACTCTTGTGCAAATGTTTTAAGGAAATGGAGAAAAGGTAATAGATCTAAAGGCTATTGACTAAGGGAATGATCATCTGGAAACTGTTACACAACAGTGGCCAAAGATGCTGTGGAGATTTTTAGCCTGGAGGGATGAATTCAGATTCACAAAAAGGGCAGGGAGTTAGGTCTGTTTTAAATATTTCAAGAGATGTGGAAATAGAATCGGTGTAGTCCTGGAAAGCAGACCTATTTATGGGTGAATAGGGAGGAAGGTTTAGGCTCAGAATTTGGAAGAATGTTTTTTAAAAGGCACTTTTCTCCAAATAGATCCAGGTGTCTTGTTAAAATAAGACTATTTCTATGATTGAAGTTTTCAGCTGAAGCTAGTGGTCATCTCTGGATGTGTCGAGGAGTTTCCATCATTGATAGGGAGGTTATAGTCAGCTGAGCCCTGAGAAATCATCCATCTGTCTTGGGTTTGTTTCATGAATCCCTGTTGTTCCATATCTCCCCATTTTCATTTTATCCAGGACATTGCTCCCTCTTAACATTTTCTTCTCCCTGTGGTCTTCTAACTCTCTTTTACTTGAATGTCTAGTTAACTTCTCTAATTTCTTCTCAACATTTAAGTCAATTTAATGGCATTTATTGGATTCCACTATCACATTCCCTCATTTATTTTATTAAAAGTTACTATTAATGTTCTTTTATCCTTGCATTATCCTTGCATTTATCCTTGCATTATTTGTTGTATTTAGTTCTTTACACCTTGTCAAACACTTAGTGGCTGAATAAGAAAATAATTAGAAATTGATCCATAATAAACATCTATTGATCAATTTCCCATTGTTAGGCAGTATTGGGGGCATTGGAGATACAGACCTGCACATAATAAGCAAAAGGTTCTTACTCTCATGGACTTTGTATTCTAAGAGACAAAGGCAGATATAAACAAATAACAATATACTTGCTATGTAGTGGTACATGTTATAGAGAAAAATATATGAGCATAAGGGGAATAGGGAGTGCCGAGAAGGGGCTGTTGTTGTTATTAAGT
>NW_006408706.1:2445718-2459602 GCF_000296735.1 Chrysochloris asiatica
AGCATGATGTCTTTCTCCAGGGACTGGTCCCTTATGACAACATGTGTGACGTATGAGAGATGAAGTTCACCATCCTGGCTTCTAAGGAGCATTCTGGTTGTACTTCTTCCAACACAGATTTGTTTGTTCTTCTGGCAGTCTATGGTACTTTTAATAATATTCTCCTCTAACACCAAACTCATATACATCAATTGTTGTTAAGTGCTGCGAGTCAATTCTGACTCATAGCGACCCTGTATAGGGTTTCTGAGAAGCTGCTGGTGAGCTTGAAGCACCAAATTTGTGGCTCAAACTGACCTAGCAGTTCTAAGGTCTTCCTTATTCATTGTCTAAATTTCACATGCATATGAGGTTATTGAAAATACCATGGCTTGGGTTAGTCACACCTTAGTCCTCAAACTGGCATCTTTGCTCTTGAACAATTTAAAGAGGCCTTGTGCAGCAGATTTGCTTAATATGTCATTTTATTTCTTTACTGCTGCTTCCATGAGTGTTCATGGTTGATCCTAGAAATGTGAAGTCTTTGACACCTTCAATCTCTTATCTTGATGTTATTTATTGATCCATTTATCATGATGCTACTTATTGGTCCAGTGTTTTCTTTACACTGAAGTACAACCCACATGGAAGGCTGCGGTCTTTGATCTTCATCAGTAAGTATTTTAAGTCCTCTTCACTTTCAGCAAGCAAGATTGTAGTTGTTAATGAGTCATTCTCCAATTCTGATGCCACATTTCTCTTCATGTAATCTAGTTTCTTGGATTATTTGCTCAGCATACAGATTCAGTGGTGGTGGTTGGCGGTTATGAGCTGTGGTGTCAGTTCCGACTCATAGCGACCCTATACAGAGTTTCTGAGGCTGTAAATCTTTATGGGAGCAGAAAGCCTCATTTTTCTCCCACAGAATAGCTGGTAGTTTCGAACTGCTGACCTTAAGGTTCGCAGCCCAAGTCGTAATCACTATACTACCAGAGTGCCTTCACAGATTAAGTATGATAAAAGAATGCAGCCCTGACACACACTTTTCTTAATGCTAAAGCGTTCATTGTCCCTTTTTTCTGTTCAAATGGCTACCATTTGGTCTATGTGTAGGGTTCTCATGAGTACAATTAAGTGTTCTGGAATACTCATTCTCTGCAATGTTGTCCATAGTTTGTCATGATCCATAATCAAAAGCCTTTGTGTAGTCAATAAAGCACAAGTAAACATCTTTCTGGTATTCTCTCCTTTCAGCCAAGATGTATCTGAAGTGAGCAAAATTATCCTAGTTCCATGTCCTTATCTGAATCTGGCTTGAACCTCTGGCAGTTCCCTTTCAATGTACTGCTGCAGCCATTTAAAAATTGTCTTTAGTATACATTTACTTGCATGTGTTATTAATGATGTCTGATGATTTCTGCATTCTGTTGGGTCTCCTGTTTTTTTGGAATGGGCACAAATATGGGTCTCTTCCAATTGGTTGGCCAGTTGGTAGCTGTCTTCCAAATTTCTTGGCATAGATGAGTGAATGCCTTTAGTGCTCCATCAGTTTGTTGAAAGATTTCAATTTGTTTCCCATCCATTCCTGGAGACTTTCTTTACTAGTGCCTTCAGTGCACCGTGGACTTCTTTCAGTACCATTGGCTCTTGGTTATATGCTACCTCTTGAAATTATATGCTATCTCTTGGATGTGGTTGATCTTGCTTTTACCTTTGTTTGTTATGTTTGAAGGTGGTGTGTTTCAGTTAACATTACTATGATTTCATTATTCTGTGTATTTTGTTTTCCCCTAAATTGAATATGTTATGCTGTGTTTTGTTCACTTGAAAATCAAGGTGAAAAACAAAGCCAATGAGCCACAAGAATACATTCCCATGGAAACAAAGAAAGTTGTTTTTCATTCTGCTCATGGAGACACTGCCATCTAGTGGATTTCTTATAGATAGCCAAGATACAAAATAGAAAATTAGAGCGAAGACCTAGATGGAAAACGATACAATAAACTGAGAATAATGAAAGAGGATACAGGAAATACAGTATGTTATATACATCTTTCTCCCTCAGAGTGGATTTGAACCACTGATCTTTTTTTTTTTTTTAATGTTTTATTGTGAATTATGTGATAGTTTATATAGGAGAACATTAGTTTTACATTCATCCTATTGTATATCATTTCATTGCATGGTTACAACCCCCTCCATGCATCATCAACCAGCCAAAGGGTATACCCTACAAGCCTGCCCCCTGGTCATAAGCACACAGCCCTTCTCCCTCTCTGGGTCTAAAGTCCTCAGCATTCCATCTCTCCACATCATTGTCTCTGCCTCCATCTCAGGCATCACTGCTTCTCTGGGTAGGGTCCCGCTCTCTGCTCTTCTCCTTTGATGGTCCCAGGGACCTCCGCTCCTAGACTGAACAGTTAATCACTCCCCTCCTTGCTACAAAACATCTACCTTTACATTTACAACTCTCCAATCAGTCCTGATAACAATTATTCACTATTGTATCACAAGAGACCTATCTGCATTTCCTTTCATCAGCCCCGCCTAGACAGATTGGATACTACTCAGTGGAGATTCTACCTTCCTCCATGCCCTCTGGATCTAGGTTCCCTCTTTAAAGCACGTAAACCAGTCACTTCTTGCCTTTGTAGCCCTCCCATTTTGGGTAGCCAATGTCCAAGTTGCCCATCTCTGTCTACTCTGTATATGGAGGGGTAGGAATGATCCTTGCTGTAAATATTGTTCCCTCTTTTGAGCTATTGCATCCATAGGTGTAGGTCAAGTTCATCAAATTTTATCAGATTACTCTTTTTTTCCTCTTCTTTCTTCTTCTGGTTGAGCTCTGATCATCCAGTCATTGAAGCCAGGTCAAGTGGGTATTATCTGCAAGTGTGGGTGTTCTTGTTTGTGCATATGCCTTCTCTTCGTATCAGCGGGATGCTTCACTCTCCACTCTAGTCCTCTATGGCTATGTCACTGCCTCTGAGCCCAAGAGTCCTCAGGTCTTGCCACACTGCTAGTCAACCAGGTCTCCACCCGGGTTCACAGGAGTCTATTGAACGTTGCAGGGCTTAGATTGCAGTTTCACTGCTGTTTTCCCCTCACTTCCCTTTATTGGTGATGATCGTGGTCACCATGAACTAACACACACCACCACTAGGTCTCCTTTTAGCACTTAGAACAGTACTTTGACATACAGTGGTGGTGGTGGGTCGTTGAATTGGCTCCTACTCATAGCAACCCTGTGTAGGGCTTCCAAGACTATAAATCTTTATGGGAGCAGAATCCTTCATCTTTCTTACCTGAGCACCTTTTTATTTTTGAAGGTAATTAGCATTTTATCAGAAGACAAACAGCACAAAGGAAGAACATCAAGTCTCTACATTTGTCTATAAGGCAGATGGTCAAACTTTTTATACAAGATCTAAAATATAGTACTTATCAAGAGGTAGAAAATACCAAAACAGTATTTAAGAAAAGCATCTTCAGTTCTTTAAAACCATTAGTGAATTTGTTAGCCTTTTAGAAAGTCAAATTGCTGTGTGTGTGTGTGTGTGTGTGTGTGTGTGTGTGTGATGCATAGTATGTTTTACATTAAACTGGGACTTTCAACACTCAGCCTTTTGGTAAACTCAAACGGCTGACCTTGCGGCTATTAGCCCAACTCGTAACCCAATATACTACCATAGCTCTTTGATATATAGTAGGGAACCAATGAATATTTATTGAATGAATTATTTGTTAAAATTGACTTCTTATTTTTAAAATTGGAATATCATTCATAATGCTTCCTTTTTCTGAAGAATTTCCTGTAGTTCATTATAAAGACATGCTGACAGTTTTGTCTTGTTTGCATCCTAGCTTTTATTATAAAATTAGTCTGATAACATTTTGAAAAATTGTTATTAATTTTTTTAATTTAAAGTTTTTATTGTGAATTGAGTGAAAATTTACAGGGCAGATCATCAGTTTTACAATCAGCAAATCATATACTTTGTTTCATTACAATAATTATAATCCCCTCCATGTACCATCAGTTAACAATATTTCTCTCTATTCATTTTAGCTCTTTTTTTTTTTTTTTTTTTAACACTCAGGCATATATATTAATTTACACCACCAAAGGGCACATTCAGCAAGCCTGTATCCTGGCTGCCAGCTCTCAGTCCCTCTCTTTCCATGAATCTAGAGTCCTCAGCTGCTCCCTCTCTCCATGTCCGCATTTCTATCTCTGCCTCCATCTCTGGTGTTGCTGATTCTCTGCAAAGGGTCCTGCATTCTGCTTGTGCTCTTCTCCCTTGATGGTCCCAATGTCCTCTGTTTCTGGACTGTATGTTATTAATTTTTAACTAAAATGAGATTTGTGGAAATATTTTTCCTGGCCCCAGGTGTATAGAGCTATTTTAAAGGGAATTTTGCTAATTGACTTGTCTCTTACAAATGGGGAAATCAGTAGGCATATTGATATAGTGAATTACAAAAGATGTAAGAGACTGAAAAATCATGATAAGAAGATAATGACCCTGTATAGGGTTTCCAAGGCTATAAATCTTTACCAGTGCATAAGGCCTCACATTTCTCCAGAACAGCAGCTAGTAGATTCTAACTGCTGACCTTGCAGTTAGCAGCCCAACTTATAACCTACCATGCTACCAGAGCTCATTAGTAAGAGCAGTTGTTATTGTTGTTGAGTGCCATCGAGTCATTTCTGACCCATGGTTTCCTAGGAGCAGCTGGTGAGCATGAACCGCCAATATTGCAGTTGAAATGGCTTTGCAGTTTAGCGCGTTATCCCACAGCTACACACCAGGACTCCAATAATAAGAGCAATGTTGTTGTTATGTGCCATGGAGTTTGTTCCGACTCGTAGTGACCCTGTACAGGGTTTCCGAGGCTGTAAATCTTTACGGGAGCAGAAAGCCTCATCTTTCTCCCACGGAACAGCTGGTAGTTTTGAACTGCTGACCCTGAGGTTAGCAGCCCGATTCAGAACCGCTACTCTAGTAAGAGCAATAGCAGAGAACAATGAATTTTTTACATTTAAATCTTATTTTAAAATTGGGACAACATTCAAATGACTCAATTTTCAGCAAAGTACAAAATTTTTCACTCTCTTTTTTTGGAAAATCTGAAATTTTTCACTCACTTTTTTCTCCAAGTCTCTTACCTGAAAGCTTCTAGCCTTATTTTCCCACAAGTCCTTCATGAAAATGGTAATCTTACAATTTAGAGGTGAAATTATTTTTTGGTATTCTTGATTTTATTTAAATGGCAGTTCTTATTTTGGCTTTGTCCATATCTTATTAGTTTTATATATTTTAATAGACTTATATTTTATATATTTTAATGAACTTATATTTCTATGTAAATGATTAACACAGATCCTCAGTAGTTTGGTTGACAAACTGTTGTACCCACTTGTAAACATTTACCAAGTCATTACACATTTCCAGTGCCTTCATAATTTACAGTAGTTGGATCAGCATGCAAGGAAAACACAATTATAGGCATTTTATCTTGTTGTTAAATTGATTCCGACCCATAGCGACCTGTACAGGGTTTCTGAGGCTTTAAATTCTTTACAGGTGCAGAAAGCCTCATCTTTCTCCCATGGAACAGCTTGTAGTTTCGAACTGCTGACCTTAAGGCTCGCAGTCCAATTTGTAACCACTACGTTACCAGAGTTCCTTCTTAGCAAATGCTTATTTGCCTAACACCCAGTCCAGTTTTGACCTAATTTCTTTATTTTGCTATTATCACAGTGACAGAGAAGTAAGATACATATTATGTTTCATGTAAATATTAAGTATGTAAACTCTATGCTAAGCACTGTATAAATCACCCAAATACTTAGAGCAATTGTGGGACGATTCTCTGTAGGGACAAACAAAGAAAAGGAACTAGTGACATTTAGAAACTTGGCTGGATTTGAAAACACACAGAAAGTCAAATTATTTTTTAAAAAATGAGCTGACAGGAAACACTTTCAATATTGGGTTATAATGCACAGTGACCTTATTAGCATCTTTAAGATTCCCGCAATGCCTGAGGCACTTTATAGAAAATTCAAATTTCCACTACTTGTATGCACTGGGTTTTGGGCTGTTCGACATATACTTTGTTGAATAACCCTGGTAGGACTCCGATTAGTCTAAAAGCCTCTGAACTAAAACTCCAATGCTTGCTCAGTATTTATATCTCAAATTAAAGAACACAAAATGAAGCAAATCTATTAACTTTTTTTGGGGGGGGACATGATTTTTGCATAAAAGAGCATTAGCTTTACTTCAGATAGCTTAAAGCACATTGCTTTATTCCCAAGGCATCTGTTTAGTCGTGGTAGAAGCATAGCCAAACAGGGAGTTTTGTGTCAAGGCACATGATTTATTGATGTTCTGGAACACCACCTCTATCGCTTGCATTGCCATTAAGAATTTAAGATCACTGGGAGATAGAGACAGAGACTTTCAGCTGTTGTTGATAACGTTGTGGCATGTTAAATGTTGCAATAATACATACTGAAATGTATGACTTTGACTACAATAAGATGACTTTGACTACTTTGGTATGAAAGTTATTAAAATATCATATTTTTCATATTATTAACCAAAAGCAAATCAAACTTACTATCATTGAGTCGATTCTCACTCATAGTGACCCTATATAGGGTTTCCAAGACTGTAAGTCTTTACAGGAGCAGAAAGCCTTAACATGGAAAAAATGTTCATTTATTTTGTTGAGTAAAAGATGGTACATTTTTGCAACATGCAATCATTTACAACATGGACTGTATGAACCAATTTTCATTAGAAAGATAAATATACATACAAGATATGCAGGGAAAAGTAACTGGAAAGCTATGCATAAAATTTTTTATAAAGTTTATCTCTATGTCTTAGTTTGTTCATTTTAAAAATGAGGACAATTGTTGGACCTGCCTCATAGATTCTTATAAAGATGAAATAAAAATGTAAAGTGCTTTGAGCAAGGGTTAACATAAATGGTGCTATTGTTACTCTAATTACTATTTTTTAACCGCTTTGGGTTTGTGTGTGTATACATACCAAACACTTTCTTCATGATTTCCAAAATAAATTAATTTTTTTAATTTGCATCAAATCTGTCTTGAAATAAATACAGTTAGAATGTTCCTTAGAAACAAGAATGGCAAGACTTCATATGTCTTGGACATGTCAGGAGGGACCAGTTTCTGGAGAAGGAATTCTTGTTTGGTAAAATAGAATTTCAACAAAAAAGAGGAAGACCCTCTATCATCAAGGAGTGGAGTGTGTTCTTTGGACTTGGGGTCCCTGTACTGTGAAGCTCCTAGATCCAGAGAAAGATAGATGCCAAAACTCATGGAGCTCTCCAAGGAAGGCTAGGCCTACAGATGCTGAAAGGAGACAAAGACTTTTCTCCGGAGCTGGTACTCTGAATTCGGATTTCTAGCACAAGACCAGCAGTCCAAACCCATCAGCCACTGCGTAGAAACCTTATCCAGGGTCACTGTGGGTCAGAACAGGCTCAACAACACCTAACAACAAAACTGTAAGAGAATTCATTTCTGTGTGTTAAAGCTTTCTATCTACTTGTGGTCTTTCTGTTACAGTATAGCACGGGAGCACTAGATCACAGTGCCGTAGTGAAGGAAGACGGTAGTGGAAGGTTGTGGTCTGGGTGCCAATCTTGGGACTTTGCCCACTTTGGTCAAGGTATTTGATTTCTCTGGGATTCTGTTTTCTCATTTTCAAAATGATGGAATTAGGACTGAAACAGACCTTTCAGCTTTTGTTGTTGTTCTTTTACTTCATTTCTGCCATTGGGTTGGTTCTGAGTCGTGCCAACACATGTACAACAGAAGAAACCGGTGCCTGGACCAGCACCACCTTGTTGTCTTCCAGTCCACTGTGGTCATTGTGCATTTTGAGTGCTTTCAACTTAGGACACACATCGCCCAGTACTATGCTCAACAATATTCTGTTGTGATCCATCGAGTTTGTATTGGCTCATTTTCAGAATTAGATCAACAGGCCTTTCATCTAAGACATTCTTAACCTGGAAATGCCACTGAAATCTATCCACCTTTGGATGACCCTGTTGGTATTTGAAATACCCGTGGCCTAGCTTCTAGCATCAGAACAACATACAAGTCATCACAGCTGAACAAAATGACACATGGATGGTGGCTTTCAGTTCTACACCCTTCTAATATTATTGTATAACATAAAGATTTTGGATGTGTGTTTATGTAAAATGAAACATCAGTCAGGATTAATGAAGTTTCATAACAATGATAGTGTGGTGCCATAGGATACACACTTACCAGCTGTTCCTAGGAAACCCTACACAGAATCGCTAAGAGTCGGAACCGACTTGATGGCACTTAACAACAGCAACAACAACAATAGTAAAATGGGGCCTATACATTTTCTTCTTGCCCTTATGCCTTGCAGTAAACTTTTGGGGGGAAAAGTAGGTTGGGGAGGGAAGACGAGATTACTATGGGAGAATATAATTTAATTTATCTTCTGGCACTCTTGGGTAACAGTTTCTAATTAGGAACGCTGAATTGGTATTCAGTAACAAGCTTTATAGATTCAAGTCTAATTTGTGTGTCAGATGCAATTTAAATGGGCTCAAATCATTTATATGAGATGAGTATGATTTTCGAGGTCAATTTCTCATAATTTTCAGTCTATTGAACAAATATTTATGTCAGTAAGGGTTAGAGAACAGACATATAAGGACTATATATATTAAAAGCTATGGGTTAATGCTCTGGATTGCAAAGTTGGTTTGAAACGCAAGCTTGGCAGTTCAAGCTCACCAGTCGCTCCCCAGAAACCCTATACAAGGTCGTTATGGGTCAGGACCAAATCAATGGCACTTAACAAGAACAAAATATTAAAAGCTATCAAATCTACTTCCCTTTCCAGACAAGCCTTTCCCTTGTTCTGGTAGCTTCCGGTCTACATCTCTTTGTTATGACCTTTTCTTAATTGACAAGAAAACTTTTACTTTGTTAGCCCTCTTGCATTATTCTCTTGTATTTGTTCACTGCAATCTCACCCTCAGACTGCTGTAAAAGTATTTACAGTCACAGTTAATACACTGAGGAAATCTGGCATTTGATCCATCTAACAAACATGGTGAATATAAATCTAACTAAGCATTAACTCTTTAAAAATATAAGCATTCTACATCCTTGTGTTGAGGATAATTTTGCTGTTGAGTGTAGGTTACAACTCATAGCAACCCTGTACAGTGTTTCCAAGGCTGTAAATCTTTATGGGAGCAGAAAGCCTCATCTTTCTCCCATGGGGAGACTGTTGAGCTCAAACTGCTGACCTTGTGGTTTGCAGTCCAATGCTTATCCTATCAAGGATAAGGAAGTTACTTTTAATAGTGAATAAACCTAATAAATCTATCTTACAGCACATGGGGACTTCTTGTGTGGTGCGATAGGATAAGTGCTTGACCATAAGGTGGGTTTGAACTGCAAGGTTGGTAGTTCAAACTCACCAGCCACTCCTTGGAAACCCTATACAGGGTTGTTATGAGTCTAACTGACTTGACTTCACTTAACAATAAGAATAGCGCACAAAGGAGTTCTGGTGTAAAACTGTAGGATAAGCATTTGACTGCTAACCATGAGGTTGGCAGTTCAAATCCACCAGCTGCTCCTTGGAAATTCTGTAACGGGCCACTATGAGTTGAAACTCTGACTCCATGGCACTTAAAAACAAGAACACATAGAAGTTAGCCTTAGCTCTAAGAGTCTGTTGTTAGTGTTAGGTGCTGTCGAATGGATGTCAACTCATAACTGCCCTGCTTACAACAGAACAGAATATTGCCCGGTTCTACACCTTGTAAACCTTACTTTTCTCTGTTATGCCCATTTCTTCACTTATTAAATGGGACTTCTGACTGGGTAAACACCCTGAAGTCTAATGTTTCTTGTACAATGGGAATTGGGAAGTGTTTTCAAGTTTAAGGTTTAACACAGGAAAAGAAATGAAAAGATTAGATTGTTTGTGATGAAGAAAACTGAGACAGATCACATAGAAAAAACATTTGGCTTGTGGAGGAGGTCAGAGGGCATGAGAGTTGACATGGCCATCTGTGGACAGATGAAGATGATGCAGTGTAGATACACTTCCCTGAACCAAGAGTAGGATATGCATGCTTTTATATAAGTATCCATTGCCACTGAGATGGCTTTGACTCAGGATGACACTACAACAATAGAAATACCTCTAGTAGGTAAGTTTCACAAACACATACTTATTTATTCACAGTTTAGAGGCTAGAAGTCAAAATTTAGGGAGCTGACTCAATGAGAAGGTGTCCTGTTAACTTGGTTCCCTGCTGATATAGTATGGCATGTACCTTTGCCCACCTCTGCTTGCTTCTCTATACCTCAGTGTATCTCAAAGGAGACTGATTTAAGACAAACCTGACATTAATAACATGTCCTCATTGACATAACAAAAGACTCGATCACCGTTGATAGTTGATAACCAGCTTACAAGACAGAGCAGAACTGCTCCATAGGGTTTCTGAGGCTGCCAATCTTTACAGAAGCAGACTGCCTCATCTATCTGCTACAGAGTGGTGAGTTCAAACCGCTGACCAAAAGGTTAGCAGCCCAATGCTTAACTCACTGTGTCATCAGGGCTCGTATAACAACAAAAACCCATTCCCAAACCCGTAGGTATACGGGTTAGGATTTACAACACATCTTTTTGGAGGGCACAATTTAATCAATCCATAACAGTAGCTTCATGTGTGTCAGAGTAGAACAGTCCTCCATAGGGTTTTTAGGGACTGATTCTTCAGAAGTAAATTGCCAGACATTCCTTCCATGGTACGTTTGAGTAAACTAGCAATCATTACTTTCATAATTGTACCAGAATCAGGAAGTACTTTGAGACTAACAATTTTCTGGACATTTGCTACAGAAGACATTGTTTTTCCTGGGCCTTCTAAGGGGCTATGTCTGAGCTTGGGAATCAAGGATATCCCAGAAGATGAAAACCAGAGCCCTTCCTGGAGAGGAGACTTGTGGGGCATGGTCTGATGGGTGGGCCCGGGGGTGGTGGTGTTGTTTTATGAACCAGAATAGTTGGGGAAGTGAACAAGTCGTGTGATGTTGTTGGCTAGGGATTGTCCTACATGCTGTAAAAGTGGCAGCAGGGTGTAATTGGTAGAGTGCTGTGGGGATTCTTGTAAATTGAAGACTACCTCTTATTTGATTGAAGCACAGAAAGCTAATGGACCTTTAAAGGGGCAGTTAAATTGAATCACCAAGTGAGGAAGATGGCACTTGGGGAGAATTAGAAGGTAAATAGGGTGAAATTCTCAGTTATACAGAAGCAACTAATGCATTACTCACCATTTTTTACTTACAAATGAGGTCTATGTAGAAAGCCAGGAACAATATCAAATTATTTTGGAATTCATTGGAGTAAAATCTAATTTTCTTTAAAACTGAGTAATAAACAATGCCATGTACTTTGCTAAGTACTTACACAGATTATTTTATTAAGACCTTACAGCAGTCCTATAGGTAAGCATTCCATTTTATAGGTAAGCAGAATGAGGCCCAGAGTAATTCTGTTTTCCAAAGTTCTAGATGGAAGAAGCTCTGGTAATATAGTGGTTTCAAATTGGGCTGCTAGACTCAGGGTCAGCAGTTTGAAACTACCAGCTGTTCCATGGGTGAAAGATGGGCTTGTCTTTGGACAAAACCAGTCTTAACGCAAACACCTTTAGCTTTTAGGCTTTAGACTTGGCTCTGCTTTTACTGAAACGATACTTGTGATCAGTGACTAAATTCTTTGAGTTTGAAGTTTTCACTCAACCCATATTTTGTAGATGTTGTTGTTGTTGTTAAGTGCCGTCGAGTCGGTTCCGACCCATAGCGACCCTGTACAGGGTTTCCGAGGGTGTAAATCCTTACGGGAGTAGAAAGCCTCATCTTTCTTCCGCGGAGCGGCTGGTAGTTTCGAACTGCTGACCTTAGGGTTCGCAGCCCGATTCGTAACCACTACGCTACCAGAGCTCCTTATATTTTGTAGATAACCTTTCCCAATTAATATGGATTTGGAACCAGTGCCAAAGCACTGCATGCTCATTAAGTCCATATTATCTTCATGTAATATTTTATGCCCTTTGGAGGTAGGAATCATAACTAAACAGTAATTTAATCCCTATTATTCTTAACGTGGGGGTTAAATTAATGAGTGTTTTTATGACGTGCAGGTATTTTATTATTAGACATTTTATGTACCTCATTACGAGATGACATATGCATCAAATTTTAATGAATATCTTTGCTTTGGGATTCTGCTATCAAAGATGTTGTTTATAGTTTGTCCTGAGTTTATGCCCCCCACCAAATGACTAGAATTATTTAACTATATTTATATAACCTTAAAATGTGGAGAAGTACGTAGACATATGGGACAAAGCTGCAGAGGGAAGACAACTTAAATATGCACAATTAAAGTTTATATTTCTACTGTTTTCAAAAACTAGAATTTAGTATAGATTTTTATGCTGATAAAGTCTAAAAATCTTAGCTTATGAAGTGAAAAGAGTTGGTGCGATTTATAGTAACTAGCTAGAGAGCTGGTTGGGATATAATGGAAAGCACACAGATCAAACTCTTTAGACAGACTTGGGTTCAAATCCAGTATACCTATATGGAGTATAGCAGGTTACGAGTCGGTCTGCTAACTTCAAGGTCAGCAGCTCAAAACTTCAGCCACTCCTCAGGAGAAAGATGAGGTCTTCTGCTCCTGTAAAGATTCACAGCCTTGGGAACCCTACACAGGGTGGCTATGAGTTGGAACCGACTCCACAGCACATAATAAAAACAAATACATATATATTATTGTTAGGTAATAATGTTGCTGTTAAGTTTTGTGAATACATTTTGACTCATAGTGACCTTGTACAGGGTTTCTGAAGAACAGCTGGTAGAGTTGAAACACCCATCTTGTGGTTCGCAGTCCAGTGCTGATCCTATAGAACCACACCAGGTATCTATCTATATACATGTAAGGAGCTCTGGTAGCATCGTGGTTACAAATCTGGCTGCTAACCTCAAGGTCAGCAGTTTGAACTACTAGCCATTCCATTGGAAAAGATGAGGCTTTCTACTCTTATAAAGATTTACACCTTGGAAACCCTGTACAGGGTAACTATGAGTTGGAACCGACTGCATGGCACATAACCACCACCACCACCATATACATGTGTATGTCCAGATAGAGTCCTGGTGGTGCTTACTGAAAGGATGGCTCTTCTAACCCACTCAGTGACTCTATGGAAGAAAGATGTGATGATCTGTTCCTGTAAAGACTACAGACTAGAAAACCTTTCTCTGTCACATGGGACCACTGAAGGACCTGAAACAACATATATACATGTAACACATATATATGTGTGTGTATTTGCCAACATATGTGGTTGTTTCAAATCTCATGGATCCTATATAGCATTTTTGAGGAGCAGCTGGTGGGTTTGAACCCCTGACCTGTAGTTAGTAGTCCAGTGCTTATCTTACAGCACCACACCAGGACTCTAAAATAGATATGATATATTTATTGGTGTATCTATATCAATAAACAAATTCATATATACACAGTCATAGATAAATAAACATGAATATTTGTGAATTATATATGTGAGAGTGCTTCAAAGAGTTGTAGAAAAAATGTCCATGAACTTATATATATGTTGTTTCATGTCATTGAGTGGATTTTGACTCACACGTGATAGAGAAGGATTTCTATGTTGTAATCGTGGAACGAGAGACATCATTGCTGATATCTGATGGATCTTGGTTGAAAGCAGAGAATACCAGAAGGATGTTTACCTGTGCTTTATTGACTA
>NW_006408706.1:2463459-2476648 GCF_000296735.1 Chrysochloris asiatica
TAGGGTCACTGTGAGTCAAAACTGACTCACAGCACTTAGCAACAAGAAGCAACATCATCATTTTTAGATGTTCACTTGCAAACATTTATATGTAATGTTTAAATAAAGATTGGATTTATAAAGATACTGACAAGGAAAGGCAATGTTAATGAAAATGAAAAAGAGTTATATGGATTTGGTCAGAATTGATTTACCATGCAGTTATTGGAATGGAACCCATCATAAATAAGAAACTAGCTGTATATACTTGAATTACTTCAGCAAGTCTACATTCTACCTATGGTTCACTTGGAGACCTGACATAAAAGTTTAGCTATTTAGACCAGAATTGAACATGTTTTGTTATTTGTGTTTGAACATTTTTAAAGTAACAGTAATTAACAATTAAAGCCATGTGACTCTCATGAAAGAAGAGACAGACAGAACAATGAGCCAGAATAGAATTCAGAAAATCAAATTATATGTTAACTGTGTAACCGGCTAAATTCAATGAAGGAATTGCATCCAGGAAGCAGCTTGATTTTCTCTCAACATTTCAGTCTAACAAGTTCTGTCATGTATCTCTTTCCTTATTCTGGATATCATCTCAAGCCTCGGAAACCCTATTGCAGGTTCACTATGAGTTGGAATCAACTCCATGGCACATAACCACTATCACCATTTTTTCAGTTTGGGGCTTCAGCTTAAATGCTGAGCCAACACAGAGTTCTTTTCCATATCAAAATTTCATTTTCATCTGTAATAATCAAATAAGTTTGAGAAAGTTCTTTCTAAATGTGATATCTTAATAACCATTGGGAACAAAAATAGTTTGATCTTTAATTCAACACCAAACATAAAAGTCCAATTAAGATCCATTAAAGATTAAAATGCAAAATAAAAGTTGATAAAGATACCAGAAAAAGATTGTCATCTCGATCTAGGAAAGACTGTTTTCAACTTGTTGCCAAAGTCAGAAATAATTGGAATATGTAAAAAATAAAACTTCCATATGGTAAGCATCATTAACAACATAGTTAAGGGACAAATGTTGCAACGGGGAAACAATTTGCAGCAAAGGGTTAATTTTCTCAATATATAATGAGGTCTGAGACTTTCTGCTCCGGCAAAGATTTACCTCCTCTGAAACCCTATTCAGGGTTACTATGAGTTGGAACCAACTTTAAAACACTTAACAACAACAATAAGAATAATGTAAATGTGGTAGAAAATGGACAACGGATAGAAATAGGTAACTCGATAAAGAGGAACAATTGATTAATAAACGTAAATGTGAAAACAAGTCCAATTTCACAAATAACCTTGTAGTTCTATCTGCTTGGACTTGTAATCCCCTCTCCTCCTACAATTTTTATAAGTCTCACTCTTTTTCACTCAAGTGTTCACTCTAAGGCCCCTCAATTCAGTAAATCCCTATTACTTGTTTATTACCGCTCTCCTCTTTTTAAGTATAAATCTTTTAAAATCACATCCCTACTCTGGTTTCCAGCATACTTGTAGGGCTCAGCCATAGTAGACTCTCAAATGTTTGTTGCATAGGCATGTAAATATTGAAAGAATTAACTAACAGCAAATTAAAACTGTTAAACACAATATTTACATATTGGACTGAAACAAGGTTAAAAAGTGAAAATACCCAACATGGGTGAAATAATGTAGTCTCTTTCTACCATGACTCTCATTCCTGGTGGTATAAATTAGTACAGTATTTCTGCCAGAAAATTTGGCAGGTTGACTCTAGATTTAAACATATACCTCTTGAAGTCAGTAGTTCCACAGGCAAAAAATTATTCTAAGGAATCATTGGACATATGCACAGTTATTTTTTCAGAATATTGTGATAAAATAATAATTAATATTAATGTTTTGTTACTGTTAATGATTGCCACTGAGTTGGTTCCAGCTCATGATGACCCCATGTATACTGACTGAGTAGAACTGCTCCATATGGTTTTCAAGGAGTTCTGGTAGCGTAGTGGTTACGAATCGGGCTGTGAACCTTAAGGTCAGCAGTTCGAAACTACCAGCTGCTCCGTGGGAGAACGATGAGGCTTTCTGCTCCCATAAAGATTTACAGTCTTGGAAACCCTATACAGGGTCGCTATGGGTCTGGACCGACTCGACGACACTTAACAACAACAACCTTTCAGGAACAGATAGATTCTTAGGCCTGTCTTCAGAAGTGCCTCTGGTGGATTCAAACCACCAACCTTTTGACTAGTAGCTGAGTGCTTAACCATTGACATCACCTAGGCATTGTTTTTTGTAGTTGTTAAGTGCCATCGAGTTGGTTCTGACTCATAGCAACCCTGTATAGGGTTTCCAAGAAGCGGCTGGTGATTTTAAACTACCAATCTTGTGGTTCAAACTGACCTTGCAGTCCAGTGCTTTATCCCACAGTGCCACACCAGGCATTGTTAGTATTGTTTATAATGGGAAAAATTCTTAGCAAATGAAATGTCCATTAATGAATAATAAATACATTAAATAAATATTATATCAAATTTATTATTATATTAATAATAAATAATATATTAAACCACATACTATTATTAATAAACATGGTATTATTTTGTTGTTGTTATGTGCCGTGGAGTCGGTTCCAACTCATAGTGACCCTGCATAAGGTTTCCAAGACTATAAATCTTTACAGGAGCAGAAAGCCTCATCTTTCTTCCACAGAATAGCTGGTAGTTTAGAACTGATGACCGTGAGATTGGCAGCCCGATTCGTAACCACTATGCTACCAGAGCTCCTTAAACATGCTATTATAGATCTGTATTTATTGACCTAATAAATTATTTGTGATATCATAGTTAAAAATAAATCAGAGTATGAAGCAATGTGTTAAGTATAATCCTGTTTTTGCAAAATATTTATAAAATAATATTTGCCAGAATATTGACAAGAGTTAACTCCTGTGTCCTTTTATGGGTCACTTTATTGTTCATTTTTTTAACTTTTAATATTGAAACTGTATTATTTTGATGATCAGCTAAGACAAAACCTTTAGAAAAAAGTTACAATTTACTTTTCTAATCTTCTTCAGTCTTTTAAATAAGAAGAAAATAGATGAAGTATGTCTTTACACGTTTCTTTTCCTGCTGGTTCGTTTGCAGGAATATTTTTATATTCCTTCTTACTGCCACAAAGTGGATGAGGATTAGTTTACTTTTGTACCTACCATGTGAGTTTATGGGGTTTTTTTTTGTGTGTGTGTGTGTGTGTGTATGTGTGTGTTTTCAGACACCTCTTTATATCGAAGAACTTGAAAAAGAACCAGTGTCGCACTAGTAAATATTTAACAAGCAGTTCTACAACAACCCATGTATATAGACATCTATGCTCACTAATTTTCATTTTAAATGTGCATATATACATATTGGTAGTGCATAATTTGTAAATAATAATAAATGATGAAAACGTATTTATTTTAGTTGTGCAGGCTTAACTGATTATCACAGAAGTCTTCAATTGATTTTTGCAAATCTTCGTATCTGTAGTTAACCTATAGTTGCAGTGCAATCAGAATTTGACTCATGGAGTTGTATCCCAACCCACTAATTCTCTTTCCAATTATCATTAAAATTGATGTGTGATTTACTATTTAATAAGGTCTCAATCTCTATAAATTATATAAATTAAACTTAAATATCCTTAAATTTTAGCATGACACCAAGACCATTTCTTTCATGTAAATATTTCTATCATAGCTGATTTTAAACTGTTGATATTATTAAATATGGATTTAGGAGGAGATGTATGATACTATGCTATTATGTACTATTTCACCACACAACTACCATGGCCAAAATAACTTCAAGAGGATGTTGTTAGGTGCTGTTGAATCAGTTTCTATTCTTAGTGACCCCATGTATAACAGTGGAAGACCGTAGAAGAATTGATGCTTGTGAGTTATGGTGTTGGAGGAGAATATTGGAAGTGCCACGGCCCACCAAAAGAACCAATAGATCTGTTTTGGAAGAAGTGCAGCCAGAGTACTCCTTGGAGGCCAAGATGGCCAAACTTCGTCTTTGGACATATTGTCAGGAGGGAGCAGTTGCTGGAGAAGGATATCATGTTTTGTAAGGTGGAGAGCCAGAGAAAAAGAGGAAGACCCCCAACGAGATGGATTGGCCAAGTGGCACCATCAATGGACTCAAGCGTGGCAACAGTAGTAAGGTTGGCCCAGGATTGGGCAGTGTTTCGTTCTGCTGTGCATAGGGTCTCTATGAGTCGGTACCAATTCAGTGGCACCTAACAACAACAACAGTCTGTCTTGAACTCCTAGTTGGCACTGTACTATCAACATTGGACAGCAAACCACAAGGTTGGCAGTTCAAACCCACCAGCTGCTCTTTGGAAACCCTGTACTATGAGTCAGAACAGACTCAACAGCACTTCACAACAACAGTCTGTCTTAGTTTGGAAATTCTGCTGAAACCTGTCTACCATTGGTGATCCTGCTGGTATGAGAAATACTGAGCATAGCTTCCCACTCATAGATACACACAAGTCATCACAGTATGATAAACTGACAGATGGTTTATGGAGCAGGTAGTAAGAGTGATAATATAAATAAGAAGTGATGAGTTGAAAGTAGATATTATATATTTTTAATAATAATAATAATAGCTAAATTTATTGAGCACTTGCTTCATACCAAGAGCTGTTTTTATGCCTTTCACCATTACTTTTTTACTCCTCCCATTGATGCTGTAGGTAAATGCTCTTCCTGGCCTATTTTACAGGTGAGCAAACTAACAGAGAGTCTAATAATAAGCTGACATGAGGTAGAATTGGGACACCCAGCCCCAGAAAGCAATAACTTTGATTTTATACAATTTGTTTAATTTTAACTTTATATATCATTTAAGATATTTTATTGTGTTTTTGGTGAATGTTTACAAAGCAATTGAGGTTTCCATTCTACCATTTCTATACATATTGTTCAGTCAACATGCTCATTATTTCCACTTTGGTTGTAATTGTAAGTTTACATATATTAAATAACTGTCTTAGCAACTAGCTTGCAAAATTCTTTAAATTCTGACACTGAGTATAACTGTCACCTCTTTTTTCTAAGCTATCTTTTTTTGTGGTTGTTCTGGGAAAACTGCAGAGCCATGAAATAGAACCGTTTTTTTTTTTTAATATTCCAAAAGTTTATTCAAGATAAAATGGAAAGACTAGAGTGGCTCTATTTCCACTGAATTATTTGTCCCAAGAGGTTTGTTGTGAAATCTGCAATCAGCTTTTTGTAAAATGTGATAGAAATAATGACCACAAATATGAATTTCTTTCCTGTTTCTACTCTTTTTTGTTTTGTTTTGTTTTACTTTCAGCATGATCAATGTCTTACTTACCTAGGACTTATGTAACAAATAAACCCACAAGTAGGTAGTTTTAAGGAATAATTATCCGTTTCCTCAATGCTCTGGAAGCTAGAAATTCAAATTCAGAGATAGATTCTCTGTTGGCTCTATAAGATGATATTTGTCTCTTTCAGCTTCTGTAACCCTGGGCTTTTGTTGGTGCTCCTTGACGTGGTCATCATAGATTATTACACCTGTTTGAATAGAACCATTCTTGAGTCTCTAGTATGTTCTTGAGCAAACTATTATTTTTTGTTCTATTGTTATCTGTCATTAGTGCATGGTAAAGAAGAGATTGCTTTAGAAGTGTGTTTTAAGTCTTTGAGCTTTTTACATAAGAGACGACATAATCATAAAATACATGTGCAATATGCTAAATTACTAAGCAAAATTATTATCTTACAACTACATTAAAACATTTCTTGGAGATACAATTATACTGTCTAGCTTACTTTCCTTTAAAAGTGTGTGCCCATGTATTGTCTCATTTGATCCTCCTAACAAACATTTATTGTTCTTCAGTGCCATCGAATCAGTTCTGACTCATGTCACCCTTTACGGGGTTTCAAATGAACGGTTGGTGAGTTTGAACCACTGACCTTATGATTCAAACTGACCTTATGTTCAGTGCTTACCCTACAGTGCCACATCAGGGCTCCAACAAACATTTGAGGAGGTATTATTATTCCCATTTCACAAGTGAGGAATTGAGAGACAAAACGATTTGACCAAAGTCAAGAGCAATTGAGAGAGTTATAATACTAATGATAATAATGGAAGCAGTGTTGGCTCCAGCAGCACTAGAAAACGTTAATAAGCACTCAGGACACGTCAGGCACTATTCTAATACTTTACAGCACTGTTTTATTTAATCCCCTCAACAATCTTATGACTCTCTTTTTGAAAAATAAGAAAATCAAACTAGAGAGAAAGAGCAATTTGTCAGAGACTACACAAGAAATGGGAAACCTGGAGTTAAAGGCAGGTGTGTCTGACCCCCAAACCTAACTCCACGAAGCACTATAATCACCTGTCTTTAATTCCCAACCTGGATTCATGTTGTTCCCATTTTATTCTGCATAAACAGATAAATAACTAGAAATGTAGCTTGTTGTTATGTGCCGTGGAGTCGGTTCCGACTCATAGCGACCCTGTACAGGGTTTCCGAGGCTGTAAATCTTTACGGGAGCAGTAAGCCTCATCTTTCTCCCGCCGAGCAGCTGGTAGTTTCAAACTGCTGACCTTGTGGCTCGCAGTCCGATTCGTAACCACTACACTACCAGAGCTCCTTAGTATCTGTATAATCCTCAGCAAAGTATATGCTATTGCTTAAATACTACAAAAGAGTTCCAGGAAAATAGCATTAAGTACTACCTTTCTCCTTCTGAAACAGGATTGATGTTAGGTTGGTAAGTGCCGTTGAGGTGAGTCTGACTTATAGCAATTCTGCATAGGGTTTACAAGGAGTGGCTAGTGGGTTTGAACCACCCATCTTGAGGTTAGAGTTCCAATACTTATCCCACAGCACCACACCAGAACTCTTGAACAAGATAATTTTTCCTTTATATTTCTTTGAAATTCTGTTATTTTAAGAGCCCACAGGAGATTTATTTAATGCCCTTCTTTTAACTAAGTGAAGAAATTCTCATCAATGGCTCTTTTGAAAGTTTCCTCAATTTGTGTAGAAATAATAATTGACATTAATTTTACTGTATGTAAAATATAAAAACTATTTAGATTTTTCATTTTTCTGTGTTCTTCTTCTCTTTTGCTTATCTTTTCTCTATCCTTTTCTTCCTGTTGTGCTCACCCCTGACCTCATCTGAGAGTCGTCTCATTAAAGATTTAATGCATGAGACTCAGGACTCTTTTAGCATGTTAATACTCACAGGGAAAATGCACCATAGCTATTTTTTATAATAACTAATTAAGACTAATTTCTCATAACAAATCTACTTTATCAGGCTGCATGCATGTTTTGTTTGTAGCTTTTGATTGAATATGAGTTCTTTCTGCTAAATGTAATAGTCATAACCTTTGAGATTGCATACTTATAGAGAAGTAGCCACTAAGTGTAGGCCTAGTGTGGCGCTGTAGGATAAGCACTCAACCATAAAGTCAGTTTGAACCACAAGGCTCTGAGTTGGAACCACCTCGATGACACTTAATAACAGCAACAACAACTGTCACTAAGTAGGACCTTTAAGTGCTGGACTATTAACCAAAAGACTGTCAGTTTGAACCTACCTAGTTGCACTGAGAGAGAAAGATACAGTGATCTACTTCCATAAACATTTTTGTGCCATCAAGTCAGTTCTGACTCATAGCAACCATGTATAGTGTTTCCATGGAGTGACTGGTGGGTTTGAAGCACCGACCTTGTGGTTAGCTGTTTGGTGCTTATACTACAGCACCACACCAGACCCTCCCACAATGATTACAGTTTACAAAACCCTATGGATAGTTCTACTACATCACATGAGGTCACTATGAGTGGAAAATCAACTCAACAGTATCTATCATCACCAACAAAGTCACTAAATGAGTAGAAGGCGGGTGTTCTCAGCTACACATATATCTGGGAGCTCAGTGGCTCTGTAGCATAAGTGTTGGACTGCAAACCACTAGGGTGGTGGTTTGAATCTACAAGGTCCTCAGAGGGAGAAAGATGAGGTCTTATGTCCCTGAAAAGATTTACAGCCTCAGAAACTCACAGCACACAACAAGTGAATAACCAATTCTGGTATTTGACTCTTTGTGAAACTCAAAGGCCAGACTTTTCTTAGGATGTTTCTAAGGAAGGAGATGTGAACTTGGAACAGCATTATCAACCATTGTCAAACCACCAGTAACTCTGGACTTTCCTCCTCAATGTAAGGTTACAAGAAAATTTCATTATTTGTTTGTTGATATACAAACCAAGTATATTTAGTCTGTATAATTGCAGGACTTTGACATTCGCATTTCTTATATGGGATTTTTTTTCTGATTGATATTAATTTCCTACTAAGGAAATTAAACTTTTGACATTTTCTAGGGAAATAATTATTGACTTTTTCCTGAACCTGTACTTTACCAGAAGGCAGTAATTTTGCTTGGTTGGCATGAAAGCTTGCCCCTTGAATTTTGTAAGGATTACTATCAGAAGTTTGGTGATCCAAAGAGCATCTCATACAATGAGAAAATAAGCCGGAACCAGCCACCAAGATCTCACCGAGACTGCTGAAATATTCCAATTTTTCAGTTTTATGTGGGTGAGTTACATCCAAAGATGTTTTCTGTTCTTGTAAAGGCAAAAAAGAAAGATTAAAATATATTACATAATGACATTTTATAGACTCAGAAAAATGCAGTAATTTATTTTCTAGCCATATTTTAAAGCCATATAAGATTTAGGAATCTATTTGTTATTACTTATTAAAAACTCAGTGCATATTTGTTATTATAATTATGCAAGTACTTTAGTCTTTAAATTATTTTTTATGCAATTAAATTTGCTCCAGGGATATTGATGCATTCCTCCACCTTTTCTTTCCCTTAGTTTCTTCTTTGCTGCCTGTCAGCTTCTCTCTGCCTCTCCTTCCTTTCCTTCTTCCTGCCCTTTCTTCTTCACTTTCTACCAGTCAGTTGAGGAATATAACCCTGAATAGGATTGCGTCCTATTCAGGTTTACAATGGCAAAAAACAGTTCCATTAAATTATTTTCTGAATCCAGGTAGGATGTTACTTGACCACTGGTCATGCCATTGTTTGTTTATTGGAACAGCAGTAGACTATATTTAACTGGAAGGGGTTATGCATCGAGAATTCAAATGACTTATGTCTAATGCACAATCCAAATATACATGTACTACTAAGATCTCTAGGAGTCCTGGTATGGCACTGTGGGTTAATGCGCTGAACTTCAAAGTTGTTTGAACTTCAAGGTCGGTGGTTGAAGCTAACCAGCTGCTCCTTGGAAACCATATACAAAGTCGCTATGGGTCAGAACTGACTCGACGGCTCTTAATAACAGCAACAACTAAGATCTCTAAAACATTTAGTAGATTATGTCTTTTGGGCTCCATTTAGTAGATGAGAGCACTAACTTTCTAGACCAGTAGTTCATAGTTTTTACTACCCATTGATTGCTTTACTATAACTTGCTTTATTTGACTCTAACAAACATTTATTTTGAAATAGTTAAGAATGAATGTAATATAATGAATATAATACAAAATATGAAACATAAGTTATGTCCATGACCCTGAAGTGTCGTTGAGTCAGTTCTGGCTAGTAACGACCCTGTATAGGGTTTCCAAGGAGCAGGTGGTAGGGTTGAACTGCCAACCTTGTGGTTAGCAGGCCAGTGCTTATCTTACTGTGCCACACCAGGGCTCCTTTAAGACTGTTGCACCCTGTATTCCCAGGCAGTGTCCCATCTAAATACAAATCAGGTCCAACCCTGGTTAGCTTCCAAGATCAGTCGAGACTGGGTACATTCAGGGTGGAATGGCCTTGACTTGGGCATCGTATTAATCTAGGTGTGGTGCTGTGGGTTAATGCGCTAGACAGCAAAGTCAGTTTGAACCTCAAGTCAGTGGTTCAAGCTCACCAGCCACTCCTCGGAAACCCTATATAATAAGGTCACTATGGGTCTGAACTGACTCAATGGCACTTAACAACAACAACAACAGTGACTACATAAACAAATATGATAAGAAAGAGTTTTTAATAGTGAAAAGGTCAGGACCTTGTTACCTTAGAGATCATATTTTTAAAATTGTCATATATATATATTTAAAGTTTTCATTGTGAATTGAGTGAAAGTTTACAGGGCAGATCATCAGTTTTACATTCAACAAATCATATACTTTGTTTCATTACAAATTATAATCCCTCTATGTACCATCAGTTAACAGTATTTCTCTCTATTCATTTTGTTGTTGTTGTTGTGAGGTACTGTGGAGTCAGTTCTGACTCATAGTGACCTTGCACAGGGTTTCCAAGGCTGCAAATCTTTATGGGAGCAGAAAGCCTCATCTTTCTCCCGTGGAACAGCTGGTAGTTTCGAACTGCCGACCTTGAGGTTGGCAGACTGGTTTGTAACCACTACACTACCAGAGCTCCTTCATTTTAGCTTAAAATTTTTTTTTTTAAAAACACTCAGGTATATATAATAATTTAAGCCACCAAAGGGCACATTCTGCAAGCCTGCCTCCTGGCCTCCAGCTCTCAGTTCCGCTCTTCCCATGAATTTAGAGTCTTCAGCTGCTCACTCCACGTCTCCATGAGAGTGTAGCTTCTTCTCTGGATAGGGTCCTGCATTACACTTGTGCTCTTGTCCCTTGATGGTCCTAGGATCCTTTGTTTCTGGACTGCAAGATTAACTGCTCCCCCATTTTTGTTATAAAACTTCTACCTTTATAACTGTGACTGTTGCTATTAGTCATGATAACAATTACTCATTATTGAATCATAAGACTCTTATCCCCATGTCTTTTCACCAGTCCTGTCTAGACAAGATAAAAACTATTCAGTGGGACTCTATCTTCCCCCAAACACTCTTAAACTATACTCCTTCTTGAAAATTTGTAAGGCAGTCACTTCATGCCTTTATCACCCACTCATTTGAGGTAGCCAATGTCTAAGTTGCCGTCTCTGTCTACCCTGTATACAGATGGGATAACATTGATATGTGATGTGAAGACTCCTTCCCTCTCTGTTGGTATTTTGAGTATACATTCTGTTGGCCTTTTGAATATACATTCATGAGTATAGGTCAAATTCATCAAATTGTAGGAATTTACCCTTGTTTCCTTTATCAAAAACATTTTTTTGTTTTAATCTTCTTCTAGACGAGTTCTGATTATCAAGCCATCTAGGCTAGGTCAAATGGGTACTATGTGAAAGTTTGGGTGTTCTTGTGCATCTCCCCTCACTTCATATCAACTCGATGCTTCACTTTCAGCTCTGGCCCTCTGTGGCTATGTCCTTGTCCGTGGACTCAGGTGTCTCCAGGTCTCACCACACTTTGGACCAACCAGCCCTTCCTCTTTTCTCTTTCATCTCCAGATTAAGGGGAGGTTATGGAACGTGGTTGAACTCAGCCCATTTCTTCATTTCTACCTTTCCCCCCTCTTTCACACTTGTTTATATTTTAAAACATTAGTAGCAAGGACGACTATAACTTACTTTTTTGTTATTGTTTGTTTTTGATTTTCAGTCCCCAAACTTTATTATACAAAAGTCCTTTAATTTTATTATACACTTGATTGCATAAGTAACTACCCATTTACTATGTTGGATGCATTGCCTGATACCTTGAGATTCTTGTCCACTGTGTCGTGAATTCTTGTTGTTGTTAAGTGCTGTCCAGTCAGTTCTGACTCATAACACCCCTGTAAAGCGTTTCCAAGGAGCAGTTGGTGAGTTTGAACCTCTGACCTTGCAGTTCAGTGCATTGTCATGCAGCGCCATGCCATAGAAATATGTTATACATAAGGAGTACTGGAGGTGCCATGGGTTAAGCATTGGACTGTTAACCAAAAGGTTGATGGTTCAAAACCACAGTTGCTCTGAGGAAGAAATATGAGGCTGTCTGTTCCTGTAAAGATCTACAATCACAGAAACCCTATATAAGGCTCTGTGAGTTGGAATCTACTGACGGTAGTGGCGTAGTGGTTACGAATCGGGCTGTGAACCTAAAGGTCAGCGGTTCGAAACTACCAGCTGCTCCGCGGGAGAAAGATGAGGCTTTCTACTCCCGTAAGGATTTACACCCTCGGAAACCCTGTACAGGGTCGCTATGGGTCGGAACCGACTCGACGGCACACAACAACAACAACAACAATAAAACATTATATAATAAAACATTAAATATATAAATGTCAATATTTGTATACTAATCTTTTGTAATTAGTAAGATTTAGGGGAGGAAGTAAAATTTCTATTAAGACTGACATTTTTCTTAGAGCAGTTTGTGTGGATGCTATTTTATTTTATTTTCTAAATAAATTTACTTATAGCAAGTGAAGATATTCATTCACTCATTTACTCAATTAATAGGTGATCACTCACTTACTATGTGCCAATCACTGATGCTATAGTGGAGCAATGATAAGTGAAAACATAATCAAAACAAAACATTAAGAACACTTTTCCTACCCTCTCCCCAGAGACAGCCATTCATTTTTTATAAGTATTGGGCATTCCTAGTGTATTCATTATGAATGACCCCTAAACTACTGCCCCTTGATACAGAAACTAATTAAAAGAAAAAAAACGAAGTGGGCAGAGACTTCTGTTCGTTAATTAAATTTCATAGTTAAAGATAAGAATGTAGTCACTACCAGGGACTGTATGATATGGTATATCTTTCAAAGTGACCTAACTGTCTCTAAAGTGTATTGTCTTTGTAGAGACCATATAGGGTAGTGTGGTGGCTCTGTACAATAAGCACTGGACTGCTAACTACAAGGTTTGAGTCCATCTGCCACTCCATGGGAGAAAATTGAGGTTTTCTACTTTCGTAAAGATTTACAGTCTCAGAAAACCCATATATATATAGGGTTGCTATGAGTCGGAACTGACTTGACAGCACACAGCAGCAGCAACAGCTATAAGTGGTAGTTGTTATTGTTAAGTGTCATCAAGTAGGTTCCACATCATAGCGACCCTGTATATGTATATGTATATGTATATGTATATGTATATGTATATGTATATGTATATGTATATGTATATGAGGTTTCCAAGCAGCAGCTGATGGGTTTGAACTGCTGACCTTATGGTTAGCTGTCCACTACTTATCTTACAGAGCCACACCAGAACAT
>NW_006408706.1:2477214-2483635 GCF_000296735.1 Chrysochloris asiatica
AATAAAACCTAGGTGTAGAAAAATCAAAGCAACTCAGATAAATAGCATCATCTAATAGTAAAACTCCTGTCTTATTATAGAGCCCATCTCTGTCAATAATATCAGTAGGTGTCACTAGACTCAAAGATCTACAGATGGTATTGTCCTTTTGGAGGAAGGTTGTCAGATGGCATGAGAGTTGAAATGCAGAATGGATTCTAATGAGAAAAGCAGTAACAGTTAGGATTTGTGTGTGTGTTTTATTAACTTTCTTTTTTTTTTTTATATTTTTCCAAAGTCACTCCATTTTCCAAATAAAATAAGAGAGTTGATGATTACGCTAGACACGTAAGAAGTTCTTATTTTCTTAAGTAGTTTTTCTGGCTCCCAATTGTAATCCATTAGACTAAACTTTGAGTATCTCATAATACCCCAGATTAAATTGTAAATCGTTCAAGATCAGAATTAAACCAATTTTTAAATAAGCAAATGCTACTCATTTAATGCATTTACCCTTTAATATATCAAATTAATGATTTTTATTTGACATTTGCTTCTATTATTGTTTTCTCAAATGCATCATTTTCATAGTAATAAGAGTAATTTGTCTTATATATTGGTTTGCCAAGTTTCCTAATGTCTTTCCCCTTTTGACCTTTACAACACCCCTATGAAGATACTAGGATAAGCATCAGTACTTCAATTTTACAGATAAAGCCAAGGTTCAGAAACTTTAAATTTTTTCTCCTCACGATATACCTTCTAGATTCTTCTCAGTTTGCCAAATAGCTTTATATTGTTGTTGTATTTATAGTGATGCTTATATTGTTGTGGAGTCCTGGTGTGGCACTCACTGTAAGATAAGGCAAGGTCGGTTTGAATCTTAAGGTTGGCGGTTCAAACTCACCAGCTGCTCCTCACAGTGACCTTGTATAGGGTTTCTGAAGGAGCTCTGGTAGCGTAGTGGTTATGAATCGGGCTGCAAACTGCAAGGCCCGCAGTTCGAAACTACCAGCTGCTCCGCGGGAGAAAGATGAGGCTTTCTGCTTCCGTGAAGATTTACAGCCTCGGAAACCCTGTTCAGTGTCACTATGGGTCAAAACTGACTCGATGGCACTTAACAACAACAACATAGGGTTTCTGAAGACTAGCTGGTGGGTTTAAACCAACGACCTAGCGGTTAGCAGCCCAGTGTTTATCCTAGAGGGCCACACCAGGATTCATATCAAATAACTAGATTTGCCAGGTATTTGTCATACTAAATTTGTGTACTGATCTTTGGTAGCACTGTTGTTATTTACTCGTTAAATGTTGTTATTTAACCAGTTCAAATCCACCAGCTGCTCCAAGGCAGAAAGAAGAGGTTTTATGTTTTCATAAAAATTTACTTGGAAACCCTGTACAGGTTCCATATGAGTTGGAATGGATTCCACAGCACTTAACAATTTAGATTTGTGATCTTCAAACTTTTGTTCCTCTAATCTCCATTTCAAATTTACTGAATCAGATCTCTGGGGATGTAACTCTAGTGTCTGTATTTTTAAATGCCTGGAAAGAAGTGGCCATCCAAGGTACAATTGGTCTCCATTTATCTGAAACAATAAAGGAAACAGGAGAGGCAGGAATGAGAAGAGGTGCAGTGGACTGTAGGATAAGCACTGGCAAGGTCAGTGGTGGTTCAAGCTCACCAGCTGCTCCTCAGAAAACCCTCTGCAGGGTCCTTATGGGTCGGAACCAACTCAACAGCACTAAACAACAGCAACAACCACCAAATGCATATCTGGTTGCCTCCATCAACAACTGTGTCCTTTGCTGTGAGACTAGAAGAACAACTAGAAGTACAATGACTGAACTTTATGATACAGGAGTTTTTTGAATCTTGATCAAAATATCAAAATGCAGAACAGATTTTCACATTCTCATGGAATCCAGACTTTCTTGGAGTCAGTGAAGTCAGATATACCCCTAAACTTTTCCCCTGAGTTAATATCTAAAATTTAAACCAAAATTATACCATGAAGTCTTGAAACCAAAATCCCCAAATAGCTTATCTTAATTAGTAAAGGCATTGTGATTTTTTTAAAAAAACTTTCTATTGTGATTTGAGTGAAAGTTTACAGAGCAAATTGGTTTTCCATCCAACAACTCATACACGTTTTGATTTGTAATATTCATTGCAGTCTCCACAATGTACCATCACTTCCTGGGTTCATCATTTCCATTCTTCTCTGTTTCCTAAACCTTCCAAACCTGGTGCCTGGGCAGATACTCTCATTTTGATCTTGTATAGTTGGTTATTCTAAGGAGCTCCTACATCCTTGGTGTTATTGTTCATCTTATAGGCCTGTCTATTGTTTGGTTGAAAGTTGAGTGAGTTCATTTCCTGGTTTGAAGAGTGTTTCAGAGCCACCGTCTCTATAGACCAGTGTTGTTGTTAGGTGCCATCCAGTTGGTTCCGAGAAATAGCTACCCTATGAATAACAGAAAGAAACAGCGCCTGGTCCTGTGCCATCCTCAAAATTGCTGCTATGTTTGAGCTCATTGCTGCTGCCACTGTGCCAATCCATCTCATTGAGGGTCTCCATTTTTTTAGCTGACCCTCCACTTTACCATGATGTCCTATCCAGATAATATGTCCGAAGTATGAGAGATGAAGTCTGGTCATCCTGGCCTCCAAGGAGCATTCTAGTTATATGTCTTCCAACACAGATCTGTTTGTTTTTCTGGAAGTCCATGGTACCCTTAATATCCTTTGCCAACACAATAACTCAAATGCATCATTTTTTTCTATGTTCTTCCTTATTACTGTCCAACTTTCACATGCATATGAGGCTGTTGAAAATACCATAGCTTGGGTCAGGCACACCAAAGATGTCAGTCTTCAACAACATCTTTGCTCTTCAACATTTTAAATAAGTCTCTTCCGTAGCAGATTTGCATAATGCAATACATCATTTGATTTCTTGACTGCTGCTTCCTTGAGTGTTGATGGTGGATCCAATTAAAATGAAGTCTTTGACAGCTTCAATCTTTTCTCCATTTATCATAATGTTTTTTATTGCTCCAGATCAGTAGACATGATCTTTTTTATGATTTTCCTCCCTCTCTATCCAGGACCCCCTTTTGTAATCCCTTCTAAACTTGGTACCCTCTAGTTCTGGTCATAGGTTTGTGAAGGCTGGGATTGGCATGGACCGTTAGTTCTTTGCACTAATTGTTTCCACACATCTTTGGTTTTCTTCACTTTGCTTTGCTTTGGTTGGCGAAAAACCAATAGTTGCACCTTAGGTGGCTGCTTAGAAACAGTTTAAATTAATTTTTTAATTAACTTTTTATTGTGGATTGGGTGAAGGTTTACAGAGCAAATCAGTTTCCCACTCAGCAATTCATACATATTTTATTTCATGTCATTGATTGCAATCCTGCAATGTAGTATCACTTATTTGACTTCCTTCCTGTGTTTTCCGTTTCTGTTCTTCCGCTTTTCCTAATCTTTCCTGCTTTCTGAACTTTGTCCTTAGACATTGCTGCCCTTTTGATGTCAAATGGTTTATTATTCTAAGTTGTATATACCTCCCTAGTATTGTTCACCTCATAGACCTGTCTATTATTTGGTTGAACATTGAGCCACAGGTATGAGTTCTGTTAGAAGTGACTAAGAGTCATCATCCCAGGTGCTCCACCAGTCTTTGTCCTACCAGTAAACCTGGTCTTTTTGATGATTGTCAGCTTTGTTTCATGTTTCTCTTACACTCTGTCTAGGACCTTCTACTGTGATCTCTTTCAAATAACTTATTTTTAAGACACAGTTGCTACTCACCAAAGTAGGTTATAGAACTATGTCTTTGCCAACTATGTTAGAGCATTGTACTCTTTTAAAGAATTATCTTTATAATAATAATTGATAATTGCAACCAGATAGGAAATTTAGGGAGCAGTGAGTTTAAGATAATGGTGGTAGAATTATTTGGAAAAGAATAGTGGAATAGTGGAAAACTTGAAGAATGTAATCAATGTCTCTGAAATGTACATGTAGAAATTGTTGAAATGGTGTCTCTTTGGATATGTGTATTTTCAGCAAACCATAAAAAAACTAACGAACAGAAAAAAAACCTTGCAAGAGATTTGAGAATCACTGATTTCTGGCATGACTTTATTGAACCTTAATTAGAGTTAATTTTTAACATAGAGTCACTCAGTGAGAGAAAAGGAAATTATTATTTACTCTAGGAATCCCCAGTAGATTACTGCTAATCATATATGTGTTAAAGTGTTATTTTTATATCTCAGCTGTTTTGTGGGTTTTTTTCTTCCACTTAATAGATGCATATTTCCTGATTATCTACTTTGTTTCCAATCACTATATTTTTTTGTACTTAATTAGTAGTTAATTACCTAGGAAAATGTTTAAACAGACACTGGCATCCAGATAGTTTTGACTCTGGTGTCATGGTGATGTGAGTGACTTTTCTAAGTGATCTCAAGATGTATCCTTTTCAGAAAGCAATGCGGCAATGTATTCAGACATAAACCATCCTCCTTAAAAGTCAAGTGAATTTCTAAATATGTTGGGTTTTCTTGGTCTACGATTTTAATTTTTAACGATCCTGATGGTACTAAAGTCATTTGAAGCTTTACTGCTTGTGCTGTGCAAGGCAAAAAACATTCTTTTCTGGGAACTCAGTCTATTTCCTGCATCTATTTTTGCCTGTCAACCTCCAGTCGTCAAAACATCACAGGACCAGGATAATTACAGTATGCTTGGGTTGACTGGGTTTTGGCAAGGTTACTTAGATTTTGATCATCCTTAAAAGCATAGAAATAATTCATTAGTTTAATATTTCACTAACTAAAAATAATCCATAGGTCTTAATATCTGAGCAGCACTTATAGGAAAAAGCTCAGAGTTCCATTTCATTTTTTCTCACCATGACACTTTTTAGTCTCAATGGGTACGCCTATAAAATGGGATAACAACGTGTTTTTATGTTCTCACATATTTTCTCCAAGGCAGTGGTGGGGGATAGCTTTAAAATTTTTCTATAAAATATAGAAGTTGAACTATAATTATGTAAAGTATGATTATTTGCAAGAATCAAATAACAAATTCAGAAATCTAACTTTTTTTAAAAAAATACAAAGTGAAAGTGAAATTATAAGCCAATATAACACAATTTCATTTTTTGTGACTCTTTGCAGGTTAACATTGGTCAACTATTTACACTTAATAATGTCTTTGTATACAGTCATAGTATACATGATGTTATTGTTGTTAAGTGCCGTCAAGTCAGTTCCGACACAAAGCAACCCTAGATAGGATTTCTGAGTCGTGGCTGGTGAGTTTGAACTGCCAATTTTGAAGTTCAAACTGACCTTGTGGTCTAGTACTTATCCTACACAGAGTTCTGGTAATGTAGTGGTTATGAGTCAGGGTGCTAATCTCAAGATCAGCAGTTCGCTACTACTAGCAGTTCCACAGGTTAAAGATGAGGCTTTCTGCTCCTATAAAGATTTAGAGCCTCAGAAAATCTATACTGGGTCGCTATGTGTCAGAACCGACTCCACAGCACATAACCACCATGGGCCACCACTTATCCTACAGCACTACACAGGGAGTCCATAGACATCATCTTCATAGATGCATTATGCTACTTTACCTGTGTAGTGCTAGTGTGGTGCTGTAGGATAAAGAACTGGACCTCCAGGTTCATTTGAACCACAAGGTCGGTTGTTCCAACTTACCAACTGCTCCTTGGAAACCCTATCCAGGGTTGCTATGAGTAGGAACCAATTTGACAGCAGTAGCAACAGCAGCAATAACATACCCTATTGTTAGATTCTTACATGTATTTCATAACATATGAGATTCTCCACTTTCGTTAGTTTTTTATTTCTATATGATGTTTTGAATTACATTGTGATTAGTTAAACTATTCCTGTTATGTGCCATCGAGTTGGTTCAAACTCACAGCAACCCTGGATAGGGTTTTCAAGGAGCAGCTGCAAAGCAGTATATTACTATATTTCATAATAATTCATATTGTTTGATTTTAGAAAAGCATCAAGTTTTATGAAAAGGATTTTGACAATAACATTTAGAGAAACTCAAATTCAGTACACTTAAAAATGGTTGTATCTTTCACATTTAAAAAAAAAAATTATGTTTTTGTTGCTGACAATATTTTCAGAAAATATTCCCTTATCCGTGTTGCATATTTTGTTTTTGCTACTTTAAATAATGTTGTGATGAACATTTTTGTACAGGATAATTTTTAGAGGATTGAAAATTTCTGTATAAGTGCCATTGGCTGTAAAAGGAACCAACAGATCTGTGTTGGAAGAAGTGCAGCCAGAGTGCTTCTTGGAGGCCAGGATGGCCAAGCTTTGTCTCTCATACTTCAGTCATATTGTCAGGAAGGACTAGTCGCTGGAGAAGGATATC
>NW_006408706.1:2485125-2486959 GCF_000296735.1 Chrysochloris asiatica
GCCCCATCTTCTTTCACTAGACCCATCTTGACAAGATGAAAACTATTCAGTTGGTATTCCACCTTTCCCTACACACTCTGAAACTAAACTCCTTCTTGAAAACTTGTAAGCCAGCCACTTCATGCCTTTATAACCCCCACCCCAACCCCTAGGTAGCCAATGTCTAATTTGCCCATTCCTATCAACCTTGCCTGATCCATGATGTCAAGACTCCTTCCCTCTCAGTTGGTATGAGCTACTACATCCATAAGTATAGGTCAAGTTCATCAAATTTTAGCAATTTACTCTTGGTTTCTTTATCAACTTTCCTTATCTTCCTCTAGTCAAGCTCTGGTCATGAAGTCATCCAAGTTAGGTCAAATGGGAACTGTCTGCAAATTTGGGTGTTCTTATGTGTCTCCCCCAACTTCATATCAGCTGGATGCTTCACTCTCAGCCCTAGCCCTCCATGGCTATGTCAGTGTCCATTGGCTCAGATGTTCCCAAGTCTCCCCAAACTTCAGACCAATCAGCCCTTTCTCTTCTCTCTCTCATCTCATGGTCAAAAGGAGTCTATGCAATGTGGTCGAACTCAGCCCATATCTTCATTACTGCCTTTCCCCTAGTTCCACTCACAGATAGAACAAATCAGTCACTAGTGAGCTTACATGCTTGCTTGTGTGTTCCCTTTGAGTATCAGTCTTGGAGGGGGGTTTGTCCTGAAAGGACTTGACTGCTTGCCTGGATGGCTCCCTTATATATGGTTTAAAAAATTATTATGAACTTGTTTTGCAAATATGAACAATGTCTCAATTCTAATGGTAATTGATTGATAGTGAATAAAATGCTATGAACCCTTTATTAAAACCAACCAAAAAAAATTATCCCTTCTGACCCTCTCCTCCCGAATGGCCAAATCTCATTTTCAGCCTGAATGAACACTTTCAATAAAGGTAAGAAAACTTGATGAGAGCCTTAGGGGTAGCTTGTCAGGGCAAAATGCTAGTTTTTATGGCAGAGTAGTCATTCTGGGGGTGTCCTTAAGACATAGTAAGCATTTTTGTGTATAAATAGAAAATACATCTTCTACAACAAAATTTTCTAAATTTAATCCCTTGTTAAATAAATAATTTTTGAATATTAAATACTGAGATATGAAGACATTTTACTGAATATGGAATAAGGAAGTAAAGTTTTCAATAGGGAAATAATGAGCTCTACATCCTCCAGGAAGGCTCAACTAGCTTGTGTGCTTGTGATCATGGCTTTGGTTCCCCCTAGTCAGATGTGATAGTTGGATTTGCTCTGATGCCTTCCTGGGGTCAAGAGTCAAAATTAGACTAATCTAAAACTTCCCTTCTACATTTCAGCAAAGTGATTCTAAAAGAGGTTAAATATGTTTTCAGGCCCTACAGTTCCACACCAGAGCTGAAAACTGAATGTACATGGCTAAGTTCCTAAATTTACATGAATTTACATGATGAAGTTCCATAAGTCTCCATTAATTTGGAGCTGAGAAAGTTTCTTGTCTTTGCTTTATAACCAATGTAGTAGAAATTTCAATGATACAAGTTGACCATAATGATAGTGAAAAATTATCTGTGAAAAACACTATGAAATGATGTACACATTTCCAAAGTCACTTAAAAATAGCTAAGGTATAATTGAAAAAGCCCTAATAAGTCAAAAGTAATGTTATATTTTTCTAGTTTTTTAAAAAAGCTATCTAACCAGTGCATTAAAAAACAATGGTACAGCGAGAATCATTCCCACCCCCTCCACACAGAGTAGACAGGGATGGGCAACTTGGACATTGGCTACCCAAAATGGGGGAGGGGGGCTACAAAGACAAGAA
>NW_006408706.1:2487839-2520176 GCF_000296735.1 Chrysochloris asiatica
TTATTCACTGTCCAGCTTTCGCATCCATATGAGGCTATTGAAAACACAATGGCCTGGGTCAGGCGCACCCTAGTCCTCAAGCTGACATCTCTGCTCTTCATGTAAACTATCACATAATTCACAATAAATCATTAAAAAACAAAAACAAAAACAATGGGAATTTTAGAGAAAACTTACGTAGCAAATGAAGTTCTCATTTTACAATTCTATACATATTACTCAGTGACATTGGTTACTCTGCTCACAATACAGCAACAGTCTCATTATCTCCATTCTGTTTGATTTTGGTTTTTCTGTTTCCATTAATCTAGATTCCTTGTCCTTAAACCTCCTTACATTTGGTCTATGGCAAATGTTGCTCATTAAGTCTCAACATTAAACAAGTCTCAAGATTGTTTAAGAGAGCACAGTATTCACATTTGATATTATTTATTTTATTGTAAGTGACTAGTTGGAATATAAAGAGTACCCAGAGTGCTAATCTTGGGGTTCCTTTAGTCTCTGCGGGTACTGTAAGTCTGACCTTTTTTAGGAATTTGAGTTTGGGTCTACATTGTTTCCCATTCTATTTGGGACCTTCTATTATGTTCCTAGCTAGAATGCTTAGTAGCAGTATCCAGGCACCATCTCGTTCTATAGCTCTCAAAGCAGGTTAGGCTATGGTTCATGTAGACTAGTTTCTACTATGAGTCTTTGGTTTCCCTTTTTTCTCTTTTGTTCTAGACATGTAGAAACTAGTAATTGTGTCTTAGGTGGCACTTGCAAGCTTTTAAGGCCCAGATGCTATTCACCAAACTGGGACATAGAACATTATCTTTATGTGTTATGTTATGTCAGTTGATCGAGTTGCCTGTGCAACCCCAGGCCAAACTAAGGTCCTAAGCTTTCGAACACATTGGCCCAATCCTGTGAGGTATTTGGTTATGTCTAGGAAGTATTCATAACTGTGCCTCATATGTACTTTATTTTATATGTGAATACAAATGCAGCACACACAAACATGTATAGACATATATATACACATGTGGCATCCTGGTGTGGTGCTGTGGGTTAATGCGCTGGACTGCAAGGTTGGTTTGAACCACAAGCTCCTTGGAAATCCTAAACAGGGTTGCTATAAGTCAGAACAAACTCAATGGCACACAACAACAATACATGTGTACCCATATATTCATATGTGCTTGCCTATATATCTTAAGTAGCTTCAAAAAGTTCATGGAAAATGGAATCAAAAGATAATGAAATTTTCCCACAAACTTTTTGTAGCCCTCTCATATAAGCATACATATCTATCTATGTAGCCATACACATATATTTCGGTTGTTATTACTGTTGTTGCAAAATTGTGACATTTACCAAAATAATCTTTTATTCTTGTGTACTTTGTAGTGGCATCTTTTACCTTAGTCAAGCTGTATTGACTTCACCCTTATTCAGTATTACCTTGTTGTTGCTGTTGTGTGTTGTCAAGTTGGTTCCGAGTCATAGTGACCCTGTATAGTGTTTCTAATGCATCAAATATGTTTTTCAGATGATTTCTAAATTCAGGTGGGATATGTTCAAGGTCATATTTTGGCCTTTGTGGATTTGATGCATCATCTATGCCAAGAAATTTGGAAGATAGCTACCTGGTCAACTGATTGGAAGAGATCAGCATTTGTTCCTATTCCAGAGAGAGGAGACCCACTGGAATATGGAAATCATTATACAGTATCATTAATAATTCATACAAGTAAATTTTGCTAAAAATAATACAAAAACAGCTGCAAATGTACATTGACAGAGAACTTTCAGAGGTTCAAGCCAGATTCAGAGGAGGTGTGGAATGAGGGATATCATTGCTGATGTCAGATGGATGCTGGCTGAAAGCAGAGACTATCAGAAAGATGTTTGCCTATGATTTATTAACTATTCAAAGGCTTTTGATTGTGTGGACTATGACAAGTTATAGACAACATTGTGGAGAATGAATATTCTGGAACACTCAGTTATGCTCATGAGGAACCTGTACATAGACAAAGAGGCAGTTGTTCAAACAGAGCAAGAGAACACCGAATGGTTTGAAATTAGGAAAGGTGTGCCCCAGGGTTGTATTCTTTCACCGTATTTGTTCAATCTGTATGCTGAACACATAATCCGAGATGCTGGATTATATGAAGAAAAACGTGGTATCAGGATTGGAGGAAGACTCAGTAACAACCTGTAATATGCAGAGGATACAACCTTGCTTGCTGAAAGCAAAGAGGATTTAAAGTACTTACTCATGAAGATAAAAAAACCACACCTTTCAGTGTAGGTTGCACCTCAATGTAAATAAAACAAAATCCTCACCACTGGACCAATAAACAACATCCATGTAAATGGAGAAAAGACTAAAGTTGTCAAAGACTTTATTTTTGCTAGGATCAACCATCAACACTCATGAAAGCAGCAGTCAAGAAATCAAATGACATAGTGCATTTGACAAATCTGCTACAAAAGACCTCTTCAAAGTGTTTAAGAGCAAATAATGTCAGTTTGAGGACTAAGGTGCACCTGATCCAAGCCATGGTATTTTCAATAACCTCATATGCATGTGAAAGTTGAACAGTGAATAAGGAAGATCATAGAAGAATTGATACATTTGAACTATGGTTTCATAGTAGAATATTAAAAGTACCATGGACTACCAAAAGAACAAACAGATCTGTGTTGGAGGAAGTACAGCTATAATGCTCCTTGGAAGCCAGGATGACCAGACTTCATCTCTCATACTTCAGACTTATTGTCAAGAGGACCAGTCCCCGAGAAGGACATCATGCTTGGTAAAATGGAGGGTTGGAGAAAAAGAGGAGGTTCCCAACTAAATGGATTGGCACAGTGGCAGCAACAATAGACTCAAACGTAGCAACAATTTTGAGGTTGGTACAGGACTGGACAGTGTTTTGTTCTATTGTGCATAGGGTCTCTATAAGTCAGTATTGACTCAATGACATCTCACAATAACAGTAGTGTTTCTAAGAGCAGTTCAATGCTTATTTGACAGCACCATACCAGGGCCCCAGTTTTGCTTTTCCAAACAGGCGTCTACTGTCTAGAAAGTGTTTCCTCTTCCTTTCCCTGCCATCCTGGATAACTACCAAAGATTGTTACTTTTTGTATGTATATCTATTCTTGTCATTTTATAATAGTGAGATCAAATGTATTGGTCTGTTAGTAATTGACCCATTTCATTCAGCATAATGACCTCCATATTTATCTATGCTATAGTGTGTTTTGAGAATTTCTTATTATTCTTCATGTCTGTGTATTATTCCATTGTATGTATGTACTACAGTTTGTTTATCCACTCATGTTGATAGGCAGTTAGGTTGTTTCCATTTTTTTGCTACTGTAAATAATGCTGTAATGAACATAGGTGTATGTTTATCTGTTTGTGTTTGTAGTTTTAGTTCTCTAGGACACATACCTATGAGGAAGATTGAAAGATTATAGGCTATTTCTATTTCTAGCTTTTTGAAGAACTAGTATACTGTTTTCCATAGTGGTTGAACCAATTTACAATTCTACCAGTATTGGACCAGGTTTCTAATCTCCCTATAACTTCACCAGCATTTGTAATTTTCTGTTTTTTTTTTTTTTTTTTTTAAATCAGTGTCATTTTTATAGGAGTGAAATGGTATCTCATTGTAATTCTGCCTGGCTTCTGCATCTTTTCATGTTTGTTGGCTGTTTGAATGTCCTCTTTGGTGAAGTATTTGTTCATGTCCTTTGCCCATTTTTAAATCGGATTGTCTTTTTGTTGTTGAGTTGCTAAGCTTTCATATATATCACAGATATTGTATCCTTATCAAATATATTATGCCCAAAGACATTTTCCTAAATTTGCAGGATCTCTTTTTAATTTTTTGATAAAGATTTGTGATTAGCATAAGTGTTTCATTTTTAAGAGGTCCCAGTTATCTAACTTGTCTTCTGTTGCTCATGTATTTATAGTTGTGTTTGGTCAAACAAGTACATTTATTGAGGTTATATCAATTTTAATTTAGTTTCATTCTTCATTTTTAGTTTTTGAACGACGTTTAGTTTTAAAATGCAAAATCCTTAGTGTGGGTGGCAGAAACAGAAAGACAGCAGCTTGCTCATTTTAATATTTAATCATTTCCCCTCTCAGTTTGAGTTGAATAGACAAAGAAACTTGTGGTTATATCAAGGAAGACTGTAGAATTTATGTCCCTCACAAAGGAAAATCTCCTAGCTAACCCATTTAACCTATACACAGACATCTTTCCCTGGTAGTACAGAGAAGATTACATCAGCTAATAAAGTTAGAAGATGATTTTTATAGTTGTTTTTTTTTTCTAATCCTTCATCTTTTTTATCTCAAGGAGATTTGCCAGTCACAGACTATGTAAATTTCAAAAGCATTGAGCTTCCATTTCAATAGATTATTCATTTGAAGGACTTACCTATGACTTATTAATTATTCTTTAACATTAATTATTAGTAGGTTAGCATCATAATCTTGAACTGAGATCCCTATGACTACACAGGGTTCAAAGAGGTGGTGATCTGTTGATGTTGTTTGTTTGCATTGGGCCTCTCAACTATGAAGCTTACTCTTCAATGTGAGGGTGACTTGGCTGTGACATCTGCCACATCACCGTGGGCAGAGCTCCACTGTGGCATTTCCTATCTCGCCTCTTCAAAGTCATGCCCTTGTACAAAGAGATTGGCCATCCTAGCAAAATAAGCCAATTTTGAGGAGTTGTTCTTGCAACCCCAGGCCACATTTTCTCTTCTGCTTGTCTCTGGTGCACTTACCTTGCCATCAAAATTAGGGATGAATAGGTGGGAATATCAAGTGTCTACAAAGACATATTTCCTATAGAATCATCGGTTTTTGTTCTTTTGCTTTTCTGCAGGCTTTTCTCCCACACTGTGGCTGCTGTTGCCCATAGCAACCACTGTTACCATATTCACAGCAAGTTTTACAACAATGTAAGGGAATCCCAAATTACAAATGACATGCTTTTTCCATATAAAAACAAAATCCTACATTGCTTAACTTGCTTAGTATAAGAGTAAAATATTAAACAGCATCCTCCAGAAAGTTTAATATTTTGATTTGCCGTTTAGTTGCTACTAAAAGTGGTAAAGGGTTTTTTTTTTTTTTTGCTGCTATCCAAAAGGTTGTGATTTGAACCCACTAGCTGTTCCCTGGGGAAAAAAACATGGCAGTCAGTTCCTGTAAAGATTGTCAGTCTTGTAAAACCCTATAAGACAGTTTTAGTCTATGCTGTAGGGTAGCTGGACTCCTGGTATGGCACTGTAGGATAATCACTGGACTGCTAACCAAAAGGTTGGCAGTTCAAACTCATCAGCTGCTTCTTGGAAACCTTATACAGAGTTGCTATGAATCAGAACCAACATGATGGCATGTAACTACAACAACACAATATAGTTATGAATTGGAACCAACTTGACGGAAACAGGTTTTGTTGTTGTTGGTGTAATACTGATCTTTGCCTATTTAAAGCATTTTATACTGTCATATGCCTCTGGAGAAAGAGTTTAAATTTTGGTTATTACTCAAAATCTCCAATCAAAATGGTTTTCTTCCTCTATAATAATGAAATATTAAAATTATTTAGCTAGTACTTTTCATAGTCCATGAACAATGCTGGAGGTTCTGTATACATGGTCTAATTCTTATATTAATCTTTTATTAATTATTCATATTTTACAGATAAGAAAACAGACTCTGAGATGTGTTTTCCCAAGGCCATATAATGAATGAATAGTGGTATCTGAATCTCTTAGGCTCTATAGGTTTTTTCTTATTATTCCACACTAAATATGTGGTTAGTGAGAATTACTTGCACCCTAACTAACTTTATGTTGTTAAGTGCCATCAGGTTGATTCCGACCCATAACAACCCTGTATAGGGTTTCCAAGGAGCAGTTGGGGAGCTTGAACCACCGACCTTGCAATTTAAATGAGTTTGCTGTCTGGTGCATTAGCCCACAGTGCTACACTAGGACTCCACTTAACTTTATAGGCTATAGTTTTTCCCTGAATGCTTTTTCTCCTGGACATGTTGTTGTCGTTACATATCTGCAGTGAAGAAGTCATCGGTCTTGAAAAATTCTATCACGTGATCTCCAGCATTGTTTCTATCACCAAAGCCATATTTTCTAGCTACCGATCCTTTCTCTTTGTTTCCAACCTTTGCATTCCAATTGCCAGTAATTATCAATACACCTTGATTGCATGTCTGATCAGTTTCAGACTGAAGAAGCTGGTAGAATTCTTTAATTTTGTAATCATTAACTGCAGTGGTTGTTGTGTAAATTTGAATAATAGTGATATGAACTTGTCTTCCTTGTAGGTGTATGGATATTATCCTATCACAGTCAGTAATGTGTACCTCTGGATGGATCTTGATATGTTGTTCTTTTTGGTCATGAATGCAATGCCATTTCTCTTCAATGTGTCATTCCCGGCATTATAAACCATGTGATTGTCAGGTTCAAAATGGCCAACATCAGTGCATTTCAACTCACTAATGCCTAGGCTATGAATGTTTATTAGTTCCATTTCATTATTGACAATTTCAAATTGTCCTAGATTCATACTTCATGTAGTCCATGTTCTGATTATTAATGGACGTTTATAGATGTTTCTCTTTGAATTGTTCCCCATCAGCAAATGAACATCCCGAAGGCTTAATCCATTTGTGTCATCACAGTCAACTCTACTTTAAGGAGGTACCTCTTCCCCAGTCACATTTTATGTGCCTTCCATCCTGAGAGGCTCATCTTCCAGTACTGTATCTGACAATATTCTGGTACTCTTTATCATGTTTCATTATTCAATAATCTGGTGCTAACAGTGTTCCACTGCTATTGATAAGGTTTTCAGTGATCAAATATTTGGAAGCAGTTCATCTCTCCTTCCTAATCTGTGTTCATCTGGAAGCTTAGCTGAAACCTCTCCACCATGGGCGACACTGCTGGTATTTAAAATACCAATGGCATAGCTTCCAGAATCACAACAGCATGCAATCCACCACAGTATGACAAACTGACAGATGAGTGGTGACCTCCTGTTTCCTGAGTATACAAGGCATAGGATCCTGTCTAAAACCATTTGTCCTCAAGTCGTCTCTATTGTCTAATGGCCTCAATTGTGTTCCATAGGGTTTTCAGAGGTTCATTTTTTGGAAGTACATTACCAGGTCCTTCTTCCAAGGTTCCTCTGGGTGGGCTCAAACCTCCAAACTTTTGTTTAGCAGCTAAGTGCATTAACTGTTTGCACTACTAGGAACTATGTCTATTACACATCCATCTAGATGGGCCTATAGCAAAAATGTCTTTCACTGCTTCCTAATCTCTTAAAAATCTTACCTTTGGCCTTCCTTTCTGAATTTTTCATGCCAACAGCTTTGTCCCAGGATTCAGTGTTGGACACCTTGTCTTGTTTCTACAAAAAGTTCAGGCTCTGCAGGAGAAAGGCTTAAGAAAAAGAGAGGGAAGAAAAGAAATGAAAGTAGGGAAGGGGAGCTTGTGTTCTGAGCACAAGGCCAGTCATAAAACAAAGATTATTGTTTATAAATTGTTGAATGGGAAACTACTTTCTTCTGTAAACTTTCACCTAAACCCAAATAAAATGTTTACATCCCTCCCCTCAAAATACAAAAAAAAAAGCAAAACACATACACACAAATCCTGTGGATCTTAACAGTCTGATCTGCAGCTGATCATGGGTTGGTGCTGTGCTGGGTAGTATTAGGGTCCATTGTGTAAGGGGCTGCTATGATTCAGGGGCTGACTTGATAGCACCTAATAACAGTTGCTGGGGAGTGCAGTGACTCTGTAGGATAAGCATTGCACTTTGAACCATAGATTGGAGGTTCAAGCTAACCAGCTGCTCTGCAGGAGAAAGATGAGGCTTTCTACCCCCTCAATGATTTACAGCGTCGGCAACCATATGCAGAGTGTATCTGAGTGGAACCAACTCAGCAGTGCTTGACACATAACATAGCAACAGTGGCTACTGTTTTAAAGACATATGCTTCTTGTGGGATGTCAGGTAGACTCGAGAGCAGAGGTGAGAAGGGACCTGGAGATAAATGTCTGGGAATTGTCAGGGTTTTTGTTTGTTTGTTTGTTTTATTGTAGACTCTCTAGTTGGTTCTGATTCACAGTGACCCTGTATAGGGTTTCTGAGGCTATAAATCTCTATTGGAACAGAAAGCGTCATCTCTTTTCTGAGTGGTTGGTGGATTCAAACTGCTGACCCTGTGGTTAACAGCCCTCCCTACCTGTAACCTGCAATGCCACCAGGGATTGAGTACAATTGTCAGATTACAGTGTTATTTTCAGCCATGGGGGTGGGGACTGGATGGGATGAGTTAGTGAGCAGTAGAGAAAGTGATGGTAGTAGAAACTGTGAATGTGGGGATGGTTGTACACAAACATAATTTCCTCAACAAGACTTTTTATACAAGTAGAGCAACAGAGAGTGGAGTTTTGTTCTCTGCAGTGCATGCTGTTCCTGTTTTCATTTATAAATGTCACATAAGTAGATGAGATTTGAGTGTCACCAAAGGATAGTACATTTGCATCCCTGTTTTATAGTTAAAAATCTAAGGTGTAGTGAAGCTGAATGATATGCCCAAGATTTAAGTATATATAATGGGGCTTTTACGAATCGGGCTGCGAGCCACAAGGTCAGCAGTTCGAAACTACCAGCGTTTCCGAGGGAGAAAGATGAGGCGGTCTGCTCCCATAAAGATTTACAGCCTCGGAAACCCTGTGTAGGGTCACTATGAGTCGGAACCGACTCCATGGCACATAACAACAACAACAACAATGGGGCTTCAAGGAGTTTGTGGAAAAGTAGAATGAAAAGATAATGGAATTTTTCCATGAACTTTTTGAATTTCCTTGTAGATGTTCTTGTTTTGTTGTTAAGTGCTGTGGACTCAGTTCTGACTCATAGGGACCCTACATAGGGTTTCCAAGGCTGTAAAACTTTCTGCAGGTACAGAGAGGCTTATCTTTATCCTGAGGAGCAGCTGGTGGACTCAAGCTGACTTTATTTATGGTTCACAGTCCAGTACTTATCCTATATTGTTGTTGCTGTTATATGCCATCTAGTCAGATCCAACCCATAGTGACCCTGTGTAGGGTGTCTGAGGAGCAGCTGGTGAGCATGAACTGTTGACCTTGCAGTTGAAAGTGACTTTGCAGGTCAGCACATTAATCCACAGCACCACACGAGGACTCCTATATACAATATTGTAAATGGCTTTTCTATTTTAGCTCAGTGTATTTCCTTTTTATCATTCTTCTCTTTAACATATATTTACCTGTACTCTTCTTACTGGGTTTTGTTCTATTGCTTTTCATCAAGGATCCAGTTAGATGTGGTCACAACAAGCAAGCCTCTTTGTATTATCTCAGATGCTAGCCACAGCCTTCGTTCCCCTCCTAGCTTCCTATACAGACTTAATGAGCATGTTCCTGATTCCATCATGAAATATTAAATAATGCGGGGTCACTTCTGGCCATTGTTCTTTTAGTCTAAATGGTTACGCATTGGGTGATGAGTTGTGTAACACAGGCGGTTTTCCATTAAGTTACTGGGTTAAAACCAGAGATGTATTGCTTATGGGCCACTGCACTGTCATTAGGGGTCAGCGCTGTGTGTCTGACTTAATATATAATTAAAAGTAAGAAATGTTTTGCAAACTTTAGAAAGCAGCAAGTTACTTATACCACTAGCTACCACCCTCCAAAAGCATGCTGTTTAAAGGTATGATAATTATTGAAATGCCTTATTCTGGCCTTGTCTTTTGATTCTCTCAAATATAAAAAATGTTTGCTACCTCCATCAGCTTTTGATTTGTGATGTCTTTGATAAACAATTCAAATTATGTATTGGAAAGAGGCCAGGAGACCCATCTGCTGAGAGTTTGTCTTTCTAAATTGGGTGCAGTGGGTAGTATTGAGGGAAAATGACACACCTCTCTTATGAATATTTTCATGAATCTTCCCAATCTCTGGAGAATCCACCCATGCACTGGTAAATTGTGTCATTGGTGGGAACATAATGACAAAGGGCCTAAGTTGGAAAGCAATAGAGTTTTAGTAAGAAAGTGTGTTCCATCAAAAGGGTACCCTGCTATTTTCCTGTGTTCAATATAAACAGCTAAAGGGATTTAATAGAAGTTAATCAGAAAGGCTTAATTCTGTTGTTAGTAAATTAAAATATGAACAGATATTCTGTACTGACAATCACATAGAGTGAAATGGAATTATGAAATGTTGACTAGAGGGAAGATAAAAAACAGGAATAGAGGGACCTGGGCTCATCCTGTTTCTCCTTCTTTCTCCCAACTAAAAATAAAAATAACAATGACAGCCAGAGTTTACTGTTTCTGTGCATACGGGTGCTCTCACAAATCCTCAGGAAAATCTAAAATAATAGTATGCTAGAATTATTTCTATTTTATAGGTGAAAGCAATGAAATTTAGAAAGAAAGCAAATTGATCTAAGTTCTCCTATCTAGTTCGCTATAAGGAACTCACATTTTTGTAGACACTGTTTCTTTGTATCTTCGATCCCATTCTGAAGTTTAGCTCCTAGCCTTGGCAAAAGTTGAAAAAAAAGAAAGGAAATACAAATAGGTGTGGACCATGCTTGTTTAAAAATGGGAAAGTGGGATCTTCAAAACAAGTGTTAAAAGTTCCTAGGTTGGAATCCTGGTGTGGTGCTGTGGGACAAAGCACTGGTCTGCAAGGTCAGTTTGAACCACAAGGTCAGTGTTTCAAGCTCACCAGCCGCTCCTCAGAAACTCTATACAAGGTTTCTATGGGTTGGAACCAACTTGACGGCACTTAACAGCAGCAACAACAGATGGCACAAATGGTTTGCACTGGTCTGGTAACTAAAAGATTGGTAGTTCAAACACACCCAAATCTGTCTTAGAAAATGTCTACAGCCAGAATGCTGCTTAGACAGGAGAGTGGCTAGACTTCATTTCCCATACTTTTGATACGTTATCAGGAGGAACCAAAGGGACCAGTCCCTGGAGTAGGACATTATGCTTGGTAAAGTTGGGGGTTGGCGAGAAAGAGGAAGATGCCCAATGAGCTGGACTGACACAGTGGCTGTAACAATGGGCTCAAACAGCAATGATGTTGGGGAGGGCACAGGCTGGGGCTGTGTTTTGGTCTGTCGTACATAGGGTCACTATGAGTTAGAACTAACTCAGTCACACCTAACAACAATGCTTCTTATAATTCCATAATATCTTATGTTAGATCTAATTTGAAGATAGCCTCGCTCCTTCAAATAAAATGATTTATTAATAATTTTCAAATATAGTGAGATTGATAGCAACATAAAAGGGAAACAGAAAAAGCCTATTGCATCCTAAGAAGCATTCTAAAAAACATTACACATGGCTTTCAATGATTTCTCATTGTTTACTATATTCTGCAATATAGAAAAATGAGTTTAATTAAACTGGAGGAAATAAATCAAGAAGAGAGAGCTGACAGTTTTATCCAATGCACCCTATGAATTGAAAGCAAACACCAACAACCACTCTAATTTTGGTTCCTTCTATAAATAATATATAGCAGAGATAGAAAGAAATAACCTTCCTTTTACAGCAAGCCATTTGCCACCTCTTCCTTCCCCCCCCCTCACATTTGTCTCCTTTTAATATTGGCTATAATCAAGAAAAAGGAGCTCTGGTAGCATAGTGGTTACGAGTCGAGCTGCTAACCTCAAGGTCAGCAGTTCAAAACTACCAGCTGTTCTGCAGGAGCAAAATGAGACTTCCTGCTCCCGTAAAGATTTACAACCTTGGAAATACTGTACAAGGTGGCTATGAGTCGGAACTGACTCCACTGACACCACCACCATAATCAAGTAATGTAGTTAAGGGGGAGTTCCTTTGTAATATGACTGTCAGATAGCTCATTTAAGATTACAGATTATTAGATTACAGCACCAATGATTTCCTTTCTAAAGAATTTTCTAAAAGGGTGCATTTAGATATGACAAATTCAGATCTGGCTTTGTTGTTGTTGTTGTTAAGTGCTGTCAAGTCGATTCTGACCCCTAGTAACCCCATATAGGGTTTCCAAGGAGGAGCTGGTGAGCTTGAACCACCAACCTTGCAGTTCAAACCACTTTGCAGTCTGATACATTAGATCACAGCGCCACACCAGGGCTCCATGGGTCTGACTTTAGTTGATCTTTATTTTTTTGTCTTTTTCAGAAACTCTTAGCTGCCTTACTTAGTTGTTCCCATTTAATATTTATTTCAGTATGAAAAGTTTAATATGTAACATGTTTGTGAAATTTTCTGCATTTCATATTATATTTTTTACCCTGCAATCTACCAGTTCTGTATACCTGCCTTTTATGTATATGTTGTTAAATGCTGTTGCTGTATAGGGTTTCCATGGAGCAACTGGTGGGTTTGACTTGCCAACCTTGTGGTTAGCAGTACATTCTTTACCCTACAGTGCCACGTTAGGACCCCTTGGTGAGTAAACTGGTATGAACTTCGTTGATGGAGCAATTTAAGTATTTATTTATTACAAATCACTCTGGAATATACTAGCTTCACTTTCTGTTATGAGCAGACTACTTTTTTTTTTTAAGTTTTTATTGTGAATTGAGTGATATTCTACATGGGAGAACATCTGCTTTACATTCATCCTGTCGTATTTCATTTCACTGCAATGATTATAATCCCTCCATGCATCATCAAACAACCAAAGGGTACACCCTGCAAGCCTGCCCTCCGGCCATCAGCACACAGCCCCTCTCCCTCCCTGAGTCCAAAGTCCCCAGTCACTCCATCTCTGGTGTTACTACTTCTCTGGATAGGGTCCTGCAGTCTGCTCTTCTCCCTTGATGGTCCCAGAGCCCTCAGCTCCTGGACTGCAAGATCAACCGCTCCTCTCCTTTTGTTACAAAATGTCTGTCTTTACATTTGCAACACTCACAGTTCGCCTTGATAGCAGTTATTCACTATTGAACCACAAGAGTCTTATCCCCATCTCCTTTCATCAGGCCTGTACTGACAAGTTGGAAACCACTCAGGGGAGATTCTACCTTCACCCACACCCTCTGAAGCTAGGCTCTCTCTTGAAAGCTTGTAAATCAGTCACATCTTGCCTTTGTAGCACTCCCATTTTGGGTAGCCAGTGTCTAAGTTGCCCATCCCTGTCAAAACTGTGTACTGAGAGGGGTGGGAATGATCCTCGCTGTAAAGATTCATTTCTTCTTTTGAGCTACTATATCCATAAGTACAGGTAAAGTTCATCACATTGTAGTGGATTACTCTTTTTTTCCTCTTCTTCCTCCTTCTAGTTGAGTTCTGATCATCCAGCCACTGAAGCCAGGTCAAGTGGGTACTATCTGCAAGTATAGGTATTCTTTTGCATCTCCCTTCACTTCATATCAGCTGGACATTTCACTCTCCATTCTAGTCCTCTGTGGCCATGTCACTGTCTCTGGGTCCAGGAGTCCCTAGGTCTTGCCATACTTTGGCCAACCATGCCTCAACCCAGGTCGACAGGAGTCTATTGAATGTGGTTGGACTTAGCTCACAACTTCATTGCTGTTTTCCTCCCACTTCCTTTTATCACTAGACCAATGTGGTCACCAGCAAGACCACATGCTGAGCAGACTGCTTTTTTGAGGGACACATTTCTTCACCTAAAATATGGGAATAATGATGAATTTCTCACAGAGTTGTAGCATTTGGCACTATAGGATATGAGGAATCAATTAATAAATTTAAAAATGAAATTTAAGATGATACTAATGCTGGTATTAGTTTGTTTCCAAAGAAATCCCTTTTAAACCAGAGAGCGATGTAATTTTCTATTTTTCTTTTTTATTCAATGTTGTTGTTAAGTACCGTCAAGTCAGTTCCGACTTGTATAGGGTTTCCAAGGAGCCACTGGTGAGCTTGAACTGCTGACATTGAGGTTCAAACCAACTTTGCAGTCTAGCACATTATCCTGCAGTGCCACACCAGATGTTCCAGAATCACCCAAATTAGAGCTGACTGCTTCTTAGTGCCTTAAAACCTTCAAGTACACTTATAACCTTCTTCTGTTCAATCATCCACAGCCTCGAGATACCGTTAAATTATATGTTTATATCCCTATGGGCTCAGTTTCATGAGAGCAGGAAGACAGGGTCTTAGTCATCATTGTATCCCTAGTATAGAGCACTGGGGTTGGTCAACAGTAAGTACCTGTTGAATTAAATTTAATTCTGGTGATTAGAAAGCAGAAATTATATGTTCTATTCCTCTGCTTGGCTTTCTTTTCTTAAACAAGCATAAGTGTGACTTTACAAACGAGTAGTTTATACTGGGCTAAATGTGTACAGGTTTAAATGTGTACAGGTTTAAATGTGTACAGGTTTTTCTGGAAGAATGAAATAGTAAGAATTGTATGATTAATTTACCTTTCTTTCATCTTTATTATAAACTTTAGAGATATGAGGATTTCATGATGTCAAATTGACTGTTTTTGGTATGGAAAAAATATAGTATCTTTTAATAACAACTGGCCGTCTCTTTTCCAGAATATTGCTAAAATTAACAATAGCAAAGTACACATTTCTATTGCTCCCAAACTTGTTGGAAAGTACTTGGGAAACTCAATTTTGATAATAGTTTTAAATTAAATTTGAAGTATAAAGAAATTTGAAAAATGAACTTATTGTGCTCTGAGATTCTTAGTTTGAAATGTGATTATTATTTCTAGTATTTAATCTCTATAAACATTTGTTGTCACTGTTGTTGTTGCTAAGTGCCATGGAGTCATTTCCGATTTATAGAAACCTTGCATAGGGTTTCTGAGGAGTGGCTGGTGGGCTTGAACTGCTACCTTATAGTTAGCAATCCAGTGTGTATCCTATAGCAATACACAACACCAGGACTCCCTTTAAACATGTTGTTGTTGTTGTTGTTACGTGCCGTCGAGTCAGTTCCGACCCATAGCGACCCTGTACAGGGTTTCCAAGGGTGTAAATCTTTACTGGAGTAGAAAGCCTCATCTTTCTCCCATGGAGTGGCTGGTTGTTTTGAACCACTGACCATAAGGTTCACAGCCCGATTCGTAACCACTAATCTACCAGAGCTCCTTCATGTAATGAGCATTAATTCACTAATTTTCAACAGAGAGGTTAAACAAGTTACCCAAGAGTGTAAAGCTAGTAAGAGTTGAATCATGAACCAAGATCTGTCAGATTGCAAAACTTATACACAGTAAATAGTTTTACTACATGATGCTTCAGCCTAAACGTATAAATATTTGAGATAGATCTGGAATGAGAGATGGGGGGAAAAGGATGGAGGAAGAGCATTTTTAGATAAAAACGGGAGAGTTGTGTTGAAATGAAGTACATGTTCAAGACTTCACTGGTATATGACAGGGAAGAGTGAGAAATAAGTCTAAAAAGGTAATTTGGGAATGAAAATTGTGAAGCCAATATCCTAGGCAGAATGCAAGTTTGTGTTTGACTTGGTACGCAATGGTAAGCTATTGAAGACTTATGTACAGAATCTGAGCTGGTTCAATGAAAAATAGCCAGTAGAAATGCAGGGGATAGAAGTAAGGGACAGACATGTAGGAAAATAGGAACAGTTAATAGATTATTTGAAATTTTTATTTGAGGAGTTACAAGGTCTGGTGTGGTGCTGTAGGATAAGACTCTGAACTGCAAGGTTTGAATCACAAGGTCAGCAGTTCAAACTCACCAGCCACTTGTTGGAAACCCTGTATAGGGTTGCTATGAGAACTGACTTGACAATTTACCACCAACAAGAAAGGTCTGGATTAGAATTATAGCTTGGAATATAAAAAGAGGATACATTAAAGAGACCTTGCACAGATGGAATCTGCAGTATTTATCACTTTTTTTTTTCAATGAGAAATAGAGGAGAGAGTAGTGACAAACTAAAATTTCAGGTAGAGTGGACTAGTTGGTGGTGGTGGTAGAGGCCATCAGGGTCAGTTCCAACCCATAGGATCCATGCCCAGCAGCCTCACAATCATTGATAGGTTTGAGGCCATTATTGCAGCCATTGTGCTAATCCATTTCATTGAGGGTCTTCCCCTTCTTCACTGACCCTCTACTTTACCAAGCATGATGTTCTTCTCCAGGTACTGGTTCTGCCTGACAACATGTCCCCAGTATGTGAGATAAAGGACTAGTAGTTATTCTATTAACCAGAATAAGAATCACTGGGGAGAAGGCAGTGAATTATTATGATTAATTTGGTAGTTTAAGAGTCTAGCTATAGATCAATAATTTCGTTGACATAACTAAGGAAGAAATATTGAGGAATACCAACTTTAGTGAAAAGAAAAAAATATATATCTTATTATGTTTGAAGGGAACTACTGGGCTGGACTAGAGGTTGAAATTTAAGTTTGTGAAGTAAAGCCTCTTCCTCAAAATCAAGTTCCTAAATAATTTGCCTTGGTGTGGTGCTGTAGGATAAGAAATGGATTGCTAACCACAGACCAGCAGTTCAAACCCACCAACTGCTCCTTGGTTTGCTATGTGTCAGAACTGACTTGAAGACACTTAACAACAAAAACAACATGGGTCAGAACCAACTTAATGGTTCTAAACAACAACAAAGGGACTTTTTGAGTTATCATGAAGATGGAATTCTGGTGTAAGTATCAGTACTGAACTGTAAACCATAAGGCCTCATAAGGTTGTTATGGGTTGGAACCAGCTTGACAGCACTTAACAGCCACAAAAACAACAACAACATGAAGGTTGGCTTCACATGGGTAACTCTTTCACATAGTTTCAATGAGATAGTATTGATTTTGCAAGTTTTCATTGAATAATCACATTTCAATACAACATAAACATGCACTATTCTTTTAAGGAACACAATATATATATAGTAATGTGGAATGATGAAAGGAAAAACTGGGAATTAACATTGCTTTAGGAATCTACAGTTGGCACAAATGATGAAGCAACTTCTAACCCATAGGAGTCCTGGTGTGATGCTATAAAATAAGTACTGGACTGATACACAAAAACCCACCAGCTGCTCCTCAGAAACCCTATACAGGGTTGGAACTGACTTTATGGCACTTAACAACAACAACAACAACAAGCCCATAGGCCTGGAAATCTGCTTTCAAAAAAAAAAAAATCTGCTTTTTTCACATCCTTGAAAATCCTATGATTACAGATGTACTCAAATATGCAGGAGACGCCAGCAGTCGAGTGGACTTGACAGAAGATAACAAAAATAACAGAAATATCTTCCGACTAAAGTAACCCTCTCTACAGAGAAAAGTTTTGGAGTCATGGTAAAGGATGAGGTAATTAAGGAGAAAGAGCATGAAAAGAGAAGTATATTGAGCAAAGTAAAAACTTTTAGAAATGTTTATTTTAAGAGAAAGAACCGAGGGAGAGGAGTATAGAGGAGATGTGGTCAACAGAGGTGGGAGTAGAAGCTTAAAACCGATGTGTTTATAATGGCTGAAAGGGAAAAGATGTTATTCAGTAAGAGGTGAATAATCACCAGCATTACATTTTGAAACAGGGTCATGTTTTTTGACAAACACTGAAAACTCAGATTGTTATCTTACATATAACTACTAAAACAAAATAATCAGAAAGGGAAAATTATATGATTTGTGAAAAAACTATGACTTTAGCATATTTAAAAAGTCTACTAGTTTACCACAAACATACAGTTGTTTTCAGTAAATGAAAATGAAAAAAATTTTGAACGCACATTTTTATCACCATATTCTTGAAAAAAATGAGTTTATGTAAGAACTTTATTTTTATTTTGAAAGAAAGAGATATTTAATATCCTTGCCTTAGGAATCTAACTTTTTGGTACAAATGGTGAAGTGACTACTAGCCATAGGAGTCCTGATGTGTCACTTTAGGATAAGTGTTGAACTGATAAAACTACAAGGTGGTTTGTTCAAATCCACCAGCTGCTCGTCAAAATGAGCAAATATCTTGTGTTTATGACTAATGGTCCTGGTGTGGCATTATCGGAGAAGCATTGGGTTGCTAACCAAAAGGTTAGTTGTTCAAATCTACTAGCCACTCCTCACAAACTCTATACGAGGAGGCTGTGAGTCAGAATCAGTTCACTGGCACTTAATAGCAACAACATGTCGAAGGGGAAAAATGTAAGACAGCATTGGCGTCAGTCCTAGAAGGGGGCTTTTGAAAACTGAGAACTAGATGGTGTCACGAGTGTGATCTAAGATTCTCTTATGACTAATTCTTATTGTTGTTGTTAAGTGCCATCAAGTCAGTTTCAACTTATAGCCACCTTGTATGAGGCTACCAACAGGTGGCTGGTGGGTTTGAAACACCAACTTTGTGGTTTACAGTCCAGTGCTTATCCTACAGTGACACATCAGGACTCCTGTTTAAAGTTGTTGTTGTTGTTATGTGCCGTGGAGTCGGTTCCGACTCATAGCAACCCTGCTCAGGGTTTCCGAGGCTGTAAATCTTTACGGGAGCAGAAAGCCTCACCTTTTTCCCGTGGAACAGCTGGTAGTTTCGAACTGCTGACCTTGCGGTTCGTAGCCCGATTCATAACCACTACGCTACCAGTGCTCCATAAATTGGGGGGGGGGGGGTAATAAAAACTGGTCAAATTAGGAACTCATGAATTATGAGTCCCAGAATTTCGTAGCTATTCTGTTGCTCTTTCTGGAGGTTTAAAGAAACAAAGCACAGACAAGAAAGCTGGTTTGCAATTTGTCCAATAGAATCCATTCTTTCAGCTCTTGTTATTGATTGTGGAAATCTTTTATGTTCTATTTGAAGAATATAACAATATACACCATGGCAACCAGACCCACACCAAATTTCAGCCACCCCAACAGGACTAATAATAGCAATCATTTTCATTTCTCTCATTAAATCTGAGCAGTATTTTTATCTATCGTTAAAGTTAAAAAACATTCTACTTTATCATCTTAAGAGAAAAACTTTGATGTTAAATTTTAAAGCAACATGCATTTCTGAATATAATGGGTTTATTTCTTCTAATTGTTATACATTTCATTTTAGGCAATGTATTAGAATCTTATTTTCTAGCTCATATATGTACTTTAAAATAATGATTCAGATGGAACAAAAATGGTGACGTTCCATTGCCATTTATATGCAATGGTTCTCTGTCTGAAGTGCACTGATTTTCAACATTCTTGAGTATAGTGTATGCTGAAAAAGTAAACTCCTTTTAGTAATTTATTTCCTGCTGTTTCCTTACCTCTTTCTCCATTTCCTAATGAGAATAGAAAGTAGCATGGTGAGATGAGGCCAAGTTCATGTGGAAGAGTGAACAGCTATATTGACATTGTTGTTTTGCTCCCTGAGCTTACACAACTCAGTAAACACTTTTGGAATTGTTAATACCTCAGCATCATCATTCAACAACCTGAATATTTTACTGTAGATGTATGGAAGTTAATGAAGACGGAGTCTGATGCACAGGATTTACTTACTTATTATGCTAGACAACAATAATAATTTGGCATCCTTAAAAAGTATACCCTAATTTCACATGATATGTATAATGTGTACAAAATGTATACATTATACATATTTTTGCATATTGCACAACCCCCTTGCCTGTTATTTTCATAAGCACATTATACCAGTATTTTTTTTTTAAAGTATATCAATGACTTCAATTTCAGTATTTTTTTCCTGTCCAATGGACTTGATGTTAAGTCTTTATCTTGGTGCCTGTTGACACAGAGGTTTGGTTCCCAGAAGCCAAATCCTCCCCATCTTACTTTGGAATTTTTAAAGCAGTCCTTCTCCCAGCAGGATTTCTCCCCTGCTCTGCAAACCATTCTCCAATGCAAGAAGAAATCACATTTTCTTTCCTACAGGTGCATTGTTCAGCACCCCACAAAGTCAGGCGAACCACTCAGCATGCATTCTTTCCTACCATCTGACTGGCTCTATACCACACTCAGGCCTGTTGTACCTCCCAGAAAGTCTCAGGAGGGGAGTGAGAGCCAGTCCAGCTCTCTTGCTCAGAGGACTGTCCCTGTTGCAGAGGAGATGGATCTGACTGGCTGTCGAGAAGCTCCATGGTCTGGGGAGCGTGGGGCACACCCTCATTGTCCTGCTGTAGGGTTGGCTTCACATGGGGCCAGCACAGCGGAACCTGAGTGCATGCAGGCAATGGCCCCTGTTTGCTGCAGGACAAGCCTGTGCCTGAGTGGTAGCCCTACACACAGTCCACTCTCTGACCCTTTACCCAGGTCCTGTGTGAAGTACTTGGGAGCAGATTGGCTTTACCGCTCTCAGGCACAGTCTGGAACTGCCTCAGATCAAACAATTTCAAATTGTTTATTTTCTGATTATCACGATACTACCAAACTCTATCTACAATTTCTTGACCCTGACTTATACCTTTATTTTACAAATATAAGGGAGCTTCAAAAAGTATGTGGAAAATGGAATTGAAGGATCATGGATTTTTTTTCCTGGAAATTTCTGAAGCCTCCTCACATGATCAAAAGTTACATTTTCAGACTATTGAATGAAGACCAAAATTTACTTCTGGAAATGTTACCAGACATATGTAACGTATGCATTGGGGCACAATGCCAGAACCTTTTTTTACATAATTTCATCATTTCCACCTGTAATATGTGTGTATATATTATTTGTTGTTGTTAAGTGCAATCGAGTCAGTTCCAACTGATCGCTACCCCGTATAGGGTTTCCAAAGAGCAGCTGGTGAGCTTGAACAACTGACCTTGTGGTTCAAAGCGACTTTGCAGTCTAGTGCATTATCCCATGATGCCACGCCAGGACTCCACTGTGTTATTTGGTTGGTGTTATTTGTGAAAACCTACGGTAAGACACTTAACAACAACATCAATTTTAGTCATTCCTTTGCTTGGGGAGAAGTTCAGTCAGTAAAATCATAACTAATGGTTGCCTACCATATACTCATACCGTGCTTACAATGATAAAAATCTGCTAATTTAATCTTAATATCAACTATGTACAACTGCAATCAATATCTGTTTTTTTCCATATGGGGTGATGATCAAGAAGTTGGATCAGTATGTACAATGGGTCAAGGTTTGAACTATGATTTAAAGCTCAGGCCATTGTTAGGACCCTTACTACTATTTCAAGAATAAAGATGACTGGGTGGAACCACAGACATTCATACAATCATAACAGATTAGAGTAGTCTCTAAAATATTTTATTGTGAAAGTTTTTATAGTGGTTGGGAGTGAGTCCATTCTCCCCAACCAGGTGACAGCATACAGCCTGCCTTTGGATTTAGCTGCTCAATTACTTTACCAGTATGTGTTACAGACATATGTACAGGATGAACTGAATTCAGTAGCCTAACCCCTTCAATATGCTTTGTTTACCCATTCCAGCATTTTATTATGAAATATTTTAAATATGTAGAATGCTGAAAGAATTGTATGGTGCATATCCATATACCCATCATGTAGATTCTGTAATTAAAATTTTATATAGCTGGTTTTTCAAAAAATAAAGGTGATATTGTCTTTCAAAGCTAGACTCTACTATTCTATCTACTACTATGAAGATAGAGGTATATGTATTTCAAACCTGGCGTTAAATTACCTAAGGCCCTCTCTCAAAACACTAGTTTTTAAAGTATTGCTCCATGCCTAAACCACTCAAACTGAAATCTGGTTCTAGATATTAATCAGTTGAGTGTGTCAGCAAACTTGTCATGTTTGCTCTGACAGGTAAGATTATTTGCATTACAAAATAGAGCCTACTCCAAAACACCCACTTGTACCAATACACTGAGAATGCTAACTGGAAGTGTATTTTCTTTCCCACTTCTTTCAAGTAATTTTTCTAAGGATAAAATTAGGCTATGAGAACAGAAAGACTTCTAGCAAAAATTCTAGAAAGTCTCTCAGAGCATGGGACTTCCCTTCTGCTTTGTGTATTCAGCAGAAAATTAAACTCTTCACATAGCTTTTATCCAGTATGGTCCTTTTCGTTCACAGATGTAAAGTGACCCTCATCTGAAGATTTATGAGGACATTAGCTATATCATATGGCCCAGACTGGTTTAATGTTAGCTCTTTGAAGCTATTTGCTTCAGAGGATGATATTTGTATATTGTTAATAATAAAAAAGTCTATCATTAATTTTTTTCAAGTTCTTTATTAGACATTAGGTATTCTGCATAAGCTTCCGGCTTTCCCTGGAAAGCAGGATTTGGGAGTGAGATCCAGAGAATTATATATTTGATCCCCATAATTTTCTGATTCTACATTTGATAAGTTGCCTACTCAATAGAATTTATTTGTAACTCAGATCAATAATTACAGTTCTGGTCATTTATAGATGTTTGCAGAGCAACATAAAGTTTGAGTTACCAGATACACTGGCCCCAGGTAAGGTCGGACAAGGTGACGCTCTTTCCTGTTTTAGCTCTCACCCCATAAAGAATTGGAGTGCTTATCCTTTCTGTGGTATGTTTACTGCCATGTTTTTCACAGTTTTGTACTTTTTGTTGGCGATTTCACAGTTTAGAACAGCCCCGAAGTGTAGCTCTGAAGTTGCGGTATAGTGTCTCTAAGTGCAAGGAAGCTATGTGCCTTTGGAGATGTTATGTGTGTTAGATAAAGCTTCCTTCAGACATGAGTTAGAGGGCTGTTTTCCTTGATTTCAATGTTAGTGATTCAATGAAAATAACTTATTTAATATAGTGCTTTAAAATAGATACACACAAGGTTTTGTATCAATGTTGTTGTTAAGTGCTGTTGTCGAATTGTTTCCAACTTATAGTGCCCCTGTATAGGATCTTGGAGGAATGGTTGGTGAGTTTGTATTGATTTGATAGTGAAAATGTTGTGATGAGAGGCTTACTTAATTCAGGTTTGCAGCAGATTTAAAGAACACAACTTCGTGGAATAATAAAAACACGCTGTACTCTAGTTCAGGTTAGTAGAATTTTCATAATCCAAGAAAGAGCCAGTGAGTTCTCTAATTTTTGTTTATAATTGAGCTGTGTAATATTTTAGAAAATGCATAGCTTCCATATGTAGTTGATTTTTTTTTTCTAGTTGAGTAAGCTATATATACATACACATATATATATATACACACACACACACTTTGAAGTACTAGTGTGGCATTGCAGATTAATGCTGCACTGGATGGAAAAGTCAGTTTGAACCACAAGGTTGGCAGTTCAAGTGTACCAGCTGCTCCTTGGAAAGCCCTGTACAGGGTGGAAGTGAGTTGGAACTGACTCAATAGCTCTTAGCAATAGCAACTCTAATATATGTATTTTACTCAATTGTATTTTCATATTTCAAACACATTAGAAGATTCAGTTATGGAAAAATATAAATGGATAGAACTTGGAATGCTTGCAGTACTAGTTTTACATAAAGGAATGTATTTGATAACCCCCAGGAGTCCTGGTGTGGTGCTGTGGGTTAATGCATCAGACTGCAAAGCCGTTTGAACTGCAAGGTGGACGGTTCAAGCTCATCAGCCACTCCTCAGAGTACAGGGTTGCTCATCAGCCACTCCTCAGAAACCCTATACAGGGTTGCTATGGGTCAGGATAAACTAGACAGCACTTAACAACATGAGAATAAAACTGGCAAATTGTAAAAACTCCAGAAAGGTAGCCAGCAAAGGGTTTTCTCATAAGTTATTGTAGTTTTCTCATAAGTTACTTCTGAATACAGAGGAGAGATCATCCACGTAACAGCTTGAAACGGCGTCAGGAGATCCAACGTGCCCTTTATTTTATGTTAAGTGACTACAATGGCTATCTTTGTAGGAGACGTTTTTATGCATTAATAGTGTTTGCTTTGAAGGTGTTTTAATACTAAGCTTTTCTAAGATTTAAAAAGTATGAAATATCAAATGGGAAAAAATTACTAGGTTTATAGCATCATAGGTAATGAAGTAGGTGCAGCGCTTGCAACCCAAGACTGTGTTCAAATTTCATTTAACGTGCTCTTTGGCAATTAGACATTGACACATAATACCTGTATCGAATTCACTTTTACATACATCAGCTAGCTAATTATTTTAATGGCATACTGGTATGGCACTGTAGGATAAGTACTGCACTGCAAACTGACAGGTTGGAAGGTCAAAGCCATCAATCACTCCTTGGAAACTCTATACAGGTTTGCTATGAGTTGGAACTGATTCAATGGCACTAAACGACAACAACAATGATTTCCAAATATTTCATAGGTGATGACCTATGCTTACACTGGGCTGCCACCGTTCAGGGCAGAAGTCTTCTTCTTTTGGTTCCAACTCCCTCTACTTCCATGGCATGCTTCTTCCTCTGTGAGGAGGCATTGGGTAAATAGGATGATGGGAAGTGCTGACCTATACGCAGGTAGCAGGACAGCTTGGTGATGTTCTTTATGCTCAGGTCCAGCCAGAGGTGGTAGTGGGAGAATGAATACTCTTTGCTTCTGATACTAAAGAACACCTGTCCAGAGCATAACTTTCTGTACTGGATCTGTTAGAAGGTTGCAGGTCTTTGTGTGAAAGAAGCTGGTGAACTAAGCAATTGTGCTAGGACAGAGAAATGAACAGTTGACTCCCAAATCAGCAATTCACAGATACCTTTGAAGGTTATTACTCACCAACAGAATTGCTTAGCCTCATGGGAGCCAGTACCAGAAAGAAATTTAATTCAGGAGAGTTTTTTTTTTTTTTTTTTTTTTTTTTTTTTTTTAAGTTTTTATTGTGAATTGATGTGAATTGAGTGATAGTTTACATGGGATAATATCAGCTTTACATTCATCCTATCATATTTTATTTCATTGCAATGATTTCAATCCCCTCCATGCATCATCATTCAACAGCATTTGCTTCCAATACCTCTGTGGGTTTTGTTTTGGGTTTTTTTTGGATGTACACTGAAGCACTCAGGAATATATAACCATTCAAACAACCAAAGGTACACCCTGGAAGCCTGTCCCCCAGCCGTCAGCACACAGTACCTCTCCCTCCCTGAGTCCAGAGTCTCCAGTCACTCCATCTCTCCATGCCATCATCTCTGCCTCCATCTCTGGCATCACTGTTTCTCTGAATAGTGTCCCACACTCCATTCTTCTTCTTTGATGGTCCCAGGGTCCTCTGCTCCTGGACTGCAAGATCAACCACTCCCCTCCTTTTGTTACACAACATTTGTCTTTACATTTGCAACACTCACAATCAGTCCTAATAGCAATTGTTCACTATTGAACCACAAGAGTCTTATCTCCATCTCCTTTCACCAGCCCCGTCCAGACAGGTTGGAAACCACTCAGTGGAGAGTCTACCTTCCCCCGCACCCTCTGAAGCTAGGCTCTCTCTTGAAAGCTTGTAAGCCAGTCACTCGTACCTTTGTAGCCCCCCAATTTTGGGTAGCCAATGTTGCCCATCCTAAAGTTGCCCATCCCTGTTTACCCTATGTACTGAGGGGGGTGGGAATGATCCTCGCTGTAAAGATTTGTTCCCTTTTTTGAACTACTACATCCATAAGTATAGGTCAAGTTCATGAAATTGTAGTGGATTACTCTTTTTTTCCTCTTCTTTCTTCCTCTAGTCAAGTTCTGATCATCCAACCATTAAAGACAGGTCAAATGGGTACTATCTGCAAGTATGGGTGTTCTTGAGCATCTCCCCTCACTTCATATCAACTGGACACTTCATTCTTAGGAGAGTTTTTGTTGTTATTGCTTTTGTTTTTCGTATTTGAGTTTTGGGGTGGCAGGGGGGTACTATAATATGCAGAGCTATTGTACAACTTTAGACACTAAACTATATTACTTTTTTTTATTCAGCAAAACTAGTATGATAAAAGAGGATATGGTTTGAAGTCAGGATATAGCTTGTGCCTTACCTAGCATTTGTTCAGTGCATTGGTGAAAAAGAGCCAATGGTTAACACTGTAACTGCACAGTAACAAGATATGTGTCTATGTGACTGTTATGGGAAAAAGAACTTTTAGATATTGTTAAGAAAACATATTTGCATCCCATTAATTCACTCATCATATATGTACTGAGTATCTACTATGTGCCAGGCAATATCCCAGCAACTGGGATGCCAAAATAATAATAATAATAATAATAATAATAATAAATAGACAAGAATTCTTAGTTCTCTTGGTGCTTACATTGCAGTGGGAAACAAATGGTTTTTGTAGAACTTTGTATTGGTTACACTGGTGACCAGGTTGTTGTTGTTTTGTGCCATCAAGTAGGTTCCAACTCATAGCAACCTGGTATAGGGTTTCCAAGGAACAGCTGGTGAATTTGAACCACTGACCTTGAGGTTCAAACTGACCATGAGTTCGAGTGCTTATCCTACGGCACTACACCTCTTGAGAGATGATTTACTCCGTATATATATAGAATTGTTATTCCATGCTCTATTTCAGCCCTACTTGGCTGTGCTCTAGAAGATAGTGGATAGATCTATGTTGGCACTATGGGTTAATGCACTGAATTGCATGGTCAGTTTTAGCTGCAAGTTTGGCTTTTCAAGCTCACCAGCCTCTGCTTGGAAACCCTATACAGGGTTGCTATGAGTCGGAACTGACTCAGCAGTACTTAACAACAACAACAAAATCTTCTAGTGAAAAGGAAGCAATTTGCTATTTTCAATAACCTCATATGCATATGAAAGCTGGACAGTGAATAAGGAAGACCACAGAATAATTGATGCTTTTGAGTTATGGTGTTGGAGGAGAATATTGAAAGTGCCATGGGCTGCCAAAAGAAGCAATAGATCCATTCTGGAAGAAGTGCAGCCAGAGTGCTCCTTAGAGGCCAAGATGGCCAAACTTCATCTTTCATACTTTGGACATATTGTCAGGAGGGACCAGTTGCTGGAGAAGAACATCATGTTTGGTAAGGTGGAGGGCCAGAGAAAAAGAGGAAGACCCCCAGAGAGATGGATTGGCCAAGTGGCATCATCGATGGACTCAAACATGGCAACAGTAGTGAGGTTGGCCCAGGATTGGGCAGTGTTTCATTCTGTTGTACATAAGGTCGCTATGAGTCGGTACCAACTCTATGGCACCTAACAATAGCAACAACAAAGGGCCAGTAGCCTTCCTTTCTCAAAATTAGAAGTGTAAATGGGAGAATAGATGTTTCTGATTAACTTGGGATCCACCTTAAAATCACACTCTTTTTTTTTTGTTTGTCTGTTAAATAAAAACAGTAATGACTTAACTTTTTTCTTTGGAATCTGTCTTAGGCCAGGTTTTCTAGAGAAGCAAAACCAGTGAAACATGTATATATATAAAAAGAAGTTTATTGTCAAGGAAATGGCTTACAAATTACAGATTCCAGGTACCCAGCAGAAGGGACACAATGTAATAGACACAATGTAATGTGTCTATTGCATTGGGAGTAGACTACACCCCCAAGGATGCATCCTCTAAATTGACTGATTGCTCATAGTTGCTTATTATAGAGCTCACTATACCTGTATTAAGTTTCATCACCATGGGAATAAGCACATTCCAGCTGCCAAACTTCTGGTAATCCTGGCCTAGTAAAGTTGACACAAAACCCTAACCATTAAAGAACCTAGTAGTAACCATACAGATAACTAGAAAATGTAATATCAGTCTAATTTTGTGCATGATGGCAGGTGGCTGAAAAAAAAAAGTTCAGAGTGTTTTTTCTATTCATACCCATTGAACCAGAGACTAATGTACAGCCTTTTGTGAATAACCCAAGTGATTAAAAATTCTGTTGAGAGAGAAAAGAACTAGGTCACAAAACAACAATCTGTTAGGGTTTGTTGGTTGTGTGCCACCAAGTGCGGGTTCTTGCTCATAGCAGTCCTGTTTAGGGCTTCTGAGTCTGTAAATCTTCACAGGAGCAGAAAGTCTCATCTATCTCCTGCAGTGTGACTGGTGGACTGGAAATGCTGACCTTGAGGTTAGCAGCCCAAAGCATAATCCACTATGCCACCAGGGTAGATGTTCTAGATGTTCCCGGTCCCATGAGGATGTAGACAAATGCTTTTTAATTTATGGAGTACTGGTGTGGCGTTGTGGGTTAATGCACCAGACTGCAAAGCCATATGAACTGCAAGGTTGATGGTTCAAGCTCACCAGCTGCTCCTTGGAAACCCTATACAGGGCCGCTATGGGTCAGAACTGACTCAATGGCACTTAACAACAACAACAGGTCTCTAAGGAGTCCAGTCTAAGGTGGGTTAATGCGCCAGAATGCAAAGCCATTTGTACTGCAAGGTTGGCAGTTCAGGGTCACCAGAATCTCCTCAGAAACCCTATACAGGGTCACTAAGGGTCAGAATTGACTCGATGGCACTTAACAACAACAACAAGTTCTCTAAATTGTGTTCTTCATAAAACAGATGAAAAAAACCCAACCTTCTAAGTGAAGTAATCCTAAAGATTTAGGTCTCATGTATTTTAAGTGAGAAAGAAAAGGCACCAAGAGGTTATCAGGTTCCCAAGTTAAATATTCTTATTTGAAATTCAGATTATAAATGCTTTTAATAAGACAATTTAGATTGTAATATTGGTGAACTCAGTCTTAACTGATTCATGGATCCTTCTTAGTCATAATACTTATCATATTTCCTTTCATTTGTAGTGGTATGTTATATTATTGTAGTTAATTGTCTCTGTTGATAAAAATAAACCCTGTGAAAGTGGCTTTGTATATTATGTTCTCATTATACTTGTATAAAGTCAGTCTCTAGATTTTCAGATCTGAAGAAAGAAAACAGTATGACAAATTTAAATGGGCAGTGTAAAATTAAGACTAGTTTCAGAAAATGTCCTGTAGGCTTGTCAGATACAACTCCCCCAAATGATGGAAATCCATTAGAATTCTTGGGTTCAGTTAGTACAAAGGCTTAAAAGCAGAGTTGCGGCTTTCCTGATGAAATAGGAATTCCACTTGTGGACAACAGCTTCGGCCCAGGCCTGAGTGTTCTGACCTACCCTTACTGATGGTCTGCCCTATGGATTTTGGACCTGCCTACCCAGCGCCACAGATTATAAATCAATCCCTTGCATGACATCTCTTGATATCTCCTACTTTTTCTGCTTCTCTAGAAGGTTGTACCCTGACTGAGAAAGTTGGTAATAGTACCTTTGCGAGCTCCCTAACCTGGTCCCTGACAGGGCTCCAGTTAGAGAAAATCAAGGGAGCTGGGTAGGTTCTCAGTGTTGATTTAAGATAAAAGAAACACCAACATCAACAGCCTTCCTAGTGCCTGAGTTCCCTCGGTATCCTTTCCATTTTTTCATTTTGTTTCTCCATTAGAGACACCTATTTTTACCAGGGCTTATTTTCCTTGGATAATTAACACCAAAGCCTGCTCAGAAAAGCAGGACTTTCATTATTATTAACTGACTCAACTCTTCTGTATTGCTTAGTATCAATGGTCAGCTAACACTAGACATAAAACTGTTGGTTCTTCTCAGGTTATCTTAAGCAATATAGAATTTTTTTCTTAGTTTTTTAATACGTACCATTATATTTAAAATGGAATATTCATGTCCAGTTGTTGTGCTTGTTTTTAAGTGCCATCGAATTGGTTCCAACTCTTAGTGACTCTGTATAGGGGTTCCAGGGAGCTACTGGTGAGTTTGTACTGCCAATCTTGTGGTTCAAACTAACCTTGCAGTCCAGCACATTATCCTGCAGTGCACACTTAGGTATTTGCAAAAAATAGCACCAGCCACCTCTGTTACTCAGCTGGGTTCAATAGCTCATTGCAATAGCCACACAGAACCCAGACCTTTTAAGAGGCTTACTAGAGAAGTTAACAGGTTACACCGTAGGATCAGAAAAAGCTCAAGACACAGTTCTTTCAGTCAGGACAGTCTCTCCTCAGGTGTGCCCATGGGCAAGCCTCTCTCTACCTGGACAATGTTACAAAGCTCTTCTAGGGCTGCTGATAAAGGCCCACTGGACATACCACTCCACCATAAGCCTCACCCTGATGGTACTTGGCTCTGGTTCCATGAGTCAGCAAACTTTGTCCTGCCAATTAAGTACCTGGAGATACCCCACTCTGCAAGCAAGTTTCCTGCCCAAAGTCACTCAGGTTACTTGCTCTGTAGGCTGGGAAGCTCCACATTCTGTTTCGTGCTCTGGCTTTTTGTTCTGCTGCTGCTGCTTCAGCTGTACTCTTACTCCTCTGGTGTTACAGCTTTCTGTTCTTGGGTTGGGGAGGTTCAATGCACAGGGATATCGGGGCCCAAAGGATGCACTCCATTCTTGGCTCTTTGCCTTTGATAGTAGTGAGATCTCCCTCCTTCTGAGATAGCTTACTGTGTATTAGAGTTCCAAGTTTTTATAATCATAATGAACTCTGTTAGCTGCTCAGAACGGAATCATACAATCCTATGATCATCTTCTTCCACCTTCTCTTATCCAGACCCACTAGGATAAAAATGTTATTTGTTGGGAGTTATATAGATTATGGGTGGAAAATCATTTGAAGTAATTCACTGCATTGCGTTGTGACATGCCTTATATCACTAATGTCATCCTGTCTTAAGCCTCTTTGCATTTTTTCGGAATTGAAATTGAGTCACACACAAGTGCCATAGAGTATACATGCATTCATTAAATGGGTTTGAAACTTGGTGGATTCGCTCATACAAACTCTGTGTTTGATAGAGATTGATTCATTAGAGATTTTGGTTTCTTTTTATCAAGTTTCTGCCATTCATTCCTACCACATCTGAATTGGCCTCGACAGCTCTTTAGAATTTGTTACTTAACTGATTTGATTAATTTCTATGCTAAGTGACCAGACTATGATTTGTGGCATCTGGTGGAATTTCCCCACAATATTAGAAGTTTTTGAATCATTTCATTGATAATAATCTATGATTGTGGTTCAATAAGAGAAAAAAGATCTTGCGACTTGTTCAACACATTGCTGTTACCGTATTCATTGTGTTCTTTTTTTTTTTTTTTTAGTAAGTTTTTATTGTGAATTGAGTGATAGTTTATATGGGAGAAGATCAGCTTTACATTCATCCTATTGTATTTCACTTCATTGCAGTGATTACAATCCCCTCCATGCATCATCATTCAATAGCATTTGCTTCCATTCCCTCTGGGTTTTGTTTTGTTTTGTTTTGTTTTTATGTACATAGAAGCACTCAGGAATAGATATGCATTCAAAGAACCAAAGAGTACACCCCGCAAACCTGCCCTTCCACCCCCCAGTCAGCACACAGACTCTCTCCCTCTCTGAGTCCCGAGTCCCCAGCTGCTCCATCTCTCCACATCTCATTGTGTTCTTTAAATATCATTTGTTCACCTATTTTTTAATCATTTGCTCCTTCATTTCTTCAAGCTTTTATCAAAAGCCTATTATTCAATGCCAGACAGTGTACTGTTTTTATTGTTCTTAAGTGCTGTCAAGTTAGTTCAACTTATAGTGACCCTGTATAAGGTTTCCAAGGAGTGGATGTATAAGGTTTCCAAGGAGTGGATATATAGGGTTTCTGAGGAGCAGCTGGCGAGTTTGAACGACAGACCTTGTGGTCCAGTGCTTTATCTCATTGCACCACACAAAGACAGTACTTATATATATTTTTCAAGGTCAAGCATTTTGTTCTGTTTTACTATCATAAGCAGAAGTTTTAGACTTTTGATTTAAAATGTTTGTCAATCAACAGGGGTTAACAACAAATACAGTCTGCTTACTAACTTTGAATAAAATGAGAGAATCTTTTACAAAAAGTTGTTATATGTAAGTTGTATTTGACAACTGTCCCATAAACACTTCTCTTGAGCTTTGATAAAGATGGAACATTAGTAAGACTGTTGAACAACTTTCTCCAAATTGGACTTCTTAAACAACAACTGACTTCATCCTGACTTTTTCCCTTGAACTCCTACCACAAACCTAGTCTTGGAGATTTTCAATCAACCCAATTGTTGAATTTATAATTGAATTTGGAGTGCAAAATTTTAAGAAACAGTTATACTTGCTCCTTAAAAGCAAGATTCATTCTTTTTTAACTTTTTATTGTGAATTGGATGAAAGTCAAAAGACAAAATCATCAGCTTTATATTCAACAAATCATACACGTAGTTTCATCTCAATGATTACAGTCTCCTCCCTACAACAACATTATCCTACTTCCTCCCTGTGGTTCGCCATTTACATCGCATACAGCCAGGGAGGACAGGCTTTCTTCTGCTTCTTCACCGGAAACTCAGGGACTTGCAAGTTGCTGAGAGTTTTACTTGTTTGTTTTTAAATCCAG
>NW_006408706.1:2520355-2521426 GCF_000296735.1 Chrysochloris asiatica
AGAAGACAAGAAAGAAGGAAAAGGTCAAAATGGATGTCTGAAGAGACACTGAAACTTGCTCTCCAGTGTAGAGATACTAAAGCAAATGGAAGAAATGAGGAGGCCCAAGAGTAAAACAGAAAATTTCAAAGATCAGCTTGAGAAGATAAAGCTAAATATAACAATAAAATGTGCAAAGATCTAGAATCAGAAAACCAAAAAAAAAAGAAAGAACACGCTCAGCATTTCTCAAGCTGGGGAAACTGAAGAAAAAAATTCAAGCCTCAACTTCGCTATTGAAAGATTCTCTGGGCAAATTATTGAATGATGCAGAAATCATCAAGAGAAGATGGAAGGAATACACAGAGTCACTCTACCAAAAGGAAATGGTTCATGTTCAACCATTTCAAGAGGTAGCATATGATCAAGAACCAATGATACCGAAGGAGGAAGTCGAACGTGCATTGAAGGAATTGGCAAAGAACAAGGCACCAGGAATTTATGGAATAAAAATTGAAATCTTTCAAGAAAATGAGGCTGCACAGGAGGCACTCACTCATCTCTGCCGAGAAATTTGGAAGACAACTATCTGGCCGACTGATTGGAAGAGAGCCGTATTTGTGCCCATTCCAAAGAGAGGTGACACAACGGAATGTGGAAATCATCGGACAATCTCTTTGATATCCGATGCGACTAAAGTTTTACTAAAGGTAATACAGAAATGGGTACAATCATACATTGACAGAGAACTTCCAGAGGTTCAAGCCAGATTCAGAAGAGGCCGTGGAACAAGTGATAACATTGCTGATGTTCTGATGGATCTTGGCTGAAAGCAGAGAATATCAGAAAGATGTTTACTTGTGCTTTATTGACTACTCAAAGGCTTTTGATTGTGTGGATTATAACAAGCTTATGGACCACATTGCAAAGAATGAGTATTCTGGAACACTTAATTGTGCTCATGAGGAATCTGTACCTGGACCAAGAAGTAGTTGTTCAAACAGAACATAGGAACACTGAATGGTTTAAAATAAAAAAAGGTGTATGACAAGGTTGTATTCTTTCATCGTACTTATTCAACCTGTATGCTGA
>NW_006408706.1:2521526-2529868 GCF_000296735.1 Chrysochloris asiatica
AATATTTGATGTACACACAGGTAAAACAAAGACTATATATTCATTTAAATGTCTTAAGGACATTTTCTGCCAGTCAGTCTCCTGCCCACAGGCACACAGCCTTACTCAGTCCATGGGCCTAGAACCTGCAGGTCTCTGTGCCATTGCCTCTGCCACTGTCTCTGCTGTTGCCACTTTTCTAGGTAGGATCTAAAAGTGAGATTCATTCTTATATTGGTACTGCCAAACCAAATCAAATGTATCATCTCTGAAATTTTGAATCAGTTGGTCATTTTTACTGATATCTTTCATTATTTCATTAAAAATATTTGTTGTATACTTATTGTATGCTATGCATTGTTATAGATGCTAGTAGTATGTGGGCAAATGCAGTGATGTTCTCAGCTGCATGGAGCTACATTGTATTGTCAATTGCATGCTTTAAGTCATCCATCCACACAACTATATTTTCATTTTACAGACAGTCTGGGCCAGTTATCTCCTTCATTGGTAGGCAGGTTTGGAAGCTGATACTTGGGCGAGAATGGAACACTAAATGCATTAATAAAAACGTATTTTCCCCTCCAGTTTTCAATAAAATTTTCAGGTACAAACTCAGATTGCTCTAGCAGCATCGTTGCTCACTCTCAATATTTTTTTTCTAACCCAGCTGATTTTCTTGCAATCGATTTGACACAATCTCAGAGATAGCAACATTTGTAAAGGCTGTTTCTGACACTTTAAGAAAGAACATTTCTTATTCCATGTTTTTGCCACATATTGCAACAAACAAATAAATGGATATAATTTGCATCTTTGGTACATTCCTTACAACTGAGAGGAAAAAAAAAAAAAATCCTTTAGCATTTATACCCTAGTTAGGATAATAATTCACAGAATTAACCTAAAAGTCACTGTGGAATTTCTTCTATGAGATAGTTCTGACAGCATTCGCAAGAGCATGTCTCCAGTAGTTTAAAAATGTCTTTGTGTGCTAGTGCTTGCTATATATGCATGCATGGTGTAGTGTGTTGACAAGGATTTTATGTTCTCTAGTCCTGGTGTGGCACTATGGGTCAATGAGACAGACTGCAAAGCCATTTGAACAGCAAGGTCGATGGTTCAAGCTCACCAGCTGCTCCTCAGAAACCCTATACAGGGTCGCTATGGGTCGGAATTGACTCGGTAGCACATAACAACAGAAACAACAGTCCAGGTGTGGTGCTGTAGGATAAGCACTGGCCCGCAAGTTTGGTTTGAACCACAAAGTCAGCAGTTCAAACCCAGCAGCTACTCCCCAAAAACCCTATACAGAGTTGCCATGAGTCAGAACTGACTGGATGACAATTTACAATGACAGGACTCTAATATTCTGTTAGTGGGGAAATAGAATGGTGCAATCACTTTGGAAAACAATTTGACAGCTTCTTTTAAAAAAATTCATCATATGCCTACCATATACTCAGCTGTTCTATTCATTGGTATTTAGCCAAGTGAAATGAAAATATATATTCAAGATTTATATGTAAATATTTGCAGCAGTATTTTTGTAACAGGCTCAAGCTGGAATCAACAGGTGGATGAATAGATAAAAAGGGATGAACTATTGATTCATACATACATAGCTGAATCTCAAAATAATGACCTAAGTGAACAAAAGAGCATACACTGTATGATTTTATTTATATGAAAGTTTAGAACCAGCAATGCAATCCATAGTGATAAAGTATTTCAGTGAGCATTTGAGAATCAAGTTGCAGGTAGGGAGGAAGAGATTACAAAGGAGTATGAGAAAACTTTCGGGGAGGAAGAATATGTTCATTTTCTTATTATGGCAATAATCTCATATGTTAAAACTCATTAGATTGTAGACTCTAAATAATATTAATGTCAATCCATCTTGTTGGGGGCCTTCCTCTTTTTTTTTTTAACTAATCATGATGTCCTTTTCTAGTCCCTCCTGATAACATTTCCAAAGTATGTGAGTGGATTTCTTGCCATCTTTGCTTACAAGGAGCATTCTGACTATCCTTCTTCCAAGACAAATTTGTTTGTTCTTCTGGTAGTCAATGGTATTTTTAATATTCTAAAATTAAAAATACCATTGACTACCAGAAGAACAACTAACTAACTAACTAACTAACACCAAAATCCAAACCCATCAATTCTTCTCAGGTTTTCATAAATTATTGTTTAACGCTCATATTCATATGAGGCAGTTGAAAATACATGACTTGAATCAAGTGCACCTGAATTCACAGTAACATCTTTGCTGTTCAACAGCTTAAAGAGATCTTTTGCAGTATATTTGAGTAATACAATTATGTCCTTTGACTTCTTGATTGTTTTTTCCTTGAAAGTTCATTGATGAATTCAAGTAAAATGAATTCCTTGATAATGTCAACCTTTTCTCCATTTCTCATGATGTTGTTTATTAGTCCAGTTGTGAAGGTCATTGTTTTCTTTACATTGACCTGTAACCCATACTGAAGGCTGTCGTCTTAGATCTTGATCAGCAAGTGCATCAGGTCCTCTTCTTTTTGAGCATGCAAGGCTGTGTTCTCTGCATATTGCATACAGCCTTCATCTAATCACGATATCGAGTTCATCTTCAGTTAATCCAGTTTCTTGGATTATTTGTTCAGCATATTCATTAAATAAGTATGGTGAAATGACACAACTCTGACACACACCTTTCCTGATTTTAAACTAAGTAGTATTCCCTTGTTCTGCTAGAACAATTGCCTTTTGGTTTATGTACAGGTTCTCCATGAGTACAATTAAGTGTTCTGGAATTCTAATTCTAATGTTATCCATAGTTTGTTATGATCCACTCAGTCAAATTATTTTGGATAGTCAATGAAACACAGGCAAACATCTTTCTGGTGTTCCCTATTTTCAGCCAAGATCCATCTGACATCAGCAATGATATTCCTTGAACTACATTTTCTTCTGAATCCAATTTGAAGTTTTGTAGGCTCCCTGTCAATGTACTGCCACACCCTTTTTAAATTGCCTTCAGCAAATTCAAAACTGCATGTGATATTAATGATATTGTTTGATAATTTCCATATTCGGTAGGGTCACTTTTCTTTGGGATGGTCACAACTATGCATCTCTTTCAATCAGTTGGCCAGATAGCTTTCTTCCAAGTTTCTTGGCATAGACTAATGAGTGCTTCCAGCATTGTGCTGGTTTGCTGAAACATTTCCAGTGGTATTCTTGGAGCCTTGGGTTTCACTAATGCTGTCACTGTAGCTTGGACTTCTTCAATGCCATCAGTTCTGGATCATATGCTGCCTCCTGAAATGATGGGTCAATTCTTTTTGGCAAAGTGAATCTATCTATTCCTTCCATCTTCTTCTGATGCTCCTTACATAGCTTAACATTTTGCCCATAGAATCCTTTAATATGTTTCCCATAGAATATTTAAAGTCTAGATTTGAATTTTTTCTTCAGTTCGTTGAGCTTAAGGAATGATGGTTAGGTTATTCCCTTTGGGTTTTCAAACTTCAGTTCTTTGCACATTTCATCACGATACTTTGTCTTCTCGAACTGTACCTTTAAAATCTTCTGTTCACCATTTTTACATCATCATTTCTTCCATCCATTTAGCTACTCTACATTCAAGAGCAAATGTCAGAGTTTCTTCTGACATCCACTTTGGTCTTTTCTTTCTTTTTAATGACTTTTTACTTTCTTCATGTATAATTTTCATAATGTCATCTCATACTCCCTTAATCTTCATTGATTAATGTTCAGTACATCAATTCTGTTCTTGGGATGATCTGTAAATTCAGGTTGGGTATATCCAAGGTCATGTTTTAGTTTTCATAGGTTTGTTTAATTATTTTCAGTTTCATCCTCAAGTTGCATCTGTTCCGCAGTGGGCTTCTGGCCTTGTTTGGGCTGATAATACTGAACATCTCCATCAACTCTTCCCACAGCTGTATTCAATTTGGTTTTTATGTCTTTCATCTGGTGAGGTGTATAGCTGCCGTTCATGTTTTAAAAAAAGATATTTGCAATGAGCAAGTCATTGGTCTTCCAAAATTTTATCATGTGATCGACAGCCCCATTTCTAACATCAAGTCCATATTTTTCAACTATAGATCCCTTCTCTTTGTTTCCGACTTTTGCATTCCAATCACCAGTCATTATCAGTGTATCTAGATGTGTGCTTGATTAATTTTAGGCTTAAGAAGATAGTAGAATTTCTTTTTCATTGACTTTGGTGGTTTGTGTGTAAAATTGAAAGGTAATGGTAGTAACTGGACTTCCTTGTAAGTGTATAGATATTAGTCTATCACAGATAACACTGTACTTCAAGACAATGTTTCTCTGGTATTGATAATGTTTTCAGTGACTAATCACTCAGAAGTGGACTGCAGATTTGTTCTTCCTAGTCTGTTCTTAGTTTGTAAGCTCTTTTTAAAACTCTCCACCTTGGGTGACCCTATGGGTGTTTGAAACACCAGCGGTATAGCTTCTAGCATCAGAGCAACAAGCAAGTCACCATAAAACAAAATGACAACATGTGGGAATAGCAACATACTATGGAATATCAATTATGACTCAAACTGTAAAACAAAGGACAATATGTGACTACATATTCATTTTTACATTTACAGAAGTGTTATATTTACAGAATGTGATAGGAAAAGCACCTTTTATTATACCTCTTATTTAACTCATATTATAATATTTATTTGGTTTTAATCTACATGCATTTTAGAGTTCTATTTAAATACTTTCATACTTTGTCTGGTGAATGTTCATCAGAAATGATTTTGATGAAGTTTATTTTCTGATAGTAAAAATATGTGACATTTTCCAGACTGCACATATAAAGGGGGATTCAAAAAGTTTGTGGAAAAATAGAATTAAAAAATGATGAAATTCTTCCATGAACATTTTGAAGTCTCCTTATACATCTCCACTCTGTGGAACTTTGGATTGACTACCAATGAAGGGCAGCCTACCACACTCCAAGTTCAAAACCACTGATATGCTTTGTATGTAACACGTATATTAATAGTATCAATGGTCTGCTCATCTAAGAGAGATGAGGTGTCCATTAAATCTCATTTGGACTTTTAACCCTCAACAACTTAGTTCTATAGTCAAATACTTTCAAGAAAACGTAAAAAAAAATTAAAAAAAATAAAAAATCCACTCCTGTTTGGTGAGAATACAGTATTTGCTTTAAAAAACAAAACTCTTTTGGCATCTTTTAAATTTGTGGATAAGTTTTCATAAAACCTTGATGTCATTGACTTGTGTAATTACATAACCATATGGAAAATTGTAACCTCCCCAAAGGTTATCTTTTGAGCAAGTGGCTCCAATAAGATGGTCTTAATTCCTCACATTTTGTTTTCACTATCTACTGAATTTATAAAATTAATAAAAAGTCTATTACTTGAGAGGTTAGGTGTTGTTCATGACTCTTAGATAATCCAATGTCCATAAATAATTGCCATTTTCAAGGTCTGGCTGTTTTGCCAAGGGCAAACTGACTCTTTTAGCTGAGGCCAATTATGCCTGCCTTCTTGCAGGTGCAATTTCCACTCATCCACTGGGCCATTAGGGTATAATTCACAAGGGATTTGTTTCCAAATGAGTGATGGTCTTTAACAACTGCAACACTTTGTACCATTTGCCAGACATGTCCTCTGTTTTTCATTCACTCTTAGTCACATAGTAGCATGTATAAAAATATATTTGCCAGTAAGTGTAGGTAGAAATTTTTTGTTAGCAAGCAACAACAACAACAAAAAATACTCAGAGAGTCTTGCACAGCATAAACTCTAGGCATTTTTTATGCTATATTGGCTGCTGCCTATTTGCAACAGTTCTCAGTAATCAGCTTTTCTCAAATTGTTTTATGCAGATCATGATGGATTTATGAGATGTTGATATGCAAATAGCTAAAAAATAGAGTTTCAGAGTTAAAAAAATTGGAAATTGTGTATTAAATAAAGTTAAATATATTCCTTGCGGCAGGATTGCTCAAAACCTTTTGCATGTCATTGTAAATTTTGAATTTCTAAGAAATAAAATGACATATTGCATTGGGCAAATCTGCTGCAAAAGATGTCTTGGAATTGTTAGAAAGCCAAGTTGTCACTTTGGGGAGTAAGGTGCACATGGCGCAAGTCATGGTATTTTTAATTGCCTCATATGCATGTAAAAGCTGGAAAATGAATAAGGAAGACCAAAGAAGAATTGATGCACTTGAATTATTATGTATTAAAGTACAGAGTCAGTGAAAACGAGGAAGGCCCTCTCAACAGTGGGTAAGTCCAGGCTATGTGATTCCAAGCACCCCAGTTTATTTCCTCTGCAATCTTTGAGTTCCAAGAACAATATACATTTTCCTCTTTGGGACCACCATTCTGTGTAGATCTAATTCTTACATTTTACAATAATTTTACCTTGTATTTTTGTCAACTACTGTAGAGTCCTGGTGTGGCACTATAGGATCTGTTTTCGACCATAAGGTTGATTTGAACCACAAGTTTGGTGATTCAAACTCACCAGCCACTCATCTGAAATCCAACTCAGGATCACTTCAAGTTGGAATCACCTTGACGGCACTTAACAACAACAACAACTATGGAGTCAGCTTATTGGCAGGAATTGTTGACCTCGCCTGTGCCATCCCTATGATCTGTTGGAGATCTGATCACTGTGACCTATGTCAGTGGCTGATCTTTGGGAGCAGATCACCAGGCCTTTCATACTAGTCCATGTTAGTCTGGAAGTTCTGATGAATGTTGTTCAGCATCTGAGCAATTTAAAAGAGTCCTTAATATGGCGCTGTGGGTTAATGCATCAGACTGCAAAGCCATTTGAACTGCAAGGTCAGCGGTTCAAGCTCACTAGCTGCTCCTCAGAAACCCTATACAGGGTTGCTGTGGGTTGGAACCAACTCGAGGGCACTTAACAACAACAACAACATTAACAGGCAGGTGGCAGCTCTACTTGGCCAGGGAGTCAAACCTGAGTGTCCTGCCTTTTGTTGTTAGTGCCATTGAGTTGGTTTCAACTTAGAGTGACCGTTTGTAGCGTTTCCAAGGAGTCGCTGGTGCATTTGAACTGCCAACCTTGTTGTTAGCAGTCAAGTGCTCATTCTACAATACCTGAAAGGTGAAAATTCTACCACTGAATCACCAATGCCTCATTCATATTTATGTTTGTTTTCCTAAGTGGAATATTCTTTTGAACTAATTTTTTCTTTTTTTTTTAAACACTACGCCTTTATTCTTTAACTTAAAAACAACTCTTAATTTGTCCTCCAAAAGTTTATTAGAACTGGTGATTGTTTCCTTACGTTTCTCATGCCCAAGAGAAAGCCAACATTCAGCCCTTAATTTGAAAAATAAACAAATTACAAAGGGGTGGGATGGGGGAAAGGTGAGCTTTACTACAGACAAGATTCCACTGGTTCGGTTCCATTGTTAAAAAGCCTACGCCAGCATTCTTCCTGATGCATCTTCTGATGGATGCCAAGAGCTGATAGGGTTCTATTTACAAGTTCAAACAATGAACATTTCTAGGTTATTTGTAGATTCTCCGAGGCTCCTGGAGCACCACACCACTGTCTGTCATTGCTTCCTGCAGTTGTTTGAGCGAGTCTGAGGCTGCCTCCCAAGGGGTGGGTTGATAGACCATGAACTTAATTCCTGCCTGTAAGCATTGCTCTGCCAGCACCATTCCTGCACTCTCACAAGCTACCACATTTCTGGTGCTATATAGGTGCTTTTTGATAGCCCATTCACGAGTGGATGCCGAAACCACAATCTGGCCACTTAGATGCTCAACAAATAATTCTGTATGATGCTGAGTCCTTATGACTCGTAACCAGGGTTTCTGCAAAAGGATAGCAGCGCCCGGAACCGGGACCGAAGCGCCATCACCGAGGGGAACCTCAGGCAAAACCTTGCCTCCTCCTGCTCCCCGAAGACGCTTCAGCAGCCCACAGGTGCCACCATATTGACTCAGGGAGACGCTGAGCTCTTTTGAACTAAATTTTTGATAGAAATAAACTCAGGTTGTAATTTCCCCAATTGCATGGAAATGTAAACACTTCACAAGGTCTGTGTACTACATTTTATTGGCTTCTAGAGATGATCAAGTGGGGCTATTTTATATGTCTTATAATTACAGCTAGAGAAAAGCCTCACAGGATTATCTCCTTGTGTTGGCAAGTTTAGTTCAAGAATTTTATTCTGATTTGCCAATGGAATTTATTTTGAAGTAGTACTGGAGTTTTTAAACAGAAAATTTAATGATCATACCAAAATGAGTATTTATAATCCCCCACTGTGAAAACAAGTCCACGAGAGCCAAAATATGAC
>NW_006408706.1:2531714-2539530 GCF_000296735.1 Chrysochloris asiatica
GAGAAGGATATCATGTTTGGTAAGGTGGAGGTTCAGAGAAAAAGAGGAAGACACCCCAACAAGATGGGTTGGCCAAGTGGGCAGCATCGATGGACTCAAGAGTGGCAACAGTAGTGAGGTTGGCCCAGGATCGGGCAGTGTTTCCTTCTGCTGTGCATAAAAGGTCACTGTGGTCAATACCGACTCGATGGCACCTAACAACAACTGTGAACTAAAGAGTCCTGGTGACAAATGATTTAAGTGGTGGGCTGCTAACCTCAAAGTCTGCGGTTCAAATCAACCAGCCACTCCGTGGGGAAAAAGATGAAGCTAAGGCTATTTGCTCCCATAGAATGTACAGTCTCAGAAATCTTAAGGAACCGCTTTACTCTGTCTTGTATGAGTGTCCTATGAATGGCCAGGGGTGAGGGATTGGAGATGTGTATTGAGAGTCACTTACAGGCTAAAATCATATAACTTACTTTTATAAAATTAAAATAGCTGTAAGAGTTTAAAAATAAAATGATGTAAGAGTTTCAGTTTGATTCATGTTTGGTATAAAGTTGGGTCTTTGAAATAAGGCTTTGGTACTTGTATTTGATATATTAATTTAACTTGAAAGGAATGAGATGTTTCTACCAGAGAAAAATGAAAACATAAATGTATCCAATTTGAAAAACATAAGGTGAAAAAGTCACTTGAATCACATGGTAGGTTTCAGTTTTGTACCATTAATGGTGTAATTTTATTATCGACTATCTCAGATACTCCATTACTTACAGTAAGCACAATTATTGCTGGCTGTCAGCAAAAAGTGGCTCTTTGATTCTGTATTGTGTGTGTAGGTGAATAGGAGCGGTCCAGTCCAGCTGCCCCACAGATTCTGCCTGTTCATTAGGGAAAGGACTCAGTGACCAGCTCTAACAAAGACAAGCTTGGGAATAAAGCAAAGCAAAAAAAACAAAGAACAAAAAACCACAACAACCTTGCAGCTGCTAATATTCAGCTGCTTCACTTAAGAGGTTTCTGAGAAAGAATTCAATTTGTCCTTAACAGCCTATTTTAAAAAACAATACAATCCACCTGCCCACAGAAGTATACTTAGAGAGCTGTTGGGCTAAAGATTTCAAATGATAAACCTGTAGATAAAAGAGAACAATGATCTGATTAGTATTTTTTGTAGCCACTTGTTTTCCAGAAGCTGCGACAATTAGAGAAAGAGCTAAGTGAGAGAGATGCAGTGTTGAGTGGATTCTTCAAAAGGATACTAGATCTGTGGTATTTGGTAGCTAAAATGTACTCTGACACTACCGAATGCTCAAAAAAGTTTGAAAACTATTTAAAAGGAATAGATTCACTGTTTTTAAATTATATATCTTCAGTATGTTTTCCTTCCCCCCCCCCCCCATATACATTTTTACATACTTTTAGTATCTTTACATTTAAAGTAATGGACCCAGTTTTTAATCTGGCACACAGATACACACTAACACCAGTAAACACACAGCAGAGTTTGTAAAAAGGCTGGAAACATCAAGAAATCTAGGGTTAGTTCACCTGAACACATGTTTGGGAGCTGAAGAATAACAGAATATATTTTGTATGAATGTTACTAACAGGATTTCAAAATATCACATTTATCCTGTTTCCAGATATTTTGAATATTCTGTGATTCTAGAGACTGCAGTTGAGAGAGAGGACCCAAGGTACATTCTGCCAGTCCATGTTGGATCCCTCCTGAGGAGAATAAGTGGTGTAGGCATGAATCTGCCATTGTAAACATTTGACTATATGTATCCTTTTGTATGTGTCTTTTGTAAAGTCATTTGCAGTAAATTAATGGCATGATAAATCAGTTTTGGAAATGCTTAATTATTTATTAAAATATTGTGCCTTTATGAAGTGCATATGTATTTCTAATCTTCATTCTGTCTTCATAAACAAACCCACCATTTTGGTTATGTTCTGTGTTTAAAGCCCGATTATTGGGAGAGATTACATGCATAAGTTCACACATGCACATAGACACACATACACATTCTGCTTGTGGTACAATATGTGAGCACTTTGAATTATGAATCAGGCAGGAGTAGCAAATAACCCACAAACCATGAAGGGCCCAAGAATAAAAATGTGAAAACCTTCCTGGGTTTTACTGTTTCTTTCACTTTTATTTTGCCTGGCTTCTCATTTTGAAGGGTACTCTACTGTGTTATCTCAACTTGAAGAAATTCTTGACTGTGGGAATAAAGTGTATTTTAAAAAATAATAATTAGGAGAAAAGAGTGTGGTGTATGTGAATCAATTTAATTGCAGATATAAAACCAGTTGCATGGAGTCAATTCCTATTCATGGTGACCCCATGTGTATTAGAGTGGAAATTTGCTCTATAGAGTTTTCAATGGTTAATTTTTTCAAAGATTACCAGGCCTTTCTTCTGAGATGATTCTGGGTGGCCTCCAATTTCCAAACTTAGGTTGGCAGCAGCATGTGTTAATTGTTTGCACTATCCAGGGACTCCAATCACAGATACACTATCATTAAAAAGAAAAATGTTTCCCTAACAATAAAACTAATACATTTCCTCATAGCAATTTTCATAATCCCAAAGGGGAGAAAAATCACCTGTCCTCAGGCCAAAATGCTAACTTTGAATTGTTTTTACTCTTTCAATGTATATATACTTAAAAAACTCATTTGCTCACTCATTCATTCATTTACAATACAGGAAATCCCTTGGTTATGAATACGATTCAATCTTAAGTGTGTCTTTAATTCTAATTTGCAGGTAAATCGGACAGGTACATACGGTTTTTATTTAGTCTTACTTTAGTGTAAGAAAGAATCCTTGATGGCACTGTGGGTTAAGCACTGGGTTGTTAATAGCTAGGCCAGCAGTTCAAATCCATCAGCAGCTCCGAGGGAGACAGATGAGGCATTCTTCATAAAGATTTAGTCTCTGAAAGCTTACGTGAAGTCAGAATCTATTCAGTGACAGTGGGTTTAGTGCAAGAAAAGACTTGAAGCCCTTTCAAGCATTTAAAGGGGGCACGTTTAGCAAGTGACCGTGATCGTGATGAATTTGTTGTGAATAGGAGTTGGTTCAGTAGTTTAAAAATTGAAGGCAAATTTACACAACATTAGAACATAAGCACATACTTTAAAAAGCACATACTTAAAAAAGTACAGTTGACCACAAGTTGGGCGATTGCAATTCCAGAACTACCTGTCTATAGTGAACATGGACTATGCATCTGTCTTTGTGCTAAGCGCTGGGAGCACTGCAGTGAACATGACAGATACGGTCCTTTCCCTCTTGAAGCTTGCATCCTAGTCGAGGAAGACAGTGGATATGAAAATGAAGAAGTGAATGTGATATGTGTTGTGCTATGTACTACGAAAGAAACAAACAGTGTGGTGTACTGGAGAGCAATTCTAAGATTCCTCTTTAGACAAGGTGGATGGGAGTGAAGGATGTGAAAGAATAACCCCTACAAAAGCAGTGGGTGATTATTTGAGGTAGAGGGCATTCAGGAGTACACACAACTTTTAACTTTTTTTTTTTTTTTTTTTAACTTCATATAATATTTTATGCAAGACCTGGTGGAGATGTTGTTGGCAAGTGTCATCAAGTCAGTTGTGACTCATAGCACAACTCTAAGGAGCAGCTGGTGAGTTTCAACTACCAACTTTTTGGTTAGCAGTCCAGTGCTTAGCCTACAGCGCCACACCAGGTGATTGTTGTTGCCGCTGTTGTTGTTATTGTTAAGTGTCGTCAAGTCTGTTCCGACTCACAGTGACCATGTATAGGGTTTCCGAGGCTGGAAATCTTTGCAGGATTAGACAGCTGCATCTTTTTCCTACAGAGTGGCTAGTGGGCTTGGACCACCAACCAGTGGTTAGCAGTCCAGTGCTCATCCTACAGAGCTACTACGCTCCCTATAACAGGTGATTTATTTTAGTGGTTGTTAAGTGCCATTGAGTTGGTTCCAACACATAGCAACCCTTTAGGAAACTCAGATTCCTTTGGAACTAATATGAGTAAGTATAGTGCTCAGTAATACTTTAAATTATGTGGGGTATTCTGTGAAACACAAGAACATTCACACTAAAACCAAACCAAGCCAATTTGTCAAAATTGAATAGCTTCACTTCAGATCAAGTTTTGTTATCAAGGGAGTTCTGGTTAAGTCAGATTTTGCTGCCAAATAAATTATATATAAAGTTTAGATTTTCTGAGTTTTTTTTTTTTCAAGCTCATAGACATGGAATGGTGGACCAGTACTTAATTATGCAAAACACTATAATTTATTTAGACAATGCCTCATTTTTACGCCGTTACGTGGTTTCCACTTGTTAAATGCCAGCAAATGGATTCTGACTCATAGCTACATTGTATAAGATTTAAGAGAAGCAACTGGTAGGTTTCAACAGCTGACCTTATGGATAGCAGTCCAGTGCTTATCCTACTATGCCATACTAGAGTTCCACTTAAAGTTATGTGAATTTTAATTGCTGGATAGAAGATTATGCTAACCATTTTTTTGAGCAAATTAATGATAAATTTCTTAAAATACTTTCAACTGCTACATAAGAGATGTGCAAAAAATCAGTGCAGCTTTTTAATATTGATTTTATATATTTAGAAAGAATTCATCAAAATTAGAGATCTTCCAAAAGACTTTATGCATTCTGCAGTCTAGCTGGGGTAATTATTTTAATAATATCATATCAATTGCACAAATTTTATAACTTTTAAAGTCAACAACAGCAACACAAAGCTTGCTCTATGCTCTGGGTTGCTTTTTACCTTAATTCCATCCCAGTTTTCTCCTCCATTTGTCAACAGAATTGCACAGATAAATTTGATGATTTACCACTAAAATGCACTCATTTGGGAGAGGGGAGATAAATAGGTTTTATTTTCATATCAAAACATAATTAATCATAATCTGGGTTTATAGAAAAGCCTCTTTTAATTAGAGAACAATGGGGCATGCTGGCAGAATTTTAGTTTGTAATTATCTTTTCTGAGTCTTCAAAGATCTGATCATGCATCTGACTTTTCTGGCTGTGATCTGCCTGGAGACAATTCCAGAATTTACATCTTCAAAATTTAACCTGCTCAGAATGCAAGATCAGGAACCCAAGCAGTCCCTCATATTAACGCTCACTTAAGCATGTGTTATATCAAGGCCATGTTTCTGCCCCGCTCACTCATAATTCAGCACTAGCCCGCCGCCCCTGCCTTGCCCTCAATAGGACCTGCAATTTTTAAAGTGATGCAAGTTCTGATTAAAGCTTTTGAGTCAGAGTGTCCAAGTGTTGCTCTTTATTGAAGGCATGCAATTTATCATTATTCCTGTTAATTAAGTACAAAAGAATACACAGTTTTATTTGAAAAGCATGTAAAATTTTGTTGTTGTTAAGTGCTGTAGAGTCCATTCCAACTCATTGTGACCTTGTATAAGGTTCCGAGGCTGTAAACATTTTTGGGAGCAGAAAGCCTTATCTTTGTCCTGTGGAGTGACTAGTAGACTCGAACCGCAAGTCTTATGGTTCGCAGTCCAGTGCTTATCCTACAGAACCACTGCACTCCCTAAAACTACAGTTTTATTTGAAAAGCATGTAAAATTTTGTTGTTGTTAAGTGCTGTAGAGTCCATTCCAACTCATTGTGACCCTGTATAAGGTTCCGAGGCTGTAAATATTTTTGGGAGCAGAAAGCCTTATCTTTGTCCTGTGGAGTGACTAGTAGACTCGAACCGCAAATCTTATGGTTCGCAGTACAGTGCTTATCCTACAGAACCACTGCACTCCCTAAAACTACAGCTACTACAGTATAAAATTCAAAGGCCCTGCTTTTATTTACAAATATGCCAAGAGTCAAATAAAATCCTATACAAATGAAATCACATAGAGCATACTTTTACATTATCTATTGAATATGTATATAATATATACCCAAGAAAAGGGTATATTGGTTATTAATTAGCTATTCCATTGGACTACACAGTCCTCTTATCCATAGATGTCTATCACTGAGGTCTGTGTATTTTAGAAATTGGAATGTCAACATTATTCTTTTTGGAATACATGAAGGGACTCTGTGGGTGTGAGTTGTGGCTGGTTGCTAAGAATATCTAATCAGGTTGCATTGCTATAGCAACTGTGTTGCCAAGACTTTAAAGTTTCCTTTCAATCAGTTGGAATTCATAAGTGAAAGACATTGTTTATCTCAGTGGTATTTTAAAGTGCTCTTAGCTAGCATAAGGCAGGAATCCCATATTTTGGAAAGGAACTGATACTCCCAATGAACTGCACTCTAGTTTATCACTAGTTCAGAGTATGTAATCTACAATTCAAGGGTGGTAATTTAGTATTTTTCTGACTGTTTTGATTTCATAGACACTACTTACTTACTTTAAGGAGGCCCTAGGTGATACAAGTAGTCCTGGTTTGGCACTATGGGATGGATAAGCACTTGGCCACAAGGTCCGTTTGAACTGCAAGGTTCAAACTCACCAGCTGCTCCTGAGTTGCTATGAGTTGCAACTGACTCAATGGCACTTTACAACAAAAACAAAAGGTAATACCAACGCTTAGTGTTCCCGGCTGCTAACCCAAAGACTGAAGTTTTACATCTATCCAGAGGTGCCTCAAAAGAAAGCTTTGGTGATCTCCATCTGAAAAATCAGCCATTGGAAGCCCTATGGAGTACAGTTCCACTCTGATACTCGGGATCACTATGAGTTGGAATTGACTAAACAGCAACTAGTTTTCATTTAGCCTGTTGTTTAGAGTCCTGGTGTGGCCCTGTGGGATAATGCGTCAGACTGCAAAGTCATTTGAACTGCAAGGTTGGTGGTTCAAGCTCACCAGCAGCTCCTTGGAAACCCTATACAGGGTTACTATGTGTCAGAATTGACTCGACGGCACTTAACAACAACAACAACAACAACTCCAGGGCTTCACAAAGTAGCTACACTATCAATCACTGTTAAGTGCTGTCGAGTCAATTTTGACTCATAGTGATCCTGTATAGGGTTTCTGAGGAGTATCTGGTAGGTTGGAACCATTAACCTCGTGGTTAGCAGTCCAGTGCTTATCCTACAGTGCCACACCAGGACTCCCACCAATCACTGCACACTGATTATACCAAAAAAAAAAAGTAACTTACATTATATGTCATATACTGGAACAAATAAGGAATCCAAAAAATTATATTTGTGTTGGTATTTCTTTGATTTTTCCCAAATGAAATTGATAATTTTTTCTAATTATAGTAGTATTGTTTATTACCTAAAATTCAGACGATTTGTTGTTGTGTTGTTGTTAAGTGCTGTTGTGGTTCAAGCTGACCTTGCTGTTCAATGCTTTATCCCACAGCACCCCACCAGGACACTTTAGGTTGGCATAAAGGTAGGATTCCTGATGTGGCGCTGTAGGGTATGCAGTGGACTGAGAAACACAAGGTTGGCAGTTCAAACCCACTAGCCACTCCTCAGAAACTCTGTATAGGGTCATTATGAATCAGAACAGTCTCAGTGGTACTTAAAACAACAACGATAGTTAAAAATCTCCCAGAGCTAATGACCTTTAAAATCAATTTGTAAACATGTATATCTAAGTTTGCTAAACAGACATATAGCAAATATACATGTTTCCTTGGAAGGTGTGGCACTGTGGGATAAACACTGGACCACAAGGTCAGTTTGAACAGCATGGTTGGTGGTTCAAACTCACCAGTTGCTCTTCAGAAACCCTATACAGGATTGCTATACATCAGAACTGACTTGATGGCACTTAACAGCAACACACACACATACACACACACA